>NC_134837.1:233318538-233646048 GCF_004210375.1 Tachypleus tridentatus | reverse complement strand
CACTGCTAAATTAGGGACGACTAGCCGAGATAGCCCTCGTGTAGCTTTGTGCGCAATTAAAAACAATCAAAATAAAGGCTGTAAATTGTTATTTTGTTTTTGTTTCTTTGAAAGTAGTACTGTTGAAGCCTGTTGACTAAATTTTAATAACTTAATCTTATGATTAAGTTCAACAGCATTTTTTGTTTACGTTAAGCTCATGAAAACAAAATCACAACTGAGCAAGCAATAAAGTTTTTTCTCCGTAAACTTACGAAATAGTAGTGGTTCATATTTACCTGCTATAAACTTCGAAATATTTTTTGTGTCCACCTCTGAAAGGAATCGTACACCTGACTGTAGCATTATAAATCTGTAGACTTACCACTGTCCCACCGAAAGACTGTAAAATATATTTTATGCTGTTGTGATTTTCTCCTGTACGGAAAATTAATATACACGTGAGTTTGTCACTACAAGTCAGGTAACTTGAAGACTGGTAAAAGGTTTGTCTTTTTTAATTTTGCGCTAGCCGTCTCTAGTTTAGCAATATAAGTCTAGAAGGGAGGCAGTCAT
Organism: Tachypleus tridentatus; assembly: GCF_004210375.1. Classification (NCBI taxonomy): domain Eukaryota; kingdom Metazoa; phylum Arthropoda; class Merostomata; order Xiphosura; family Limulidae; genus Tachypleus; species Tachypleus tridentatus. The sequence goes on along the minus strand of NC_134837.1, from coordinate 233,645,493 downwards.
CATCACCCACCGCCAACTCTTGGACTACTCTTTTACTAACGAATAGTGGGTTTGACCGTTACATTATAATGCCTTCCGAGGTGAAAGAGCGAGCATGTTTGGTGTGACGAAACATGGAATTCGAACCCGCAACCCTCAGATTACGATTCGAACGCCTTAACCCACATGGCCATGCCGGGCCCTGGTAAAAGGAATTAATATTGTAAGATGTGTCACAAAGTCGTAAACTCACACACACACTATTGCTGAATACGTAAATTATATATATATGTTTTTAGTTTTTGGTCATCTGAGGATAGGAACAATATATACATTAAATGAAATTTTAGACAGATGTGTAAGTTTTTAGCAAAACTACACAATCTGTGCTCTGTTCTCTGTGGGGAATCGAAACCAAAATTAAATAGTTTTAGTTCCGTAATCTTACCACTGATCCACCTAAGTGTGTTTAAATAAATCAAACTAGTTGCACTTTAACAAAAGTTAAAAGTAAAGAAACTGAAATGTACAGGCACATCCAGACTTGCAAGTACGTTCACAATAAACAAGTTCCAGATTATATTGATTTCAAGTAAGCATGAAATATAAGAACTTTGTTAAAATATTAAAATTGGTATAGAAAGTGATGGGTTTCACCTTCGATAGCTCGGTCAATCACGAGTAAGAACATTTACTTTATGGTAGGTTATCTTCCCATGTGATAGTTGTGTTTGTAATCTTATAAGGGTAGTCATATGTACCAACAGATCAATGAGGAACAGAGACTGCCTAAGCTGAAAACAGCTGTATAAGCAACAATTACCAGAGTCGTGCTTGAAATAGATCAGTTTCCTGTTTCAAACCAGAACGTCACCCGCTGGTACAGCGATAATTCTACAAATTTACAACGCTAAAATCAGGGGTTCTATTCCCTTCGGTGGACTCAGCAGAGATCTGATATGGCTTCTCTATGAGAAAACACATACAAACCAGAACAATATCAAAAGGCGAATATTCGCATGAGTGAAAACAAAGCACAGTCATTTTCACAAAAATAACAAAATGGAAAAATCGTTTCAGAATTCTAAAAGTGCAGTTGCAGTTAAACTATCGCTTGGAAACAATGAGTTGAGTTAATAAGAAAATGTCACAACCTTAAAGACACATAAGAAAATATATATAAGTTCAATTAGTTTAAGAAATATTAAAGTAGAATAAGATTCTAATATTTAAAGACATTACATATAGATAACTACTTGATAAATACTTTTCATGAAATGTCAAATTTTGAAGAGAACTTGTTGTTTAAACAAAATTTAAAATATCGCAAATAAAGACTTCTAACATATTTAACGAAGTTATAAAAACATCCATTGACAGATAGCTCTTAAAAATTTAGTACAAAAATTAAAATATTTATATCTTCAACTATTATGAAATTTTCTTAACCATTTATATTGGCGAAAGAAAAGGTTAAAAGAGTTATATTTCGACTTACCCTTCTGTGAATTTATGGCATTCTATACTAATAAGTAATTCCGGCTAACTTAAATCTTATGAACTTGATTATACTTATAACCTAAAATATTTTGAAGTGATGAGGACATAAATGGTATTGGTGTCGTTGTCTCAACCTGTGTTCTTGTTATATATTAACATATTCACTGCAAGGAAAATAAATTTAAAATGCAGGTAGTGTAACACAAACTGAAAAAAAGTAGGTATCAAGTAGATATTCTATACATGATTAGATTCTATTCACGATGAGTAAACATTAGCTTAAGTTACAAAAATAATACTAATTACCTACCCGCTCTCAGACTTAAGTGTCTACAAAATAACTTATTCATTTCAGTGGATTTAATCAAATTTTATAGTTTCTTAAGTATCCCACAAGGAACAACTGATTAACTGCTAGTCAAGATCAAATTGCATAAAACCACTTTCGTTATAATAAAAGTTAATGAAGGTTATGAAAAATAATCAAAACAGGAGAAAAGTTTAAGATAAAAAGAGGATCTGGACCTATAATCTTGAGAGTGACTAATTATTTGCTGTATTCTTTAAAGTTACTGCAAAAATCTATGTGTATTTCTAGTTATTTATGATTTACTCTCGCCTTCAAACCTATTTGAAGAAGGTACTAATTATATACAAAAACGTCAGGTTCACGAACCTGACGATGACCGAAGAAGGTCGAAACGTTGTTCGCTCTTCTATGTAAAATATTTTCTCAACCCAAACGAGCCGTTTTTGCATATAAATTTCTCAACAAGTGGGTTTCTCGACATCACTGAAGGTACTAATTAGTGGCAATTAAGCATGAACATTTGTTAAAAATAGTAGACATACGTTTAAACATACGGTGTACACCAAAATATTGATCGATAGGATTAAATAATTTCAAATCCAGCGTAAAAGGTTTGACTTAGTTATATTACTGATAATGACATGATGAAGTTACTTGGGAGAACACGCACCACGATATGTGATTTGATATGCCACTTGTTGTCTTCAGTACTCCGATAAGGAGCATTTGAATTTCATGCAAGTATGAATTGTTGTGTAGAATATCAGGTTTCTATAACCTTAGGTTCTCACGTGTGGCATATACAGTAAACTTGTTTTGTTGTTTGTTGTTAAGCATAAAGCTACCCAATGGGCTAACTGTTCCCTACCCATCTCGGGTATCGAAGTCAGTTTTCTAGCGTTATAAGCCTTCCAACTTACAGTTAGGCCACCGAGTGACCTGTTGGGTAACTCCTAAAATTTCAAGTAAAATAGAAATTATTCGATCCTTTAAAGACTGTATAAATTTCAGTTTTTTATGCTTATGTACTATCATAACAGCGCTGTACAATAAAGTTAAATATTATATGTAAATAATGAACCAAATTATCTAGGAGACACACCACTTTGATTGTTTGTAATTAAACACAAAGCTACACAATAATCTATCTATAATGTACCAACCACAGGTACTAAATAGTAATTTTAGTGTAATAAACCTTCAGGATGCTGCTGTGTCATGAAAAATTTATGCTATCTAACTTCCTAGATAAAGCCTCATGGCTTATCTAGAATCTTATAATACTTTATTAAACCAAGATATTGATTGAAACTTATATATCGAGTAGATACTTGGCAAAAAATAAATAAAACCCCAAAATTTCACTGTGTTAATAGAAGTTAATTTTTGTAAGTAACATAGATTTCCACTATTCTATTGCAGCTGTCTTTAGCCTCACTGCGAACAGTAAGTCACACTGGTGTAAAATTTTAAAGGGAAGGCATGTGATAGGTCAGTAAAATGATGCCAGAATGCAAATCAAAAATCGAAATGTCATTACTTATTACATCTCTCCCATTGCCAAAGTGGAGGTCTGTTCCAGTATCATATCTTATATTGTTCGTCTTGGCAAGAAAACATCTCCACTCCATCTTCAGATGTGATGATGTTTGGTTTAACGGTCACATCAGTTTTCTTAAACTGTTTTCACACACTTGTGTGTATATATTCCCTTCTTGTAATACTTTATATCTTTACCGTAAGTACAGACTGTTCAAATATTAGAAACCAGATAAACGTAGACGCAGACCATTTGATGTACACAACAAATTAATGGTGTTAATTACTTAGAGATGTTATCAAATATAAAGGCTAACCATCTGCACAACATGTTTGTTAGAAACTGTCAGTCTACTATGTGAGACTTCGTATGAATGCATAATAAGAAATGCAGTGAGTATCAATAGTGATAAGGAACACAGTTCATGAATTCATCTGCAAACATAGAAATAGATGCAACCTTCAGCCGGTTGCACTTTTGATGAGATCATCAGTATTGATGTTGACTTTCCATCTGTACCAAAAGTTTACGAACTCATGGCGTGAGTTCAAGATGATCAGTATGTTCCTTTTAATATCTTTGAATGTCATCGTTTCAGGGAGAATTCAATTATGGTATGAAGGAGGATTAGTATCAATACAGAGATCTTATTGTGCTTCTGAGAGTTGGATGTACTGATATAAGGTAATGAATACAGTTGACCGAATTCTCGCGAGTGCAGTTGAACCAGAAACAATCTTAACATTGTCATACTGGCAATATTGTGATCGGTCTAAACCACATTAAGACATTTTTTTGTTTCGGTTTGAGCACGGCTGACTAGGAGAGCTTTCAGACAAACAAGCTTAGTCGTTACATTAGATGTTAGTTAGTAAGTTCTATAAATAAAGGAAATAGAGAAAATGAGCTCCAATACCACTGAGTCTGATGTTATTAAGGTATAACAATAAATAAAAATAAAATAAAATCATTATAATATTTTGGAAATAATAGGAACGATAGCATGATAATTTAATGGTCATATTTCCTGTACTTTTAGGACTTAGGTGCAAGCGTCTGCAAGTGATATAAGCAGAGCTAATCACTTTACCTGGTTTGATACTTAACCAAAAATTAAAGCGATTAAATGGTCTTCACAAAGTGATTTTTAGGGCTTTATAGAAATAATAGCAACACGTGTTTTTTACTGTATGAAAGAGTTTTGTAAGGACGACTAAAAATGTATAGAGCAAAAACTTGAAGAGTGGCAGTTTCAAACAACAGAAAATTAAACACAAAGCTACTCGATTGGCTGTCTGTGCTCTGCTCACCACATGAATCAAAATCCGGTTTTTAGCGGTGGGAGTCTGCAGAAATAACGCTGTGTCACTGTTGGGAAAAGGAGAAACACCATAGATATCATAACCTGAAATTTGTTCTCAAAATTACGAAGGAAAAATTATTGGTATATAACATGGTTTAATTCATGTGTTTGATAGAGTTCTGATAAAAAAAATGTGAGTACTTAAATTGCACAAAGTATAATATCCTACTAGCAATGAAGAAAATAATAATTAATGTTGGTAATAACAATAATGTAAGTATGGTAAATTTAGAGCTGAACAATGAGAAATAGTTTGATATTATTAGATCTGTAACACCAGGAAGCATTATACTCTCATTGTTATTTTTATTATAGATTGGATAAAATATTAAAAGCTATTAGGCAAACTTACATATGACAATACTCTAATTCTGATATATGTTGTTCATGTTGTATTGTTTGTTGAAAATATAGAAAGCCTGAAGGAGTCAGTTTATCAATGGAATCGGGGATTGGAGATAAACGGATGAAACCGAATACCTGTAGCAAGGATACTTTCTAGTCAGGAGGAAACTGTGATATATAGGTTGGCAATTACCAACTGGACCAGGTTGAAAATGTTAAATGTTTTGATGTAAACTACAATAGTGGAGAACTGGCAGACGGAAGAATTGTAAACTGTAGTAAAAAAAAACTTAAAGAAAATAACATGCCAGCAAAGGTAAAATATTATCATTTATAAGATCATATAGATTCTAACTGATACACGGCTTGAAATCATAGATGTTAACCAAGAAAAGAATGAGTAAAATACAGGCAGTAGAGAAGTAATTTGACGACCAAACCAGGGTTGATCACTGCAGTAGATAGAGTATGGGTAGCTGGTTCTGAAGCTTCGCGGTCAAAACACAAACCTGATACTCGTATAGATTAACTTCGTGCTACTGTAAGCTGTTTTGGCTAAATAAATACTTAAATCTCCAGCTTTTAAATGTTGTGCAAGTATTTGAACTTTCTTCGAAAGTAACACGTACACAATTGGAAACGATGACCCACTCCTCTCTCCTTACTAAATTCAACCAGTTTATTTCCAATTTCACAAATAATGGCATTCGTAAATGTATTGATTTAGACTATTTTTGTTTCTAGGGTTTAACACAAAGCATTAAGCTTGGACTATATACAGTTTCTCATTTTTTCGTGCATTAATCTTAACTTTTTATTGTCCTGAATCATTAGTTTTTTAGTATAAATCTATTTTAATAAAAATTAAATGTCATTCATGCAAGTAAATGAATCTGTGTAGTATAAGTAACTTTTTTTCGTTTGTGGTGACATTGGTCATCTTGTAAAATTAAGTGATACTTGAATAGTTATATCATTCATATCCTAGAAGTTATTAGTTTAAACTTTTTGGAGCCACAATAAGCTGCAGTGTACTAAAACACAAAACAGAAGTGTATTACTGAAGATATTATATTTTTTGCATATTTAATCAAATTTATTTCAATATAGTCATAATTTTTCGCCCATGTTTTATTTTACACCATAGTCTATTACTCTTGTTAGTACTCCATGATAATGTTTCCATTAACCGCTACAAATTCTGTTTCCAGTATCCACGACAAAAAAATTGTAACAAAATTAAATTATCCAAATTTTTATTTCATAATCTTAAAAACTTCAAGAAGGAAATATTACACATCCAAATTATTGGAGAATAAAAAAAAATTAGGTTTAGTAATAACAATTTTTCTATTTATAGTTGACACCAGTACTGAGAAGATTTTTTTTTTACCTTTCACCTTTCTGTTAGATTACATAACCATTTGATCCGGCATGACCAGGTGGGTTAAGGCGTTCGACTCGTAATCTGAGGGTTGCAGTTTCGAATCCCCGTCACACCAAACATACTCGCCCTTTCAGCTGTGGGGGCGTTATAATGTAACGATCAATCCCACTATTCGTTGGTAAAAGAGTAGCCCAAGAGTTAGCGGTGGGAGGTGATAACTAACTGTCTTCCCTCTAGTCTTACACTGATAAATTAGGGACGGCTAGCACAGATAGCACTTGTGTAGCTTTGCGCGAAATTACAAGATCTATTAAAACGTGAACTTAGAATTTAGATATGAAATAAATTATTCCGGTAGAGAAAGCACGATCACGATTGAAAATGAGGTTAAAGACGAAACGTAATACAATGACAAATATATTTGTTGTGAAAATATAAATGTGAACCAGCATATCTTCTCACATGGTATATTTCTTCATAGTGAGACTCATCACTGAAACTTAAATCATCACGACAGTTCTTCACATTAAGACCGATCATTAGAACACTTGCTTTCTGCAAGTTACTTTGAATTCCTTATAACGTGAAAAGTTGATTTTTTATTATTTCGAACACCTTTATTATAAGAGGTATAACACGTTGTGTATTGTTAACTTGTGACAAATACATAAGCAGTCAATGTAAATTCCTAACATTAAATTACAACGGATGCACTTAATTCTGTCTTTTTTCTACGTCAGTTGGTTATTATAATTTAAAAACACATCATCAAAATAAACAGCATATATTAAGTATAAACCATTAAAATTTTGTTAGGTATAACTTTGTAAACTGATGACGTCTCATGTTGTCATGTTAAACAAGAGAATGATATAAGTCTAACACCAAACATGATGTCCTCATCTTGAATGCACATCTAACACTATGTACTTTAATATATCCACTGGATTTCCCACTTAGCAGTCACTCCTCTGCCTGTAATGAACGCTGTACCAAGTGGTACAACTGTATATCAGCGGACTCGCACTTCTATAAACCGGGTTTCAATACCCATGATGTGCAGACCAAAGATAGTCCAGTTGTAGATTTGTGCATAATTTAAAGTGAGCAAACTGTAATAAAAGTGCCAAAATTCATTAATGTTATGTTTTACTTTCTCGGTGTGTTTAAATCTGTGCATTGCTAGACACAGATGAAGATTGAAATGTTTGCTGAGCCACTCTGAGAATTCATCGCTTTGTAGTATTTTTAAAAAATCAAGGGTTAAAATCAGTTTAGAAAAATAAAAGTATTAGTATTTTTTATTTAGTATTATTTATACGTTATTTTATTCATGGTAAAACTACTAAGGCTATCTCATGCCGTCCCAAATTTAAAACTACTGACCAGAAATTCTGCATAGTCGAGTTTTAAGTCTAAGGTCAACGAAACAAGCAAAAACGAAGCGAAGAGAAAAGGTATAAGATAATGCAATGCTAGAAACATAACAATAATATTTACTTTTTACAACAGTCGAAGAACGTTATATGCAGCCTAATGATAAATGTGTAGGATTTGTAAGCCCTGCCGGTAACGGCTCGTGTCTCGTTTTTACAAAACATGCGCAGCAATTTAAGGCTATGTGCAGGCTACAAGAGTGACCCTACTATTCGCTTAGAAATGTACCTCAAGAGTTGGCAATGTGTTCTGCTATTTAAACACCTTTCATCTGTGAATTCACATTTAAGAACAGCTCTGTCCAATTAACTATATGTAACTTTTCGAGAAAAATCTGAAGATACAAACAAACCTACTCTTCTACTGATATTTAATGTCACTTAACTCGTGTTAATCTATTCACTGGAATATTTACTTATTTAGCAAAGTTACTCGTCTCATCCATTCCTTAAAATTTTCCAACTAGCGCATTTTCACGTATTCACAGAATAAGACAGCTTCAATGACATTTTCCACTCACTTGGTATTTCATCAGTTTATTGGCCTGTTATTTTGTTACACGAGTTAATTTCTTTCCTTTTTCGTGGAATTAGCTTTTACAAAAATGTATATGTATTTATATATACATAAAAATATGTGTACATTTCATAAAATAGTGAAAGCGTTCCTCTTAACCATTGTTTTGATATCAAACTGACACGAGATTTAAAGTCCCTTTGACACGTAGCTCTAAGTACAAAATATTCACAGTGAAATATTACTGAAATTAGAATATGTAAACAATATAACATCAATAACTCCTTATACAACGATCGAGTATCAGTACGAAATCAAAATCTGCAATGTTGTTGGTAAGAGTTTAAATAATAATCTTGTTATAATTCCAGGAAGGTTGTGGGTTCCAAGTCCCGTCACACAAAATATGCTCGCCCTTTCAGCGGAAGTGGTGTAATGTGACGGTCAATCCCTCTATTAATTGGCAAAAAAGTAGCCCAAAAGTTGGTGGTGAGCGTTGATGACTAGCTGCCTTTCCTATGTGTTAGAATGCTAAATTAGGGACGGCTAGCGGAAATAGCCCTCGTGTAGCTTTGCGCGAAATTGAAAACAAACAAAACTTATTCCAGGAAATTTAGAAGAACGGCTGATGTTCTTGTTATGTGATAAAAAGAAAATTCTTCCCATAAACTGTTCTTTTTTTAATGTTTTTATTTCTATTCATTCGCCGGCATGACAAGGTGATCAGGACATTTGACTCATACTCTGAGGTTCGCGGATTTGAATCTCCGCTGCACCAAACATGCTCACTCTTTCAGCCGTGGAGTCGTTATACTGTTTTGATCAATCCCCATATTTGTTGGTAAAGAGTCGGCAGTTGGTGATGATGACTAGCTATTTTACCTCTACTCTAACACTGCCAAACTGCAACTGCTAGCGCAGATAGCTTTCGTGTAGCTTTGTGCGAAATTCAAAAGCAAAACAAAAACTCAAACCAAATCTATTTATTTAGTATTTCAAGTTCAATAGATATAAATGTTAAAAGTATTCGAACTAGACGTATGTATTAGAAAAATATTTCATACTTCAAAAGGTGTTTCAAGTATTTGCAACAACTATCAATAGCTTCCATCAAAAAACGTGCATGTATAACGAGGATATATAAACTCTGCCCGCTGCGAAAGCCCAAGAACGAAATCCACAGTGTTTATACACTGCAAGTGGCCCTGTGGGAATATAGGCCATTCCGCGAACGTCTGTTGAGGCTTAATGTAACATAATAGGTATAATAAGAAAATATAACATGTCCTGTGTAAAGACTTTTTATTGTGCTTGTACTAAAAGCAAACACAACGTAAAGATGTCATTAAGTGACATAGTAGAGCGAGCAATTCCTGCACCAAACGATTCCCTAAGATAAAGAACTTCAACAATCACTAAAATCGCTGTTGATCACAACGATTAATTACACAAAGTTATTCCCTAAATCACGTGTATTTTTAATTTTAGTTGTTTTTTTTAATTTCGCGCAAAAGCTACTCAAGGGCTATCTGTGCTAGCCGTCCCTAATTTACCAGTGTAAGTTTAAAGGGAAGACAGCAAGTCATCACCACCCACCGCCAACTCTTGGGCTACTCTTTTACCAACGAATAGTGGGAGTGACCGTCACATAATAACGCCCCCACGGCTGAAAGGGCGAACATGTTTAGTGCGACGGGGATTCGAACCCGCGACCCTCGGATTACGAGTCGCACGTCATAACTTACCTGGCCATGCCAGGCCATATTCTGTGTAACTCAAGAATGTGTGAGCAATCTAATGGCGGATTTAACGTTTCTTTCGCTTTAAAATTTATAACTTCTATGTACCACTGAGTTGTATAATCCATTAAATTTTTGTAGGAGAGCTGTGACTAATTTACTTTATATATTTATTTTAATAATAATGTTTATTTAAGTGAAGTATATATTTAAGTATATATTTAGGAATGTACATAACTTATACTGTTAAGTCTGTATTGCGAAATTCCCGCCTGTTCACTAATGTTCTAGAAATTTCTCTAATGTAAAAATGAAAAATATATTTCATTTTTTTTTTTTATTTCTCTCGTTTAACACTAATGTGTACAATCTTAATAATATTATTACTGGGAGTTTGTACAATCTAAACCATAGTTGTTATTGGTCTCCTTACTGTTAGAGTATCATATCACCACATTTTTTGCATTTTTGGGATAGTTATCCTGCTGGTTGATGAATCCCCGTCTGACGAGCTCTTTTTCCAAGTGAATGAAATAATAAGACCATATACTGTGCTTGTCAACAGTTAGAGTGTCATCAGTTTCGTGTATACATATAATCGATACTACTCGATTATTTTCAGCCCCAAATTTGTTCTGATTCCCCACTTCACTGTAGATGTGGTATGTTGACTATTCTCATCTTCGACATCTAACAAGCTGTCATCAGTTGTTGCCAAACAATATCAACCTGAATTCTAAAGTAAAAGGTCCATTGATTCATCTTTTTTTTTCCACTGTGTGCGTGTGTTTCTTATAGCAAAGCCACATAGAGCTATTTGCTCAGCCCACTGAGGGGAATCGAACCCCTGATTTTAAATCCGGATATATACCGCTGTACTAGCAGGGGGCACCACTGTGTGCAGTGAGAAACCTACTTTATTCTTTTAGTTTAGTTTTCACATCTCATACTATCAGAGTTTTTGTATAGGGTAACAAATAAACAATCAAACAATTTATCTCATACAACATTTTCAAGAAATGTTATGTATGTACAATATATTTACAATATTGGAAACGGAAAATTATAATACACAATTTTGAATTGTTAAAATCAAGAAAAGTATGAGTTTAAATAGAAAATATTTTGTACCTGAACGACGTCCCCCGCTGGTACAGCGGTATGTCTCCGGATTTACAACACTAAAATCAGGGGTTCGACTCCCATCGGGGAGCTGAGCAGATAGCCAAATGTGGCTTTCCTATAAGAAAAACCCACCTACTGCCTGAATGAAGTTTATGTTTTCAAGTTTTATTGTATTTTTATAATGTTAATGTATTTATTTTTTATGTAGTTTCTTTTATCATTAGGTATTGTAGTTAACGAGTTTATCATTAAAAAATCCAGAATTACCTATTCCTGTATTGTATACCTGTATGTTAGTCTCCCCCGTCGGTACAACCGAAATTTCGCGAACTTACAACGCTAAAATGTGGGGTTCAATTCCCTTCAATGGACACAATAGATAGCTCGATGTTATTTTCTCCTAAACTAAAAAGTTTATTTTAGTATTGTGAGTTCTGTTTTATCATTGTGTTTCTGTAATGTGGAATTTTATAGGTAGTTCTATTCTGTACATGTACTGTGGTACGTTATACTTTCCCGAACTTATGAAATTCCCGTTCTATTTTTATTATTAAACATAAAACTATACAATGTACTATTTATGCTATGTCCAGTGTGAGCGTCGAAGCTCTGTATTTGGAGTTATAAGCTCTCAGATTTATCACTGAATCATTAGAAAGCGCGCGAGTTTCTGCATTGTGTTACACTTCCTAGACCTGGCACATCAGTATATCTGCGGACTTACAATGCTAGAAACTAGGTTTCGCTACTCGCGACGGGCAGAGTACAGATAGTCCATTGTATAGCTTTGCTCTAACTACAAACAAACAATAACTGAGGGTTCGTAATTATGAAGAATTTCCATCACTTTACTGTTTAGGCTGCATGTGCAATGAGCACATCAAAAGAATAACAAAGTTTTGGAATTAATTATGCATCACATATACATAATATATGCGTGTCTGTGCGTGTAGTATCCCACTATTGCCAGCAACTCGCTACACTAAAAAAAATGAATAGTATAAAATCAAACACGTAATCATCACCGCTCACCGTCAACTGTTTTACCAACGAATAGTGGTGTTGACCATAATATTATAAAGTCCCCACGGCTGAAAGGGCGATCATTTTTGGTGTAACGGGGTTTTATAAAACTTTTAAATTCGAGATATGCAAATTAACAATCTACATAGTTCTGGAGAGGATTGTTTCACGTAACTTTATCTATATATTATTTAAATTCTACATATATAACACATATTACACTAATTAAACTGTAATACAGCTTACATATAAGACTGTTTTGCAGATACTTAGTCCTGCAAAGGAATGTTGTTTTTTTACATTTTAGATTTAAACTTTATATTTTTATATAAACGTAATAAAGTATGTCCATAAAGTAAGTTTCAAGACAGTATTAAATTTATCATGTTCTAGTCTCATTTTTATGTCTGGTTTTTATCTCCCAGTTATTAAATTCTATATTAAACACCTTTGCTCAAGATAAATATATCAAACATAAGACTTCTGTAAATGCAATCACGTTAAGTAAATATTTCTATTATAGAAACTAAGTGAATTAGCAACATTATATTTTAGTCACAGCGTCAGAAGGGTTTTTTTTTAATTTCGCACAAAACTACTCGAGGGCTATCTGCGCTAGCCGTTCCTAATTTAACAGCGCAAGACTAGAGGAAATGCAACTAGTCATCACCACTCACCGTCAACTCTTGGGCTACTCTTTTACCAACAAATAGTGGGATTGATCGAAACATTATAATGCTCCCACGGGAATTTGATGGATAAAATCTTTGAGGAATCAAAATTTACTTTCAAAACTTTATCGAAGTGTATAAGAGACATTTGGAGTAAAATCTCAAAGGACATTTTAATTAAATATGTTGCAAAAATCCTTGAAAGAACGTCTGCAGTTGTCAAAGCAAAAGGGGAACACACAAAATATTAACTGTTTGCTGAACTCATGCACTTACACCGAGTTTCTCTTGTATTAAATATGAAACTAATAGAATTGATGTTTTACCTTCCATTGTTCTTTGAATACTGCTTGAAATCTAATTTTTAACTTTGTGTCTTGACGTTTTCTTTTTTGATAGCAAAACAAATCAGGCTATCTGCTGAGCCTACCGTGGGGAATCGAATCCCTGATTCCTGTTTAACAACTTTACAGGTTGTTAAACCTGTTACTATCCGTAAGTAAGTCGACTTACCGCTGTACTAGCGGGGGGCTTTAGCTTTGTCCTAACACCTTTACACACTATAGGTGTTACTATACTAATAACATAATAATAATAAAAATGTAAAATAATGTTCATTCTGACATCCTCACATGTTAAGATACATTGATAACTCTTAATTGCCAACATCCCTTTGTAGTTCGTTTGTGAATAATCTGCACGTTAATAACACATTATCATATCCTCCTACATCAGTGATGACGAGAAAACCCACTTGTAGAGAAGAATATATATGTCAAAACGAGCCGTTTTCACATATATATATATATCCTCTTACATTTTATTTACCTCCATTCTCTGGCATTATAAGCAGGCCCCTGGTGTAACTACTTGGAAGTGTGACGTTACGTGACTTCTTGCTCTCTGTTGCTTTCCCTGTCGCCTGAGGCATTACATCAGCGTTAAACAGAATCCTTATGGCGCAGAATGTCCTCTTTCGTTATATTATATTTTATTTTATTCCAGTAAAAATAAGGTAAGGTCAACCAGGATACCTCTATTACAATACTCTCAATACTTCTTCCACTTTTATCATCCACAAACAAGACTATCTTTTACTTTCGTTATAAATGATTTTAACCATATAATTAGTTATAATAATCAAATATTTCTAGTGATGTTCAGAACCTTAGTCATTTGGATAGTGTATCCTGTTTATGTAGCTTTACCTAGAATATTAATCATGTTTAGCAATACCTTCCACCAAACATATTCGCCCTTTCTGCCGTGGGGGCGTTATAAGTTACAGTCATTCCTACTATCCATTGGTAAAAGAGTAGCCCAAGAATTGGTGATGGATTGTGCTGACTAGCTGCCTTCCCTTTGGTATGTTACTGCTAGATTATGGACTGCATGGCCAAGCGTGTTAAGGCATGCGACTTGTAATCTGAGGGTCGCGTTCGAATCTCCGTCGCCCCAAACATGCTCACCTTTCAGTCGTGTGGGCGTTATAATGTGACGGTCAATCCCACTATTCGTTGGTAACAGAGTAGTCCAAGAGCGCAGATAGCCTTCGTGTAGCTTTGCGCGAAATTCAAAACAAGCCAAACAAACTAAACTGCTCTTTTGTTCGCCGTTATATATACGTCTATCACTTAGGCCTTCTGGAAACTTTTATAGTCTCTTTATCAATGGATTGCACACAATGTTCAATAGCCTCAATATTAATAAATTGAAAACACAAAATAAATCAATTAATAATACTACTTGTGCTAAATAGTCTTTTATATCTAACATAACCTATTGTGTAGCTTTGTGCTTAAAAAGAAACAAACCATATTAGATGTCTGATGATGTTCTTACTAGTGAAACCCTGGTCATAATAAATGTTAATGAAACGAATACTTGTCTTAGTTTCCTTTAACTGTGTACTCAAAAGTTTCTTAAGACATCTAAAAAGAACGAACACGTAATTAAGATCAGTATGAGCTCTCTAAACAACTAGAAGGTTTAAGGTTTAATGAACAAGTTTATTATATGAGTTTAGTCATTGAGGTCCTGTATACTATCATTCTTTCAAGTGAAGTAATTAAATTCAATATATTTGATTTTTTTTAAATAATACAATTGAACAAGGCCAGAAAAAATCAGTTTCCATCGAGTTATTACATTTTGTCACTAAGAAATCTCATTTTTAAATTTAATAATGGTTTATGATCAAATAGACGGTGCTTATAAGTACTCAAAATTAGTACTTAGTCAGGCAAACTTTTTCTGTAAAAAACAGTAATGGAATAATTATCTAGAATTTTACAAATGTGAGATAACATAGTTGAATGGATGATGCCTTCTTTACCTTTCTTAAAGAACTACCAAACATTTTTCATATAAACCTTCTTCCAATAAATGAAGTGCATTTAAAGGTCTGTCCCTGATTAGTGTTTAATTTGTACAAATCATAGACTGGAGTGTAGTATTGAAGAATAGTATTCATACCAAAATATATTAATATAAAAATCATAGCAGTTTAATGTCAGATATGAAAAATGTTAGAGCTAATTTTTTTAATTAATCTTAAGTTATTGGAGAAACTTTGAAGAGATCCACAGGAGTGATGATTGTGAAAAGGATCGAATTTTTATGACAATAAGTACGAACAAAGCCAATCATAAATATGTTTTATGTAAAGAAAAAACTTGCTACAAAGGAAACAAATCGATATTATTTATTTATAAAGAACTAACACAGAATACATTTCAGGAATATTACTGGCAGCGTATCTATAAATATTTTATACATCTCGGAATGAGAAAATGGGAGAGATGGATAAAATATTGATGTAGTTTCACTTTCTTTTACGATTTCAATTTTTAAAACTCAGAACTATTGTTAGTGCAGTATTCAATAATGTATTAGTATCTAGAATATCACGGTGTTAATTATAACGTAAATTTTTTGAGACTGATATTGTTAGCCAGCATCAAGATAAAATCAAAATTTGCAAATTTTCGATCAGATCGTTTTTCCTGTGATGCTACGAATACAAATTTATGTATTATTTGTGAACTACAGTAAGGAAGTAAGGATAATTTTGTGTATGCATATTTAATTGCTTATTTTGTTTTGCGTTGTCACCTTACTTCAAATATTTGTTGTTTTTGTGTATATCGGTGTGTGTGAAAATGAACAAGGTAAACATTGATGGTCCGACATGGCCAGGTGGTTAGGGCGCTCGACCCGTAATCTGAGGGTCGCGAGCTCGAATCCTCGTCGCACCAAATATGCTCGCCCTTTCAGCCGTGAAGGCGTTATAATGTTACGATCATTTCCACTATCCGTTGGTAAAAAGAGTAGTTCAAGGATTGGCGGTGGGTGGTGATGACTAGCTGCCTTCCCTCTAGTCTTACACTGTTAAATTAGGGACTTTAGCCCTAGTGTAGCTTTGCGCGAAATTCAAAAACAGACATTTCACTATTTAAAAGTGAGGAGGCATTATAGAGAGAAAAAAGTGGTATCTTAAAACATCCAAGTGGTTAACGTGTCGAACTGTTATATAATGCTTATTGGGCTACATTTTACCAGTTAAGGAATGGAAAGACAATCACATTATAACTCCCCCATGGATTAAGGAACAAATATGCTCAGTGATGGAATCCGAACCTGTGACCCACAGATTGCTAGTGTAGCACCCTAGCTAACAGCTCATGTAAGGTCTTCTGAGAATTTAACTTGTGAACTACAAAACTAGCAAACAAAACAGCTGTATATGTGATTACTTTCATTTTACTTTTACAAATTTCACAGTTTTAATACGTGAAACTTCTTTGGGAAAATGTAATATTGCATAATGTTTACAGACAACAAGGAACCTGTTGGTCCATCTCAGCTTTCCCATCCTCTAAGTCAAAGTAAAATTATTAAATTAATAAATTTAAATAAATAATAATATTGAAAATTTAAAGCCATACCTTATCCTTTACATATCTATAAAGCTTTCTTTCAGACTCACTCAAAATTACTGTCTCCACAGCATCCTAAAACAATCTATTTCAGAGGCCATCAGTTTATTTAAAAAATAAAATAAAATTGTCTTACTTGAAAAATATTCCTACCTTACCTAACTCTATAGTTGTTCTCCATAGTTTTATAATTCTCACTGTTAAGTATAAAAATATTAAGGCATTAGCATTATCACTTCCACTTACAATCTTAAACTCTTCGATTTGATCCGCTTTAAATCTTCCTTTTTTAAAAGAAAACATTTTTAAGGATCTTAATCTCTCCTCAATTGACAACTCTTCTATTCCAGGTACCGTTTTAGTAACCCTTTCCAACATTTCAACATGTTTCTAAGGTAAAGGGCCCAAGACTGAACACAATACGCCAAACGTTGCCTAACCAGTGACCTATACAACGAAATTATAACCTCTTTAGACTTTTTGTAATATGTTTGTAAATAAAATCGAAATTCCTATTTGCCCTACTACTAACAATAGCTTATTGCTTGGATGGCTTAACAAACTGATCAACCATTACACCAAGATCCTTTTCTTTATGACACCGTTAAGGTTATTCCCATTCAAATTATATTTATAATTCAAATTATGATAATACACATGCATTACTTTGTCTTTTTTATAATTAAAATCCAAAACCCATCTGCCATATATTTCTTCAACTCACTAAATTATCTAAATTCTTTTGTAATACAGCAATATTCTCTTCACAGCCAGCAACACCCGAGACCTGGATAACATCAGCACATTTAATTAATTTATTGACAATTCCTTCATCTATGGTCATTAATGTAAATCAAAAAAGCAATGATCCTAAGACTGAGTTCTGTCATACACCACTTGCAACATTAATCCAGTTTGACTGAACTGCATATATAACAATCCTCTGCTTTCTTCCTTTAAGCCACTCTTCATCCAATTAGTTAAATATTCCCCCCACACATATAGGTAAGTTTCTTCACAAGCCTTTTATGTGATACTTTGTAAAATGGTTTCTGAAACTCCAGATACACCAAATCTACCTTACCCTCATCTACGAATACAGTAATATTTTCAAAACATGTTAAAAGATTTGTGAGACACAATTTTTCCTTAGTAAAAGCATGCTGAACATCCGATAAAATTCTACTCTTTATTAAATGACTTCGCAAAGTATCTTTTATCAGACTTTCCAAAACTTTTCCCACAACTCATGTAAGACTAATAATTACTGGGCAGCTTCCATTATCCCTTTTGAAGATATGGGTGAAATTAGTTAATTTTCAATCTCTTAATGTTTTGTCTACTGTTCGAGGACTTACAAAAAATTGTAGCAACTGGATCCCATATCAAATTCTTGAGCTCCTTTAAAATCCTCGGGGAAATATTATCTGGCTCAAGAGCCTTATAATTTTTAAACTTCCGAAACCTCTTTAACAAGTTCAGAATGTATGCAATTGTCTTGTTAAACTTTGTTTCATCTATTAGTTGCTCAAAATGAGAAATACTACTTAATTCTACATTAGTAACAACTGAATAAAAACCAGAATTTAATAACCTAATCCTTTCGTAATCATCAGATACCAGTCTTCCTTTGTCGTCCCTAAAGGGTTCTATTCTTATTCTAATGTTTTTTAAACTGGAGTTTCATGTTTTCAGCTAAAATTGGTTTTACATCCTTTCAGATACCCAAATTTCCCGATTCACCAACTTTTTTGATGTTCTATAGATTTTCTTTAGTAGATTAAAAATATGTTCAACTTCATAGCCTTTATAAGGTCATCTTGGTTAAAGCAATATGTTCTCTGCAATGTTAAATGGATAGGACATATGGTATTCTAATAATAAAAAACATGAAAAATTAACAGTTTAAATACGTAATAGTTTCATGAAGCAAATTTGATTTTAAATGATATACAAATATTATATATATATATATGTTATTAAATAACAAAACTATAAATTCATTGCCATATTTAACTAAATCACCTACCATTATGATAGTAGCTACAAAAATTAGTATAAATTACTATACCATTAAATATTGATATTTTACAGCAGATTCAATCTTCAAAATCTGTAAAACTACGTATTTCGTAGACTTTTTGTATCGGGATCTAGTTTTGAAACCTAGATAATACTAGATCTATATTATGAAGACCCTATAATACTCTGAAGTATTATTCAACATATAGTAACAAGACAGCAAATAACAACTCATCATTATATTTTAGTATTTAATATTTTAAAACAATATTAAACTTGCAAAGATGGTGTTATATAATGTTATAACATAATAGCATAAGTATTATTAATTACCTGTTTTTATTGGACAGTCATTGTGTTCACATCTAATAGAGAACAGTGGATGTACGGTCCCACTAATTACCATAAAAGGCCACAACTTTAATATATCATATGAATGGGTCAAATATTTTCAGGCACAACTAAATTGTAATTTAATTCGAAGAAACCGTCAAAATGGATCATCACAACAAAGACTGAACCATTTTAATAATAAAACACTTTATCTTTTATTACGTGTCTTGCTAATATTTTATGTTATCCAATAAATTTATTATTATGTTTATATCTATTGCCTGTGTTATATACATTAGTAAAGCTACCCTTCCTTATTCTGATTTTTAATAGTGTTTATTTTTTGTGCTATAACAACTTCAATGCAAAGAAATAAAGTAAACTTGCTCAAGTTATATATGTTTTGTGTTATTTATTTATTGTTTAATTTGTGGTTATTAGTAGGACCAGTGTTGTAGTAAATAACTGGACAAAAGAGCATTCTCAACACTGTCTGTATGCTGTTGTTGCAGTTATTCTTATAAATCTTGTTACTTTTTGTGAATTTTTTAAAGTGTGTGTGTTATACACACACATTTATATGTATAATATTAAAAAAATGAAGATAAAAGTATGCCAAAGTGGGGTATTGGTCAAAGTCACTATTCAATAAGTATTCGTTGTTTTGAGAAATAAGCCAACCTAGCGGTTTAACCAAGAGTAAACTGTTTTACCTACGTTTCAGTTGAGTTGAATACCTCAGAGAAACTCAAGTATTTAACTTAACTGATATTCAAAACACATGTAAGTCTGCAAATTTTTACAATAATGTTTTATTCATCGTAAATACATGAAATACACTATGATATCTGTAATTTTTCTTACTATTGTTACTCGAAGATGTTTTTTTATAACTAGAGTTAGATATCTCAAAGCTGTACCATGTTCATTTCATTTGATTCCGATTTCAGTCTCTGTATTAAATATTTGGCAGATTCTGAAGTCGTTCGTCAGGTGGTAACTAAGTAGTATAAGATAACATTCTAACGTGAACCAAGAAAAAGAAAGTGGAAACATAAAGACGTATTCTTCACATAAAATTTCAATGGTAGGAGTAAATGGATACGGGAAATATTGAGAAATGGTAAAATATTTACAGCATGACAAACTGTTTGTGTATCAAAGTAGGAGGTGTTAGTAAGAACAATATCATGAGACACCGAATGTCAGATTAGCAACTACTGTATCTTGAGAGATACTTTTCATTGAAGAAAAAATAAAAATTTTACATATAGTGTTTGTTTCGTTTGTTTGTAGTGCCCTGCCTACAACGGGTATCGACACCCGGCTTCTAACACTATAAGTCTACAAACATTCTGCAGTTCCACTGTGAATCGACATATAGTTTTAGGTAATTACAAGTGTGAATCAATCATCTAAAGTGCGGAAAACACATTATTAATTGTGACTTCCACCGAATATTCAAAGCAATTACTATCAATCAGATTAATAATGTGTGGGCATCCTTAACTTGACACCGACCTGAAAATAGTAAAGATGCTTGCAGAATCAGCTTTCGTTGACCTTATCTTTATCTCAGCATTAGTTATTCGACTGGAGTTCGGATAGATTTAAGAGACTATTGCTAAAGTAACAACAGCATCTACCATAAACATCCAAGTACTACCATGGAAATAAACGCCCATATTCATTATTATGAACTTTATAAAGAAGTGATGACGTCACAACCAATCTAATTGGCATGATCTCCTCCCCATATAATTTCGAAAAATTACCAATGTTGTGTAATCCTCATAATTAAAATCAACCATGAACCGATAAATCTTGAAAAAGTATATCTTTATTTTCAGGGTTGATATCTTAATGTATTTTTATTGCACTTTTAATGTTTGTTATGTTAAGAAAAATCAATAGAAGCGCAGTTTTTTATCCTCTGTTACAGACAAGTTTCATTTCACCGTCCAACGAATGAGTACTCTAGTTAATGTATCATAAACATGAATATTATTTCGAATAATGGAACCAAAAATAAAGCAACGTAAAAATACCTTTCTATATTAATAACAATATCAAGTGATAAACAGCAACAGCTCACTAATTATATTGTGACTCTTTCTCTTTTAGTGAAGTTTATGGCAGGGTATTTATTCATAGTAGGTCACGAGAGTACATCTCATGTGATCATGAAATTACATAAATTCTACTACATTAATAGTGCCTGCATGTCACCAGTATGTAAGGTTGTCAGTTTCATCATACACATATTTACTAAAAATAAAAAAAATTATATAGAAGGTGAGTTAACGTTTTAATACAACTGAAAATTCATAGATAAACTAAATGATGGAAAAAAATAATAACTGAACGATGAATACTATCAAAATCAGGATAAAACAGTATTTGCTACTTCACAAGATTAAAATCTAAACACGCACTATTTTATGTACTCTAAAATTTAGTAAGGTTTCACTTTTGTGAGAACCTAACAAAAAATCAATGTATTTGTAAATAATTGTAAATTTTAAAGAGAAACAGAACTTAGATTTCGATAGTAGAAATTCCAGTGATAATTTTGGCATACATACTTTGTCTATCAACATTACTTTAAAAGAAACTAAAGAACAGGATAATTACTTATGATGTGGATCCCTATACACATGGCTTGAACTTTCCTGACGTCTAGTTATATGGTTTATTTGTTTGTTTGAGAGCAAGAATACTTCAGGCTATACGTTATGCCCACAACCGGAAATTGAATCCCATATTTTAGAGTTGTAAGATGGTAGACTTACTACAGTTCGACTGGGAGACCTATTGTAGACGAATCTTATTATTTCGCTCACATCATTGTCTATGGTAAAAATAATTGACGTAGTTTGGGGCTTCAATTTTTACCTTATTCTTTTACTCATCTGTTTCTTTGATATCAGGAAAATTAGTAAGCAGAAGAGGGTTTAGTGTATTTCAAATTCTGAAAGTTTGTAAGTGACAAACTTCCAGTTTGTAAAAATCCTGGGCATGCTGTTCAGTTTTTAGAAAGGTTTGGCTGTAAAATATATTAGTGAAAAACACCATCAAGACTGCAGATTTGTTTTTTAAGACAATTTGGTTCATAACTGTCTAAGTAAGTTTGAAACTAAACTTTTCTGTAAAACAAAATCAA
The DNA here is from genome assembly GCF_004210375.1 of Tachypleus tridentatus. Classification (NCBI taxonomy): domain Eukaryota; kingdom Metazoa; phylum Arthropoda; class Merostomata; order Xiphosura; family Limulidae; genus Tachypleus; species Tachypleus tridentatus. Next base: position 233,623,102 of record NC_134837.1, on the reverse strand, counting down.
GTCTTCATTAGCAAAATCCATATTTGAAGAAAAGTTTAATTAAGGTATTGATTGATTCATCTTGCTTATAAAGTTACACAAGCACCACCTATACGAAGAATTTGATGATGTCAAGAAATTTTTGGGTGAAAATGGATTTCATATTGCTATGAACTATAATTGATCCCAAATACTAAACATAGGGGGCGTAGCTTGATTAAATAACTCAGAACATAAAGTTCTTAAAATTTCAATATCCACTGTTTTGCCTTATATCGAAAAAGATTATTTGCACGTCAGAAAAACTGCATACTTTTATTCAGAGAATTTTTACCTTCATGTACAGTTAAGATGTACACAGTGGTTATAAATAAAATATTATATTTGAAATGATTATATCTTGAAAAGTGTTCGTTCTATAGAATTAAAATTTAACCAAAGACACACTGTGAAACATAGTATTTATTCAGCATTATAACACATGCCCAAAATACTTTTCGAATAAACTAACATCCATTTTTATTTATGTGTGATTTGTGAATTGAATAGTTTGTTTCAATATGTAAGATAATGCAACTATTGTTTAACCATGTTATTAAAATAATAGTAATTTTATTTTGGTGAAACAGAAGTTTAAAAATAGTAAAAATGCCAAATTTTTCACAAGTAACAAAAGGCTGTTCAAAATAAATTGTTAATTCGAGGCAGTTAAATCCATAAAAAACACTCCTCATTGTGGATAACCATTTGTAGTTGTGGAAACAGCAATAAAGGCTGCTGAGAATATCCAAGAATGGCCAAACTAAAAATTTGGTGGGGGTCGTCAAATGGAAAAGCTGCAGTCCGAGATCAAGGTTTCCTACAAACCAAACTATAATGTTGAAGCTAATAATAATAAAACTAAATATCAAAGTTTTAATTTCGTTCGTGATGTTAGAAAAACACATAGGTTCAAGAAGTCTTAATAGAAATGAATAAAAACTGTACCAACAAACATCTAAAGTACATTTTCAAAAAATAAAACATGAAATTTTAAGGTTCTAAAAAAAGGCCAGTATAAATTAAATTGCAAATATCAATGAACACTGTGCAGAATAGTTTATCCTTGGTTCAGCTTCGTTTAATAATAGACTTGATGTGCTAATGGAGAATTATGTTAACCATACTACAAATTTCCATGTGTTTCCAAAGCATGTTGTACTATGTCTAAACATAGTTAAATAAGGCTTAGAATTCTCAGTGTACCTTTGGCGGGAGTGAACTTCCTATATGGCAGATTGTTGCCACTGTATCGCTTCTTTTAAACTGTTTTTCTTGTTTTATTAGCACAGTGTGTTTTCAAACAAAAACAGTGTTAACTGTATTGTCTTCATATACCAAGATATAGTATCGTTTTCAAACACAGTTAATAAAGTTTGTTAAGATATTTGGCCTTGTTGTATACAAATCTACATCAAATCTTTAATTTCAAAAATGTTAACATACTATTTTTACTTTTATTCTATCTTGTTGTTTCATCATATGCTAAACGAAAAGTCTCATTACCCTAAATATTATACTATTGTCTGCACTTAACTTATTAAAATCTAGTTCTCACACTACCATTACGTTTATCCAGTTAATGAAACCTCAGCTTGAACAAATAACTTTTATATTGCCTGATTTATGTTAGACTGTCTAACATATGTTTTCACTCCTTATCATCGCACAACCTTTATAAAGTTCTGTATATTATAGACAAACACCAACAAAAGTGTTAATCAAATACTAATAATATAGTCATGTGAACAAAGTCTGTCTGCGTTGCCTCTTTGTAATGTGCTCGCTACTTAACTCTCTATTACGTTCGTGAATTTCATCTTTTGTTGGTCATGAGAATTCGCATCACAGAGTATGATGACTAAGATAATATTTTGCTTCCTTCCATTTAGTCTTTAAATAGCTTGGTGTGAACTAATTGGGACTGTGTTGCATTGAAGCTTATAAATACTATTATAATTTTATTTTGTTTACATATCCACATATGTTTGAATCTCAGTTCACTTAGTTCTTAGTGTTCTGAATTTCCTTCATAAGGAAAGTTGTAGAAATGTGATTTTTTTCTGTCTTTCTAGTTTTTCCAGTTTTACACATACCGCTAAATCTGGAAAGTAGACAGTTGATATTATGAACATTTCTATGTTGTTTTGATGGTTTGATTTATATTCTACAGCTTACCCGTTTCTGTAGGTTTCCTGTTAACTTCTAGACGTCGAGTAGCGGTTGTGGAGACATTAATTTCGAAATATTACCTGTAGATGTTACAGAGTACTGACGATAAGGATGAGTCTATAGGTGTTCTTAGTATTTATCTTCAAGTTCACATTAAGTTTTGAAGACAACGTGAGTTATATTACTGTAGAGAATGTGAATTGGGTCATTCCTTAAGTATTGCCCCCCAGTAGCTCAGCGGTATGTCTGCGGACTTACAACGCTAAAAACCAGGTTTCGATACTCGTGGTGGGCAGAGCACAGATAGCCCATTGTGTAGCTTTGTGCTTAATTCAAAAATAACAACAGCATTCTTAAACATTATATTTTTTCAAGCTATTGTTGGAACATTTGTGGTGCATGAGGAGTTAATATGATTTTGAAAAGGTTGAATACGTCGATACTTATCATTGTGTCTTACTGTGTTATTGTAGCTGCTTTTGTAATATCTATAAAATAGGCTGAGTTACTAACATGTCGTTAACACGGAAACTAGCTACCAGGTATCTGCCTAAAGAGTTGTCATATACATTACCAACCATGACATCAATAATGTATGTTGGCAGTGACCTGTAAAACGAGAAGTTCTCAAATTAACAGTTGCAGGAGGGAAACAGTAACAGTAGAAAAACAATATCAAATATATGATTGTAAGTACATGCTCAGTATTAACTCGTTCCTTGATAAAACATTTTCTGTGATCTTATGAAAACTTTTTCGAGAAGAAAATCGGGCCCGCCTGGCCAGGTGGTCAGAGCACTCTACTCGCAATCCGAGGGTCGCGGGTTCGAATTCCCGTTACATCAGACATGCTCGCCCTTTCAGCTGTGAGGGCGTCATAATGTTATGGTTAATCCCTATATTCGTTAGTAAAAGAGTAGCCTAAGAGTTGGCGGTAAGTGGTGCTGAGTAGCTGCCTTCCCTCTGATCTTAAACTGCTGAATTAGGAACAACTAACGCAGATAGTTTTTACTATCTTTACGCGAAATTCAAACCGAAAAGAAAATCACGTGACTTTCAAATTATTATTTAGATATACTAGTTTTCAATCTTTAAATATTCCAAACGTGCTGTTTAAATTTTAAAGTAAAGTGCGAAGTTTACAAAACTAACACCATTTAAAGGTCTTTACGTCATCTTACTAGTTTCATTCCGGTATTATTCAAAACAACCTAATAAAATATTGATTTCCTTAATATCAGTATGTTGCAAAACAGATGAATTATTTTGTTCGCAGAACTTACAAATAAACGTATAGTTGAGATGATAAAATTTGTTTGACCACGATAACGCTTGTTACAGTTTGTTCCGTTTCAGATTTACGGGTAGAATATATCTATTGAAGACATCCAATATTTCTCCTTAATTTATGTGCAAAGAAACATCATTTTCACTACTACATGATCACAGTGTCGCTCATGTGAATGAACATGAAAACATTAAAACAACTATTTGATCGAGTGTACCTGAACATACCTTTATGAAGATATGTGTGACCTAATCGATTATGGAAATTATTTTAGGATCTTTATTACGGTCAACGAGGAAATTGTTCCCATATGAATGAAACCTGTTATCCACATAACAAATAAGCTAAAACTGTAATTTGTTATCTAAGTTGTAGTATACTTTCGTCAAGTTTTTTGGTAATTATGCTTAGTATTCTGTATATTTACACAATTCAAAATAATTGTGAAAATAAAAAGGTCAAAGGGTATAATTGACAAATGTGATCACTACTTTCTCGTATGAAAGGAAAGTGCACCTTGGTATGGTCATGTGATGATAGTTTACATTGTTATTATTTGTCATCCAACAATTCAGAAAATATTACACCAGCAAAAAGCTTATAAAAATATAGAAAAACATACTATGTCTCTCCAGTAATAGTTATGTGTTTACACTCATAGCTGTTATAACTGAGGTACTCATGAGAAATATGTAAAAATTGAAGTTTTGGCTGGTCAAACATACGAAATAAAAAAAATAAGATCCATAATTTAATACTACGGTAAGGGCTATAAACAAACATCTGAGGAGATTGAATGAATCTGTTGTTGTTAATAATAAAAGTTATTACGACTGATATTATCCAAAAGTGATGTTAAGTGCTCCAGAGTATATTCTTCATGAGGTAGACAAGAGTCGAGTACAGATCATGATGACAACCATATCGCGTATACAGGTATGAATATTACCTCAAGAACAGTCGCAAACGCATCAGCAACAAGAGTGAATTAGCGGAACTCTATATATGTTCTGTTTACAAATAAATTCAAGTTTGAATTGTTTGGCAACAATCAGGCACTTTTTTTCCTCAACACTCTATCAGTCAATGTAGAACATATACGGTAACTACAATACACCATTGAGAGAGATAAGAAAATTCACTAGGGACTGCATCATAACCAATGATGTTGGTAATCTACACAGAAATGAAGGCACCGTAACTGCTGGCATATGAAACAAATTCTGACACATCATGCCATTCGTTGAGAAAAATGACTCGTTCAGTTGGGATTAATCTACTAGCAATCCAAGCACAGAGAAGAGGTGATGGAACAGAATCTTGACTGTAAAGAAGCTGATGGGCCCTTTGCAACCATCTTGACTGTAAAGAAGCTGATGGGCCCCTTGCAACCATGGCTTCACATATAAATATACAGAAGAAACAACTTGGCTGAATTTTGGAGGAAAACGGGGCATTTGGACTCAACACAAAATCACAAGTTGAGAAGTTGTAAGGCAGCAGGTAAACAACGTGTAATGCTCTATGTGAGTAATGTGATTCACAATAGTACATCAGTGTGGTATACAACATATTCACTTGTGTTTCGTATTTTCTCTAATTTTTTTTGCATCTTTAATAAATTCCCCATAAAGTTGCCATTTTTCTTCGATTGTCTTCTGTATGTACGCTTCCTATGTGCTTCCTTTGTTAACTTCCCTTGCTACACCAGCAAATTAAATGCCACAATAATGGCAATGAAAGAAACAGATGAGGATGTATATAAATATTGTGTTTATGTCTAGTGGCTTTAGTAATTAATATTTAAAAAATAAAATACCTTAAGAAATAATATAAAAGATTAATACTCTCTACTTCATGGGTATTTTTTGCAACTATTTAGCACTTATCTATGAAATGTGTATATATTGTGTTGTTATTGTTGCCTTTTTTCAGAAATCTTTATCAATCGGAAAAACCAAGTAAAAATCACTGACTGTATTAAATATCGTGACAAGTAGAGCGCGTACTCGTTACAAACCTTTCTATAACCTGTTTATCATTAAGGCTTGTGACAGAAGACACATAATCACAGTACATTAGCTATCCAGTGGGATATGGCTTAAAATTAATTGAAACAAGATGGAAAATTACAATTTTTTTTCAATTTTTGCGTTTTATTTTTGAGAATCCAAAATTACTCACAAATTAATACATGATATGACTGTCTTTATTTTTCAGAAGATCATTAATCCGCTTTGGCATCGAGTCCACGAGTTGACTGCAATCTTTACTAATTTTTGGATCGCGGTACCACACCTCAATTATGGCATCAATTAGCTTATCTTTTGTAGTACAGTTTTTTCCCCGAAGTCTTTCTTTACAAATCGCCCAAAGATTTTCAATAGGATTTAAGTCCGGAGAGTTTCCAGGCCAGTCCAGCACCTTTACTCGCGTTGTAGTCATAAAATTCTTCACAAGTTTTGATGTGTGGCACGGAGCCAGTTCATGCTGAAAAATGCCAGATCCATCTGGAAATCTCTTTTTCAATTTTGGAACGGCTCTTCTCTGCAAAACTTTGATGTACTGTGGTCCTCGCATCATACCTTCTACGATATGTAAACCTCCGACGCCATAGAAGCTGAAAGAGCTCCAAAACATCTTCTTCAAGGGATGTTTTACGAACTGTTTGATGTAAGATTCTCGAAGGTTCTCACCTGGAGATTTGCAAACATGCAGACTTCTTTGACTCTGTACAAAGAAATGAGTCTCGTCACTGAATAACACCTTCCTCCAATGTTCTTGCGTCCAGTTCTTGTATTTCAGACCCCACTGATACCGTTTTTTCTTCATTGAGTTGGTGAAAAGTCGTTTTTTGACTGGTCTTCTTGCCCTTCTAACGCAATTTCGAATGAAGTATTATTCCTCAAAATTTCGTCATATATCCCAGAAATAGATCAACCGTACTTCAAAACATAGCTAATGATGCTGCCTGTGTGAAATAAATGACTATTAAAGGAAATCAGCGGGTCCAGCAAGCCTACACCGGCCGCCATGCTGAAAGTATTGTAAAATGACCATTTGTTTCAATTAATTTGCATAAGGGTCCAATTATTATTTATGTGAACGATGTTATACGTATACAATAGTACGATAGCTAAGAAAGTGGTAAGTTTGATCCCGAGATAAATAGTAAGTTTTCTCAATCTAAGCAAAAAAAAAACCAAAAAACATTTACACGGCAGGTTTTACTTACGTTTCTTTCAAGATAGATTGTGTGGGTCATTCGTGTTGTGGTTCATGACCAGAATAAGGCACAAGTAACTTACGTTTTGAACTTAGTAGAATGATATGGATTGTGTATCCATATTTTACACGCAATTTTACATTTGAACAGTTCAGTTTAGCATTGTTTGCATTTTATTTCAGATATTAACTCAAATAAGAAATAACTTAAATCTTTTATATCACATATCTAAGATTTCACATATTCCCTCATAAAAACTGAGGAAGAGAAATGTAAATAAAGTCAAATTTATGTGTGACAATAAATCATAACTAGAGTCTGATTGTACTTGAAAACTGCTTTCCCTGAACGACGTAAAGTCACTAAAGCTAGTAAATTAAATATAACAGACTGCATTTTATTTTGAAAACAATATTCAGAATTATGTTCATGTTATTTCTATTGTTATTAAGCCCAAAGCTACACAAAGAGCTATTTGTGCTCTGCCCACTACGGATATGGAAAACGGTTTTTAGCAGTATAAATCCACAGACATATATATGTGCCACTGAAGGCTACTCATTTTAAGTTTTCCCATTATAAATCTAAAGCATAACTTTCCTTTTAATTCTTTAAGGAAAAGTACATATATATGTCAAGTCTATTACAAAGTAAATAACTTGACAATGATTATGTTTTCTGTCTATTTTGTTAAATAACTATAAAAACATGACTATATTATATTTTCAAAAAAATTCTCTTTGCTGAATAACAGTTAAAATCAACTACAATTTTGATCAACATAGCTAGTCCTTTCTCTGTGCTTCTTTTTACACTAAATCACGTCTTCGCTTAGTATCTGAATTCTGTATATTACTTTCGTGCTACTTCTATTGATCTGTCGTAAGTCAAGGTGGAAAATAATTATATACAAGACTAGATGACCTGATTTCGAAGTTCCTGGCTCTATTCTACAGAAACAGAACAGCTGAGCTAAACGATTACTCAAAACACAATCAAGCCATGCCTCCTATAACACTGTGATCCGCCAAATTAATGTAATCCATTTCCCACTTACTGAGTGTAATAGTCTTTCTTTGCATAATAGAGAACTCTCGTGATTTTAACCGCGACAAAAACAAGTGTTAAAATCACGTGTCTTGTTGAAATAACGGGGAACTATTTATGTCGTAATTGATATTAATTTCGAAAACCTAAACATTTCGTAATGATACAGGTCGGTAAATTGATTTTATAAACGTTTCGTAAACGTGCCTCTATTTCTATCTTAAACATAAATAATGCTGAGATCTATTAACTGCACTAACTTCAAAAACATTGCTATAAAAGTACAGTCAACAGAATTTACCATACTCATTAATATGTTAAAGAGTTTTATAATTTGAATACGTTGACTGAAACCTTTTAAAGACACGAGCACAAGGCACGTGTCATGTATTCACATCTTTCACATATACATTTAATTAATCTAAACTCAAGTTAATGTTTTTTTGCATTTTTTAAAAATATTTTCTCAATTAAATTTAAGAAGTGACTTAGATATTCAATTAAATTTAATGGCGAGATCGAATATATTTTATTAGGCAGTTAACTGTGGTAATAAAAGTACAGAAAATCATCTTGGTCGATCGACAGTACTAATATTTTATGATCTTCCTGGATTTTGTGACCGTACTACTTGTAAAATAATTCAACAACTATTTCTTGAAAGTAATATGTAACTGGTATTGAACAAAAATAAGAATTATGCATTATATTAAATTAGATAAGCGACACAAATGTGTTTGTTGAATATAACCATTATTACTTTTAAAGGGTGAAATTTCTATTTCGTTTAAATACATTTTATTTAACCAAATCCCTATCGAAGACGTGATCATTTTATGATGTCGTTTTGATTTGCCCAATTTGACTGTAAATAATGAAGTCTTTATCTTCCAATCAAATATTCATTCTTCAATTTTAGCCTAAATAACAAGTAACTTCATATTTGTCCACATTAAGTTCTATTTTTGTACGTAGTTGATCTGCCTTACTTCAGACTCATTTAATGTTTGTTTGTTTTTGAATTTCGCGCAAAGCTACACTGAGGCTATCTACACTAGCTGTCCCTACTTTAGCAGTGTATGATTGCAGAGAAGGCAGCTAGTCATCACCATCCACCGCCAACTCTTGGGCTTCTCTTTTACCGACGAATAATGAGATTGACCTACACATTATAACTTCCGCTCGGCTAAAATGGTGAGCATGTTTGGTGTGACAGAGATTAGAAAACGCAATCCTTGGATTACGAGTAGAGCGCCTCAACCACCTACCCATGCTAAGGCCTCACTAAATGAATCGACTTTAATCAACCTCATATTAATATTATAGCGATATGTTTTGTATAACTTGGATAAAGCAACTACCAAATGATAACGATACATTTATTCTTGAGTGACGTAATGCCACAACTTATTTTTAGAGACATAATAGTTATTCAATAAATATTTTAAATATTTATGTCTTTTGGAAAAATAAAACGTGGTATTTATTTAGAAATTACTTTTTCATTAATAAAATATTTCCTGCATTGAGTTCAGGCTTACAAGGTTGTTCAATTTTTTTTTTTTTTTCATATGTACACAAACTTTAATTTTAAGAAGAACATAAATGTAAATGTAGATCATTATTTATACTGAGTAACGTATTAACAATGACATTAAAATATTCACTAAAGCAGCTTAGCGCTATAAGTTCATAACAACTCTGTTTTGGGAAATTTAAATCACGCAAGTTTACGAAGCCTGTATTCTCTATATCTGTCTTCATCATATTGCTTTACAACTCAACAGATGGCGCCAAGAATTTATTTTCCCGCAGATGTTTGTTTCTTTGATATTTTTTTTAATTTTACAAAAAGCTACACGAGGGCTATCTGCGCCAGCTCTCCGTAATTTAGCAGCATGAGACTGAAGGAAAAGCAGCTAGTCATCATTACCCACCGCCAACTCTTGGGCTATTCTTTTACCAACGAATAGTACGATTGATTGATACTTTATAACGCCCCCAACGGCTGAAAAGACGAGCATGTTTGGTACGAAAGGAATTCGAACCCGCCACAATCAGGTTATGAACTGAGTGTCTAAACCGTCTAGCCATCCCGGGGTTTATCCTGTAAAATCCGGCAAAGATGGATAAGATATTTCTATAGATAATCCGAACAACCCGCACTAGCTTTGATTCCTTTAAAAACAAATTTTAATTCAGTCAATACTGCATGCAATTTAATGATTATCGCATACATTGTAGTTGCAATAGTTATAGAAACACAAAACAATCAAAGTATAGTATGTCTTCGTTTTGAATTTTCTGTTTCATATGTAATATCCATTTTGTGCAGATTTACACAGAGTAGAGCCATTCTTTCTGGATAGAATTTTGACATTTAAGTAATATATCATTTAAAGTAAAAACGTATTCTAAAGACAGCTTATAAAACATCAGTTCATTTTTATTATTCTACGATACCCCCCAGTGGCTCAGCGGTATGTCTGCGGACTGACAACGATAAAAACCGGGTTTTGATACTCGTGGTGGGCAGAGCACAGATAGCCCATTGAGTAACTATATGCTTAATTCAAAACAAAAATTTTACGATAGAGTCAGAATTAGAATGGATCTATTTAATAAAATTTGTACTTTCTTTTTACAAGTTTATTGTTAACTTTTTATACGGTTTAATATTTTATTCAGATTAATTTATATATATTATGACAGATAAGCAGATTACAACATTTCATCAGAAAACGAATCATGTTTTTTTTTCTTGTTCAAAATATTTATATTCTTAGAAATTTTCCGACAGCTCGACTAGGTTAAACCACTGAGTAAAATATATATAAAAGGAAAGTTATAAATAATGGCTGAAATTGTTTTGTTCCAGTTTTTAATATAAACACTGTAACATCAAATGTTTCTAATTGCATATAATATAACATTTTATATGGGCTTCTTATTGCCATTATGCCAAATTTAGCTGAAGAGTCCTGTTAATGAATAGATATCCTCTTTTGAGGCTCGTGGCAAACAAGACATAAATTTAAAATCGTATAATTAACTACTTGTGGCAGAACCAAAATAGCTTAGAAATACGAGTATGAGATCAGAGAGACATCCACATCATTATGCGAGGGACTAATAAATGTTGGATGGACCATCACCTTGTTATATCCATCCTGAAGTTGCGTTTCTTCCTGGGCCCGGCATGGCCAAGCGTGTTAAGGCATTCGACTCGTAATACGAGGGTCGCGAGTTCGAATTCCGGTCGCACCAAACATGCTCGCCCTTTCAGGCGTGGTGGCGTTATAATGTGACGGTCAGTTTTGGGCCCGGCATGGCCAAGCGTGTCAAGGCGTGCGACTCGTAATCTGAGAGTCGCGGGTTCGCATCCCCGTCGCGCCAAACATGCTCGCCCTTTCAGCCGTGGGAGCGTTTTAATGTTATGGTCAATCCCACTATTCGTTGGTAAAAGAGTAGCCCAAAAGTTGGCGGTGAGTGGTGATGACTAGCTGCCTTCCCTCTAGTCTTACACTGCTAAATTAGGAACGGCTAGCACAGATAGCCCTCGAGTAGCTTTGTGCGAAATTCAAAAACAAACAAACAACCAAGCGTTTCCTCCAAAATACCGCAAATATCTAAGAGCCATGGATTATCTCTCATGGGTCTACACTCTTGCAATCCCAGAATAGCTTATTACTCTTGAAAGATAAAGAAACCATCCAAGGTAAATAAAAAGATTACTTCCATATCTCCTGAACCACGAGTAGATTGAGACAGATGCTTTCTAATCGAAAAAGAAGTTTTGTGAGCTAATAGGAAAATTAAAAATACAAATCCTACAGGACCTGATAGCATTAATAATGAAATCTTCATGGTTGATAATGAGGAACTAGCAATGAACTGATACAATATTTTATTTTGATCTGGATCAAATAGGAGATTCAAGACAATATAGAAATTCCAACATTGTTACTGTTCCTAAGCAAGACGTCTAGTCATATTGCAGATATTATTAAGGTGTTATCCTCATCTCCATTGTAGGCAAAATCCTTGTACAAATCCTCCTGAATAACCTTTTGCCTCTTGCTGAGCATATTCTCCCAGAAACTCAATAAGCTTCACACCATCCTGTGAGACAATTGGCATGATCTTTGTTTCTCATCAGATACATGTATATGTTTAATTAACAACAAATTCACAATGAGCTGTATGCTATGTATACAGTCGGTAATCAAACCTCGGACTTTAGTATTGTAACTCCATTGACTTATGACTCTCCCTTCAAAGGTAAGAAAATGTCTGGCCAGCTAAAAGACTTCTACACAGATTTAATGCATCTCAATAAGAACTTTTATTCTATCAGTCCCGAAGCTTTTTAAGAAGTGATGATCAGATTTGTATACCACAAAAGTTCCTCATAACTATAACAGTTTTCTACAGTTAATCTTGAACTTGACCTTATACCATTCAAACTGGAGTCAAGTAATCTAGTACACCTAAATTTTCAAAGAATGGGATACTTTAGGAATTGCATAATTAAATGCTTGGTAGGTAATAGAGCGTTTTTGAACTAGTGGCAGAGCAGGAATTGCTTTATTCTAGCTGAATTTATGTCAAGATATAAAATGACTGTGTACATTGCATTGTATGTGCTACTGAGAAAAGCATCAAACTAACCATGAAATATTTATCATCTGGACATCTCACGTCGTTTGACAGATGTAATGAACATGTGGTTTAGACAGTATGTTTCCTGAAGATCCCTTAGACAACCTCAGGTCTGCTAATCGCCAAGGAAAAGCTAACAAAGACAGTATATGTTGCTGATGAATACCACCAACTTTCACCTCCCTATTACTGAAATCATAAATACAAAGTCAAGACCACTGACTTTTTCTTAAAACATGCTGTCAGAGACTAGAATGATTAATACAGCAATGATTTTCTGGGGAATCTAGTCAACTTCTGAAAAACTCCAAGAACACATCCAACCACAGTCCTATTTGTAAAGGAAAACGATAAGTCATCGCATCTAGAAAATGAATACTGATAATAATTATATTTATGTGCATTTCTGATAGGACCAGAAGGTTAGAAAATTTATGAAAGAATTTCAAAAGTAAGGCACAACAATTTCTAATGGCACCCCCAGAGAAAACCCCTAAAATAATTTATATCCCATTATCCAGCACCAGAACAATAAGATTAGCTTCAACATAATAAGTTAAAACTTTCACCTAGACACACCTAAAGCACGATTTTCAGCTTCCAATTACAATTTTAGATTTAGTCATAACCTCCAACAAATAATGAGACTGAAATATCTCTACAAATCACTGGCTGTAAAACATAAAACCATATTTCAAAGAAAATATAAGAAGAGATTGAGAACAAAATGAGAATATAAAGACGCTCATGAACTTCATGAGGTACATGAAAAATTGTCAAAATGAAATAAGAGTTGACAAGGGATAAACAGAATATTAACAAAACATACTCTCATAATAAAAGTGCCTTGATTGCTGCCTGGATACGATGTGGTATTGACACCAACTGTATCTGTCGGGTGTCTTCTTCAGTCTTTGATTATTCTCGAATCACGTTTATTTCCAATATAGGTAAAGTCGATAGAAATTGACTCTGTTCTAAAACATCGAAGCGTTCTTAACGTAATTGAGATCAAGGTACAGTACAAACTTGGGTATGTGTTAAAAGTATTTATTACTTTCAGTAAATCAAGCATGATTGAGTTCAGTTGTATAACTGGTGATTACATCATTTTTAAAGTGACCATTTCTAATTGTGTAAAGAAATAATATTGTAGTGTGTATCGTGTACATTGGTCAAATATGCACGAGCAGATATATGGTCATTCAAATGAATAAGGAAACCTTGTTCAGGCCATGCAAATAATTTCAGCAATATAATAGCACCTTGCATAGTGAAGACTATGCAGGAATAATCCATGAATTAATTGGTTTATCATCACACTCTCACCTTATCATCATTTCAGAACATTATTCAATTGATTACACATAGTTAAACAGAAAATCTTCAATGGCTTCTTCCCATTCCCATTTGATGACTTTTTCTTTTCACCACAGTTGCATTATCAGATGAGGGTTTATAATTTAACAGCCATACAGTATAGACTGTGACACACGCATTACCTGCTTTATATAAACACAAAGTAAAACTTATCTATTCTGTAGGCAGGAGTTGTAATATTTTTAGCAAGTGAGCATATAAAACGAATTATCTCACCTAATATATTTGTCAGTTCCTTAATTTGAGTTTTTAATTGTCAAAAACATGAAATTATTCTATATAATGTGTTAATTGAATGTGTTAAGTTTTTCAAACAACTTTTGAGTTGATGTTTACCAATATTTTAAGTTGAATTAAAATATATATATTTTAGAAGTTACTTAACAATTAAACTTTTAGTTACATCTTACAAAGCACCAAATATAATACATTTAGCCACTTTTTAACGAGAATTTATTCTTAACAGTTAATGATAATGACATTTATAATAATTAATTTTTAGTTGAAAGAAAAATTTAAACTAATACACAGTCATAACATAAAGTATAAGTCAAGCCATACCACTGAAGCTTTTAGTTTTCTTTTGTTGAGAAACTTGCATTGCTGTAACTGTTTAAGTAATTAGCTGTTTTGTCAATTACAAAGAGACTAGATAAGATATTGACTTTGAATTGACTATTTAATATGTATATTAATATTTAATTGTCAGAAGTATTTGCGTTTGTGTGTTGATATCATTGGCATTTTGAAATCAACATATTTTATTTTCAAATTTTAAACCTAAGCCATTATGACAAGCTAGAAGGTTATTAAAATTCTGATTTTGTGCCAAGATAGCAGATTCGCTTACTAAAAGTTTCCTTGTGATTAGAGATAATACAACATAAGAAACTAAATATAGAATTATTTGACTGGTTGAGTTTATATTTTCAAATTGTTAGGAACACTGTCACGTTTTCTTTGGTATAGAGTTTGCTAGAATATGTACTACTGGGTATGGCTCGTGAAATAGCGAAAGCTATTAAGTTCCATATCGAGAGTGACTCAGCAGTGTTCCAACTCTTTAAATGCAAAATTCGTAGAAAAATGTCATGTTTCACCTCCATTGAATTTCAGAACATAACATTGGCTTCATTACTCAGTGGAAATTGTTAATTATGTTATAAAAAATGCAACAGATGGAAATATTTTGACGCCATGACTGAAGTTTTGCATTTTGACCTTTATCTTCAAGTTTTCACAATTAAAAACAAGTTTTATGGGTCTTTGATACTGGATTTTTAAATTCTGTGAGCTTCCTCGAGCTGTTGAGTAGTTTCAAGAAACAGCTTGCAATAGGCTGACTAGTTGCATCACTACCTACACGATGGATTCATCATTTTAAAAAATTCTTCCGATGAACGGAAGAGAATTATTCTTGTCAATAGGGTGAGAAAAAAAGAAGAAAGCCAACAGCAAAACGATTACCTGTCGAGAATGTTCATGTGCAGATGAGACTGATAAAGAAAGTCAGCTGAACTTTAGCTCATATTCTTATGGAGATTACGACTGAGGTTTTGATAGAGACATTAATGAAGAGAGACTTTCTACGATTAAACAACATAAACATACTGGCTCAAGTCTGAAGTTTAATTAAATGTAGCACCATTACAATCCATTGAATAGACAAAGATTCATTGGGGCATTGAAAATGTTTGTAAAGTGAAGAAGATTAAATTATGTTCTTGGTACCTCTGAAGGATTTGTAAGAAAAAAATTATAATGGAGGTTGTTATAAAATAAGTGGTACAAAATGGTACCTGTAATATATATAGTTCTGATGTAGAAGGTGTCTTGGGTACCCAAAAAAAGAGAAAAAGGAGAAAAACATAAAACTACATTGGTTTGTTTTGTTTGTTTTTCAAATTTCACGCAGAGCTACACGAGAGCTATCTGCGTTAGCCATCCCTAATTTAGCAGTGTAAGACTAGAGGGAAGGCAGTTAGTCACCACCACCCACCGCCATCTCTTGGGCTACTCTTTTACCAACGAATAGTGGGATTGACCGTCACATTATAACGCCCCCATAGCTGAAAGGTTGAGCATGTTGGGTGTGACGGGGATTCGAACTCGGATTATGAGTCGAGCGCCTTAACCACCTAGTCATTCCTTGGCCAAAAAGAAAAAAAAAAAGAGAGTAGCTAATTATCTGACAAGTACAAGAATACTTTATGGCAACATATTGCATTGCCAATGATGATAGAACCAACAGCAGTGGTTTAGGCAGTCAATTTTTCATTGTTTCATGAATCTCTAAAGACAACTTTACTTAAGTTTCTGAAACTATTCAGAAAGGTCTGATATCAAATGTGTGATATCAGAAACAAACCACTGAACATTTGCTGCTACGTTTAGATAAACAATCACAACATATTCATAACTACAGTACAGTTTTAATCCAGTTATAAAGTCGGTCATTTTGTGAGGTAGGATTAAAACTCAAATTCGTAATGTTGGCAAGTCAATGTCATACTATACTGTCTGTACCGCGAGGCTGACTTAGATGAAATATATAACAGAAGCACTGCATTGATATATGAGATTGAGAAATACTACAATGATGACTGTCACAACCACCTAATATTGGAGAAAAGTACTTAAATCCCTCTAAAGCAATATCGTCACTATCTGTCAAGAACATTGAAATGTTTGTACACCTCCATGAACTAAATAAGTTTTGGAACTGCATTAGTTTTCTCAATATAATTCTCATCACCACTTCTTAGTGATAAGCAAAAGTCACTTAGCATTCTGCTTCCTGGATTCCAGACATTTAAGGGACGGGATTTTAAAACATGTTCAATGAATCTTAAGAACATTATATACAATATTCATGATAATTTTGTATGGGACTGCCAGTGTTGAATTGAAAATTGATCAAGACAGGGAAATGAGGATGCCGTTAACTTTAATAGTTACTATATCTTTCAATACTTCTACTGATCATAGGCCAAGACCAAACTGAAGAGAGATCGTGGTCTTAGGTGAATCGAATAGAGGTAATCAGTAAGTAGAGGTAATCAGTAAGTAGCTTTACGATGTATAAAACTGAAATTAAGACGACAAAAACTTCTACAGCTAAGTTTGTGGCAATAAATGTTTATGAAAAAGCGTCGAATTCTCGATAGACATTAGTGTTGCTCACACACGGCAAGTCATGTACTGGTCATTTTAAACAAAGTGCTGCGTTGTAACATAAGATAACTCAAGAACACAAAGGTCAGCGATAAAAGTAGTCTATATTTCCTAGGCATTATTATGCAACATAGATGTGTACACGTGTTATTACCATTCACTCATAGCCTACTTCAAACAGATGTAGGATGAAATAGATATTTGTGCTACTGTTTATAAATACAAAATGATCAAGTAGCAGCAATTGTATATTTCTGTATGGTTAGAATTTTAAAACAGACACTGGGAAAACCATCGTTCTCATACACTAGTTGAATTGTGAAAAAACATCTGGGTAAAGAGACATGATTTGAATATGAAAGCTTTAAAGCAGTGTCTTTTGCAATAGCAACTAAAATGCAGAGCTAAGGTGCACGATTGTCAAATAGAGTGTGACGACATGGAATGTAACGACGTTATAAGGCTTTAAAATCATTATAACATAAGTACGCAACTACTGTCTACAATACTAATTTATCTCAATTACTGAAGTTATTCAGTGCAATATAATATTATGTTATATGCTGTAGTTAATGAAAGTACTCCAGTGTATTAACAAGAGAAACCCACTTTTTATAACAACAAAAATTTCAATGTTCTATTCCCCACGGTGAAGGGAGTAGACAGCGTATTTTGTAACTTTGCATTTAGAAGACAACAGTGACAAATAAGTTTAAAACCCTGACGCATTAAAATTGTTCTGTATTTCCGATTTAAATCAAAATGCAAAAAAAATAAAAATCAGGCTATGGTCGTTTTGCAAACTCAAAATATTCCGTAAAATATATAATATAATAAAGTGTACTAAGTAGAGTTAATACGCCACAGAATTGAATAAAGTTGGTACTTAGATATAATAAAATAAATGTCGTTTGTAAAGAAAGATGAATAAATTCGTGAGCTACGCAATATTGAATAATTGATTTTGCGTCTAGTAAGACGTAGCCATTAAAATATAACTTATATGTATTCACTAATAAAAGTTTTCAGCCCATCAAGTAGTTGTGATGAATTGGCTCAACCAGTGTTAGTTAATTTGGTAAATGAATTCTGATGAGACTTCCAAAAGATCGGGTTTAAATTGTTGAGCTATTGGTCCTGCTGTTCGAGTTTGATAGTCATTTCAATTGTGCTTCCTTAATGCCCAAATAAGGGCTCAACTGAGCGAAGCAGCCTATATAAAAACGTGAAACCAACACAAAACCAAAGTGGCATTATATGTTGAGCGTAGCGTAAACACTTTTGCATCGAAACAAGTAAAAAATGAAAAAATTAACTGGTTTAATAAAGTATAAAATATAACTAAAATAACTAGAAAAATAAAATAACATGAAATTTTAGAACGTATATAACAACATTTACAGACGTCTAGGCGAATTATATGTATCTCAGAACGGCTGGTATGGGTATTAACACTTTTATTGATAAGGAGAGAACAACGTTTCGACCTTCCCAGGTCATATTTAGGTTAAGAAGAAGATGACCTAGGAAGATCGAAACGTTGTTCTCTCCTTATCAATAAAAGTGTTAACACCCATACCAGCCGTTCTGAGATACATTTTTATTTCAAGTGGGTTTCTCGTCGTCAAGTCCAGGCGAATTGTAGAGTACTCCTTCTTCAGGTGAGAAAGTGATCGTTTGACTATGATGGTAAATAAATTACATCTGAAATTGAATATTCAAAAGTAAAGACAATTTCAAAACTACCTTACAAATATCAATGATATTAAATAACATAGTAACAACATTTAAAAGTGGGAATATTACATGTGCACTATTTACACAGGTAGATTATACAGGGTATAAGGGAGCAACAAAACGAATGTTTAGAAAGCAGGAGCAGATGGTGACCACTTGTTCAAGCCATACCTCCCACCAGTACCACCTTTATGTTACATAACTTCTTCATACCTGTTAATACATTTAAGTACGGTATTGGCCAAAATATTTTAATATTTTGTAGCAACTAAGATCATTATTACTAAGATGGACTACAAATACACTTATCACTGTCAAACTGATAAATGAATGTTATATTAAACATCTACACATGAAATTTGTATAATGAGACAGTTTCTATGGATGATATCATGAACGATTTCTTAGAACAGAAAACAATTTTATCAAACACCTGTAGTTTGATGTGTAATTCAACATATCACCTATCGCAATAAAACATTATAAAAACATATATAATGAAAAAATATAAAATCAAATTATTATAAACAGTGTCTGTAACCATATATCAGTACTTGGTTGACCCTCTTCGTACTTTAATAACATTTGCAAGGAGATGTGGCATGCTGTCGATGAAGTTATTGATATAACCCACCGTCATCTCATCTCAACCTGTCACTAAAAGGCGCTGCAATTCATATACAGTAGCTAGTTTATGGTCATGGTTAAGATATTCCACGTCACTTCTCAATATGTTTGCGTTTGCAATCTAGAAACTTTGTGTCCGTGTACTACCCTACTGGTCAGGGTACTCCTGTACCAATACGTGCACTATGGGCAGTGGCATTTTTATCCTGGGACATAAAGCTGTTGCCAAATCTTGCCCCAGCATAGAGCAGAAATGTCATCTCCTAGTGATACCTATATGATTATTGATATTTCCTTGGAGTTATGAAGAGGATAGGGTTTTTCTAACATGATGAATAACTGCCCAATCATGTACTGCACCACCTCCTGTGTGTTTCCTATGAAAAAGACAGTCTTCTATCAAAATGTTCGGAAGTCTGCTTTTCTGACTCTCGAACAGAAATAACAATACTGTTTGTTTAATTAGTGAGCAGAATTATTCTTCTCAGCGAATATGATAACACTATCAGACTTGCCCTTGATCTTCACTGCCTATTGGCCAGCTGATCTAAAAAGTACCACTCATTATGTTTTTTGTATCCAGAACTTATTGATATATTTAATACAGATATGGTACTAATTTTTCACAAAGCCTTTTAAATATTTTGTCAATGCATTTGTTGAGCTAATTGTTCCCATTGTTCAATATAACGACAACTCTTAAAGTTCTTGCTTTAGAATCGTGTGTTTCTGCTTTTATTATTTTTAGGTAGAACTCCCAAGAGTCTTGTGCAACACGGAAAAAGCATAGCTTCATTTGATCGCTCTCACTTTTGCTTATAGTGAGAGTTATCAGGCTTTCACAAATACTTCAAAGTCTTTTATATTCGCTGTACACGAACGTTTTATTATTATTATTCCAACCTATATAAAAGCCAGTGTGTGTCACGTCACGGTTCATTCCTTGAAAAAGGAGGAGTCATAAAAGTCAAAATGCTTGATTTTTTTTAATTTCGCACAAAGCCACTCGAGAGGTATCTGTGCTAGCCGTCCCTAATTTAGCAATGTAAGACTAGAGGGAAGGCAGCTAGTCATCCACACCCACCGCCAACTCTTGGGCTACTCTTTTACCAACGAATAGTGGGATTGACCGTCACATTGTAACGCTCCCACGGCTTAAAGGGCGAGCATGTTTGGCGCGACGGGGATGCGAACCTGCGACCCTCAGATTACGAGTCACACGCCTTAACATGCGTGTAAAACTTCCCAAGTTTTTTCTCTTGTGGGAAAAACAATATACATGTAAATAATTATCAAAAAATAAAAACATTCATTTTCTTCTAGAATTATATCTAGATAGAATTAAAATGTTTCGATTTCTAAATGTTAAGTAGCTTTTTATTTTGCGTTTATTTATTTGGTAATAATTTATGTTTCTTAAGTTCATGTCTTAATTTGTTATTTTTCTTTGATTTAGAGAGTAGAATTTTTTATCGAAGAAAGATCACAATAATATTAAATATTTTTACATTATAAGTATTTAACTAGCAAACAACAATTAGGTTTTCATTAATTATTTGGTTTCTGTAAAGTAACACAAATTGCTTCAAATATATTTTCTGCGTCAGCCATTCTTCGTCTGTGTTAACCTTCTTTTTATTTTGATTATCTAATTTTCTTTGAAACACTAGAAAATGTTGAAAGTTGCTCAGGCACTTGAATTTCATTAGTAATTTCATACATCTGAAACCGTGCGTTTATATCGTGCCAATGAGGTCGAATCTTGGTCACATTTGATTGGTGTAAGTATTCGTTATGTACAAGATAACAGTGTTTTGATTATGAAAAATCGATAGTTCGTTTTTAATAAGAAAATTAACTCAATGAATTAAATTTTCAAAAAGGATAAGCTATAATCTGCTTATTGAAGATATGTCTATGACATGACTTCAAACTTAGCAATATGTCTAATTATTGTCACGCTTGACTACTGTGATTGAGATTTTGAGAAATAAAACTATGAAAGTTGAACATAAGGTAGTAAAACATCGATACAAAGTTGTTAAATTCAAATATACCATAGCTGACTCTAAAAAAGCTCATTACGTAAAGAAATATGAATGAAGATCTATTTAATTATTGTCAAACTTGTGTGATATAGGTTTATTTGTATTTTTCCATCAAATAAACTATTCATGGCCATTCGATATCTTCCATGAAAATCATCAGTCTTACGAAATTATCTGAGTTAGTAAACATTCTTCTTAGCAACTGAATATTTTTATACATAAATTTATTGGTTAGTTATTCAAATGATTGGGCAAATTACATAGGTTATTCGTGTCGATTGCTTGGAAGAATAAATTGAGTTTTTCTTACTGTAGTTAACTTTGCTAGATTTTGTTACATTGCAGAATATGTTGCTTTCTGTTTAACTGAAACTCATGCATAATAATTATTTTTTGTACTTCATAGTATCTCACAAATCACATTAGACAATATCGAATTTCTTTTAACACACTCACCTTTGGTAAAACTAAGGTGCATCGCATAGTAACGTAGATAATCTCACCAGCTCAATACGAATTTGTTTAGCTTGTCATGTGTTTAATGCTTTAATATATTCGCAAGGAATGATAAGAACAAACAGATATCAATATCCGTTCTTTGGAAATGTACGCTTAAACTAGACATAAAATGCAGTCAGAGTGTTCTAAATGACAAAGTAAGATACAAAATAACTAACGCATTATCATAACCAATAATGTTTACAAATGTAGTGTAATTTACCATATTACTTAATTAATCAGATGGTTTCGGTTATCCAAGCTGAATAACCAATACAGAATAAATATCTTTCATCTTTAAGTGAACTTAGAGAATTTAACTTCCGTGAATGAAAATAATAGCAATCGCCCAACTCTGTTATTAATATCTCACATAAAAAGTAAAAATTTAAAAAAGAAATATCCAAAATACTTGAACCAATTGTGGTGTATTTTAAGCAAAGTAATTTTTATATCAAACGACGTGTAAGCATGTTAAGGTGAGAGAATTTTATATGCTGGTGGAAATCGTTTATACAAAACAAAAACATATTTATAAATAATCCAGTTTAATATAACATTTTGTTTTTGGTATTTATGTTCTGACAAATGCAGCACATTTAGTAATTATTACGATTCCTAATAAAGTGTCCACCACTGGTACAGCGGTAAGTGTACGAATTGACAACGCTAAAATCAGAGGTTCGATTCCTCTCGGTGGACTCAGCAGATAACCATATGTGGCTTTCCTACAACAATACACACACATTAATTAAGTACGCATATTTCTTCATTAATTAATTACAATTATATAATCAAGAAAAATATTGATAGGAATCTCCTGTTCATAAGTTATCATCAATACACGCAAAACTTAAATTTTACAAAATTCCTCAAAATTACTAAGTACCCTCACGATCCATGAGCTTAGCTAAATGACTAAAGTTTAAATTACAAAGTTCATGCCCTTGATGACTTAGAAGTAAGCCTGATAATGTATAATACTAAAAGTCAGGTTTCGATATCCACAGTGGATACAGCATAGGTGGTCTATTGTGTTACTTTGTGCCTGCTAACAGTCAAACCAGCGAAACTAATGCTATTTCAGCTTTTATGCTAATTTAAAATGTAAATGCTTCAAGTCAGTTTGCTATGATAATTCAGAACGACTAGTTTGTGCGTTGTTCTTAGCTCAGTCTTCGGAATATTATTTTTATCAGTTTTTAACGTATTGCAAATTTTCTGCCTTACTCAAAGTAAGAAGGATATTACATATCTAATCCATTACATTTGTACCATAAATGTATATTGTAGCAATAGAACACAGTTATATATTTAGATTTCTTTATTTGACCAAATTCATTATGTTTGATTTCCTTTGTCATAACAGTCAGAAAAAAGCTATGTAAATTGAACTACATTTTTTATGGTAGAAGTTTTTTCTTAAATACAACAGAAACAAAACACATGAAGAAGCAGAATGAGAGTAAAGATTCAAAAGATATATTATTACTCTTACTACTTTCTCCGAATACTTTACCAAACAATATGATACAGTGTAATTTCAAGTATTTTCTGTCTTTATGTAATAAGGTCGGTCGAAAGCACAAGAATTTGATTTAGTGGAGCAAAAGCACTTCATAGAACTGTTTTCCAAGACAAAGAGTACTTTTATCTTTAGTTTATTAGAAAACTGTCTTCTTTTGTGCAAAGCATTGTATCCTGGTTACACGGCTAAAGGCTCATAAGGCTAAAAAACAGGTTTATACACCCGTGATGGGCTCAGCACATATAGCCCTTTGTGTATCTTTGTGCTTAAATGTAAATAAACAAAGCAAAATAATATGACTATATATAAAAATTCTTAATTATACATGCTAAAAAACAATGTTTTTTCACAGTATCACATATAAATAACATTGTTTCTATTTTGGCAAAATGTAGAAGACTTCGGTTTTTTTGAGGCAATATCACAACAACATACAAATATCTCCTGTTCACGTAGAAGTAGTAACCGTTTGCTTTTAACAGATAAATATATTAAGGTCTGATTAGATGAAAACACTTCTTTCTCGACGATCCTCCGCTTCAAATGTTAACTGTTTTATAGTTTCCTTATTTTACTTTTATTACATAATAATCACATAACAAGATCATTAGTTAGATAGAATATGTAATATATCCTAGAATAGGTAATATATCCTATTTTTACACCAAGTTTTGTCATAAAACATGGGATTTTACCCATGAACTCCTCATGGGAGGTCATTTATGTGTCATTAAGACACGTAACAAAATTATGAGACATTTCTATTAGGCAAGATGTTTCTCAGTTTTGTAAAACTTATCACACATGTTAATTGGTCGGAAAGCCTAACCAGAAAATTCCCGTTGCTGTTCTCAAACCTATCCCAGCTGTCGAAAAACCTTTCATTCGTGTGATCATTGATTGTGCTAAGCCAAAAAAGATAACATTTGTGTCTAATCACTTTCATGTGCCATGTAATTTATTAGCATCATAAGGATACTTGTATTGATCGTGTTATATATTGTCATAATTATTGAAGTTGCATAATTCTTTTATAATGTATGATATTTAATGTATCGTTATCAATACATGTGTATAAAATATCTTAGTTATAAAAAAAAAAGGTGGGGGTATAACGGATTTAGTAATATATATGTAATTTAATATACATGCTTGTCTTAGCTTAATAGGCCCGGCATGGCCTAGCAAGTAAGGCTTGCGACTCGTAATCCGAGGGTCGCGGGCCCGCGTCGCGCTAAACATGCTCGCCCTCCCAGCCGTGGGGCTGTATAATGTGACGGTCAATCCCACTATTCGTTGGTAAAGAGTAGCCCAAGAGTTGGCGGTGGGTGGTGATGACTAGCTGCCTTCCCTCTAGTCTTACACTGCTAAATTAGGGACGGCTAGCACAGATAGCCCTCGAGTAGCTTTGTGCGAAATTTCCAAACAAACAAACAAACTTAGCTTAATATAAATTTTAAAATGCACGTAACTTATATTGTTAAATGTATATTGTTTACGTCCTGTCTATTCTCCAAGTTTGTAAAAGATTCATGAATCTAACAATCAACAATGTATATATCTAGGTAAATGCAAGTTTTGTTGAGCCAACTGAACTTTCGAGAACCTCACTCTAAAATTTTATAAATCGACTCGCCAAGAAACAAAATAATATTGTTGGTTTTCTACAGTTAGTATACTGTAAACTCCAGAAGCTATAACTGTCATAAACGCTAATTATAAGGAAAACTACAGATAGTTGACCAGGAAGGTTTATAGATTTCGAACATAAAATAAAATACCTAAAATACCTAAGCTAATGTACATTGTTAGACTGTTTCCAGTTACCATACAACAGCTTACAGTATTCGAGCTATCCAAATCTGGATGATGCAAGCATGAAGTCTATAAAAATAGAAATGTTCTCTAATTCAGGGTCTTTTTATAACTCTTCTCTGTCAAAAATCCTAAAACATAGCCCATGTACACCATCAAAAACTTTCCACTTATCAAATCAAGGATGATTGAGGCAGCCACCTCTAGGTGGCGTATGCTCACACATACACGTAAGGAATAATATCTATAACATCATCATAAAACCACTCTAGAAGTAGATACTTCAAACTGGCTTGTTGATCTTCATCAATCGTTATTTACTGTAACTTTACAACACAACCTACTGAGCCCACCGAAGCCATGCCACCAGGCAAAAACAGCCAAAGAACAATTACTTCAAAAATTCTCTAGACCCATAACATCCAATCTGTTTAGGACCTTGTATTTATGATTTCCTCAGATGGCCTTTTGAGCTAAATTTTGTATCTTGACTGGAACAATACCAAAGATCACACCTCCACAGTGCATTAACTTCTATCAATTATGAATACAGCAGAAACTGGTAAAAACGGTTATTATTCAATGTATGTGTGTGTGTGTGTGTGTGAGCATATGACACAAATTATCGTTGTGCCTTCTATCCAACCATCTGTAAACAGGAGAAAAGCATAGGATAAGCAGCAAATGTTGTACCTCCATATGATTTAAACCACATATCTCTGGATCAGAGATAAAGATCAGAGTGTGACTGTTAAACTAGATAAAAGCTTATCTGTCTCTTTTGAGTTAGGATTGGTATTCAAAGTTAAACATATGTGGACGTATGTTATCACCAAGGTTCTCATTTGTACTGGTAATCAGGTTAATAAAATTAGTCTTCTTCTTTTACTAATAGAGGTTGGTCCAAATTATCTTATTCATTACCATTTTAAGATTCAGTACTATCATATTTTATTAATGAAATTTTCAAAACACTCATTGCTAGCATGGTCTATGAGACAATATAATCCACCTTTGTAAAGGAAGTATTCATTAATAACGGAACTTGCATCGAGCTTAGGGTTTACAGGAGTACATTTGGAGAAGGATGAGATGATTCTTTGGTACAAAGTGGCAACATTCCTTGGAAAGCTGAACAGTCGAAATATTGAACCAGCAATTACAACGATCTTTTTTAAGCACAACACCACATTATTACGAGCTGTAATAGCAAGCATGAGGAGTGTAGTAACATGCAATTATGTAGTAACGTTTCTAAAAATACTCACAAAAACAAGTGAGTAGAAATTGATGCAGGCACAGTTCGAACAATAATGTTAAATGCACTGAAACATTACCATAATTGTATATATGTTTTCAGACATTAAACTTATCATTAGAAAAAGCATAATATCAACAAATAATATTCTTTTATACCTTTAATTCCAATCACTATCTTCCTAATTAATGTATACCTTAGGCTGTATTTCATGTACAAGTTTTTTCATCACTATGTTATGTACATATATATATATACTTGACTATTAATTTTGTCATTGCTATTAAGCTTGATATTTTCGAATGTCATTCCGATTTTTCTTCAACAGCATTAAATCATTTTCAGACATCTCGTTTTCAGACTTCATTAATACATGATAGAATAAGTGTATTCTGAAACCTTTAACATATGTATAAATTTCGTCGTGCTCTTCATATTTCTATTTACTGCTAAAAGTTCTTGTCAAATCTATAATAGCTAAGCTCAGTTTGAACATTCGAAAAAACACACAATGTTTACGCAAACGCAAACTAACGTGGCAGGGGTTTAGTTTAGAGAGAGAGATATCAGAAGAGTTCTCTCTCCAACTGGGGTGTTCAGGAACTTTGTAGTTCCTCTTCGTCCCCTTACATGAGAAATGTTTTAAAATATCCGTGGAATTTTCACTTTATTTTTAACATTTCAAAAAATGGAGTGGTGTATTTGTGAGTGAGAGGAAGGCCGGGAGAACTGGACGAAAGCAGCGAAAGTGAAGTGAGCCAGACCTTGGCTCGAGGACGGAGTACACTGGCAGCTGGCGAATTAATTTTTAAAATTTACTGTGATTGATTAGATACCCTGTGACTGGGTAAACGGCCCTTTTCAGAATGAGGCTGGGACCTACAGGTCCGATGCCAGAGATTTTGCTGTGGGGGGAAACGGGAGTACCCAGAGAAAACCCACTTTCACGGCCTGGGCGCCGAATAATCTACCCAGACCGTGCCCGGAAGTAGCTGGCAAGAAAGAAAAACAAAACAAAACAAAAACTGATGAACTATGTTGGTGGTGTACGTGGAAACTGTTAGCTGCAGTCTTGTAGATCGGGTGGTAACTTCATCATGAACTTGTTTCCACACTTGAAGCCCATTGGTGCAAGTGAGAAACGTGGTCTTGGTGGTGGAACTACTGGCTGTTCTTCGGTGAGTTGTTCTTCGCTGGTCTGTGATGCTTTGTTTCTTCTCGAGATTTTGGTTTGAGTTTTCTGCGTGGAGGTAGATTGTTTTTCAGTTTTTGCTGTTGCGTCGATGGTTATCTTGGTAATGGTTTGAGTCTGGCTGGTTGTTGAATACTGTGGAACTGGGATTGAAGTCTGGCATGAACTGTCCTTTTTCTTTCTTGAACTACTGGAACTTGGCGTGTTGCTAACAATGGGAGTTGTCGTCTTCTGAGTCGGGTTGTCTGAATCCGTCTTCATGTTTCTTCTAATACGGTCTGGATTTGGCGGTATGTTGGTAGTTTCATGTTGGAAGATTTCCGTTGATTGTTTGCGATATCTGGGTGCTTTGTTTGAACTAGTATTGAGTGGTCGTCGATGTGGGCGTTCGGCTCTAAAATAAAATATGTGATAATAACAGCCGTCACGTAACATACAGTCAGCACTGTACTTCGACGTTGTCACTATCTGTAAAATACAGTCAGCACTGTACTTCGACGTTGTCACCATCTGTAAAATACAGTCAGCACTGTACTTCGACGTTGTCACTATCTGTAACATACAGTCAGCACTGTACTTCGACGTTGTCACTATCTGTAAAATACAGTCAGCACTGTACTTCGACGTTGTCACTATCTGTAAATTACAGTCAGCATTGTACTTCGACGTTGTCACTATCTGTAAAATACAGTCAGCACTGTACTTCGACGTTGTCACTACCTTCATGAAGTGCGTGGGATGGTTACTGTTCTTAGAAAAAATTCGATGAACTGCATATACCTTGGCTTGTATTTGGGGTTCTATGGTTTGTCTAATTTCTTCTGGTTGAATTGATGGGTCGACGCCCCTGAGGAATACAGAATAAATATTGACTGGACTTTTAGTAGGGGAACAACTTACTTTAAATTCAGTGTTCCAAGGCTGGCACAGATAGGTTTGATCTGCAGTAGTGGCTGGTTGGATGAGGATTCCGCCCCTGCGTAAAATACGGGTCCTGGACGGTTCGATGGTTGCCCCAGGCTTGGCTCGGGCGATCAACGTGGCGACTTGGTACGGCGTGAGGTTCGGCGGTAAGCCGTCGACGATTACCGGCGGCACTAACGGCCTGACTGGCGAGGATGAACGTTTCATTCTGAATAGCATATTGGCACGTCTGACTTGCTCGGTGACTAGCTCAGGTCTCTCTCCTCGGCGTGTTGAAAAATCTAAACCCACACAATGTTTGGTTATTAAAGATGCCTTTTATTGTAAAACGTTGAAGTTGTTTATTGTTTATTGATTTTTTATTATATCTAGCTTTAAAGATAAAGGCATTAAAACATTTTTCTGCTTTCATTCTACTTTATTTGAAACCACCTTTTTTCGAGTTATTTTGGTTTTGAATCATCATATAATCCTCTTCCTTGATAAGGCATATTTGTGTCGTGTTTTAGGCATAGCCAGGTGGTTAAGGCGCTTGACTTGTAAACTAAGGGTCGTGGGTTCGAATTCCCGTCACACCAAACATGTTCATCCTTTCACCCGTGGGAACGTTATAATGTAACGGTCAATCCCACTATTCGTTGATAAAAAAGTAGCCCAAGAGTTGACGTTTGTGGTGATGACTAGCTGCCTTCTCTGTAATCATACACTGCTAAAGTAGGGACAGTTAGCACAGATAGCTCTCGTGTAGTTTTGTGCGAAATCAAAACAAAAAAATAAAAATTCTTTAGTCTTCCCTCTTTCGAAATGTCACCGTCTACAGTTGAACTGCATGAGTTGATTGTATATTTACCAATATATTTTTACAAGTGTTTCTTTAATTGGCAGTTGCTGCCAATTTCACAGCCAACGCAATATGAATACTCTGCTATCTACCAACTTTCAATTTATTGTTGTTATTAGCTAGGCGCCTTTCACTTATACATTGGCCAGCTACACACTGACGATCTTTCCACATTTGTCTTCTATAATCAATTCATAACTTGCCATTTTTTAAATTTCTTGGCACTTTGGTAATGTTTAATGATTAGCAACTCACGATTGTTTTAAAACAACAATTATTTAATACATAATTCTAAAAAATAAGACAGTTTCCAGTCTCAAAAGTATAGTAAAATACCAATAACTTAACATTCGAGATTAAAATAATTAAAAATCCTGATGAGACTGGAAAACAGTCTCATCCACTCTATATGTGACGACATAACAACGCGTCATCTTAAGGAATGTAATGTTTTGTAAATTATAACCGTTATTTATACAATTAACAGAAGACTATATATTATATATAGTCTGTATATTAGAGAATTTTATGCCATCTACTAACAACATTTCTAACAGTCCATCATCTTTACTTAATAATTTAAAGGCCGGCATGGCCAGGTGGTTAAGGTGCTTAGCACGTATTTTAGGCTTCATGGGCTCGAATCCTCTTCACGCCAATCATGTTGTCCTTTCAACCGGGATGAAGTTCTAATGTTATGGTCAATCCCAATATTGGTTGGTAAAAGAGTAGCCCAAGAGCTGGCGGTGGGCGGTGATGACTAGCTATTTTTCTTCTAGACATACTGCTAAATAAGGATCGGCTAGCGCAGATAATCCACATGTAGCTTTGCCCTCGTTGGATTGATCTACACTTTACAACGCCCCCACGGATGAAAGGTGAGCATGTTTGGTGTGACGGGGATTCGAGCCCGCGACCCTCAGATTACGAGTCGAATGCCTTAACCGACAGAAAAGGTTTGCGATAAATGGTGGTTTCCAATTTATCCATATTTTTACTCACTAAAACAGCCAAAAGATGTAAACAACCATTTATTTAAATTTCATAATTAAATCTTATAGAATTATTAATACTATTAAGGTAATTAGCAAAATTAACTAGTTTTTCTATACCATGCCGCCGAATCAAAAATGTGTTACCGACATATCTGAACCATAATTCAGGTTTTATTGTTCGCTTTTTCTAGCGCTTCGCTTTCAAAACTGTATATAAACAAATCACACAATAACAGAGATAAAGGAGAACCCACAACAAAACCTTTATCATGTTTATAAACTTTGTTATCAATTTGAAATAAAAAGAGTTTTTAACACATAATTCTACTAAGTTAATCATATCCATCATTTCTTAAACAGAGTTATTATTTTCTTTCAGTTTTTTTTTTTTCAAAACATGCAATAGCTTTTAAACAGGTATTTTAGAAACATTTACACAGCATCAAACGACACGAAAATAGCTTTTTGATCTAAACTTTCATACTCAAGTCTTTACGCAAATTCAAACGAATTCATAACTATGTATTTGTTTCTATCATTTAAAACAAACATTCGCCAGTAAAATCCTGTAATCGTTTGGTCATTGCGGTTTTAGCCTTCTTATTTCCATACCTACACACCTTAATAATACTGCACTAAATATCGGTAGCAATGCAATTCCATATTTTAAAAATTATATATTAAATTGAAGTTATTCTTAACTGAAACATAGGTTGATTTTCGTATTTAAAACCAATTGTTTTTCGTAGTTATTTTCTTTTTTTTGAGAAAGTGATATCTACTATCAATATTATGTTATTATTCTGACGTATTTATTTATGCAAAATTATATTTTTCTGTAATTTACAACAATGAAATAGTCCAGCTGTATATAATTTGTAAAGACAGTATTTTGCGTTTGTGACGGTTGTTGTTAATTTGGAAAATCTGATGAATAGTTATATGTACCAAATCTTTGAATTTCGGTAAAACAATGTTTATAGAAATATCAGAAATAACAGAGTTTGTCGAAATTACAGTCTTGATAACCTCTATTATTCCTGGTATTTCTATAAACATTGTTTTGCACGCACTACCTATTATTCTAGTCAAAACCCAACAGAAAAGACTGAAAGATACTTAAATTATCCTTAACAAACACTGTGAATAACAATATTTTCGTAATTAACTCGTAACACAGAAAGATAACGAGTAACCATTGGATTCTGCACGATTATATACTAAGGTTTATCTATAAAGGAAGAAAAAGGTTGGCTATCCTATATAATTGTCGATCAAAGTCCAAACAGTGCTTGTGGATCTAACGAAGCAACTGATACTTCACACGACCATAAGAATCACATGTGTGTTAGAAACCAGGTTTAGTACCTCTAGTAAGTACATTCTTCCTTTTCGAGGTAGTTATTGGTTGTCGTTATTAAACAAACACAACTGATTAGCTTAACGTAACAACAGTTTGTTTATAGCCTATATAAAGTAGCTCCATGAAATAATTATTATACTTTAATCAGGTTTATTGTCTCGCATTGAAACAATTATTAAGACGTTATGTTCTAGACTGTACTTTTCATTCTTCTGTAGTTACCTGTGAATATTAAATTGCAGAAAACAGCTCTAAAATTTTGTTGACTCGAAACTGAACGTAACTTTAAAACTAAGGAAATATTTTTTTTTAAAGATAGAATCGATAAACTAACTGAAGAGTAAACACTTTGTTCATTTATTCGTTTTATTTCTCGCAAAGCTACTCGAAGACTACTTGTCTCTAAATTAGAAGCGATTGATTAGAAGGAAAGGAATTAATCAACGCCACCCACCGCCAACTCTTGGTCTAGTCTTTTACCAACAAAAAATGTGATTCACTGTTACATTATAACTCTAAAACAGCAACTATGTTCTGCTTGGGATTCGAACACGCAACATGCAAATTGCGAAGCAAACTTCTTAACATCAGGGAATGTCAGCCCTGTATACGTGAATAAAGCTAAGTTATCTCAACTGCTGATTAAAATTAATGAAGCTATAATGAAGTGTACATATCATACTTTCAGATATCGGATAAAAATGTTAACATTATGGTTGCAATAGATCCAATATCTTTGCAGTAAAAAAAAATATTCCACCCTCTATGTAATACTTTAAAATTTGGTAATTTATACAAAGATTATGCTAAAAAATTATGTGATATTTAGGACTACTTTGCCTACTTTCCTTAACTTCCCTAATGACATGCTCTACTATACATCTCCTAAAACAGATATTCCAGATAAATTACATCTTTCAATATATAATATCATATACACCAATAATCATCTCCGACGTAAATGCAATAAAACAACAATTACTTCAAAACAATTAAGTGTTCTAATCTAAGTGATTTGATATAAGCAGTTTAGCCTTTCAAACAACGTATTTAAACAAGCAGTAAGGTAGAAAATGAGAAATCTTCAGTTTTGATTGGAGGCTTAATAATCTCCTATTTTTAGTAGTTTCCACGCTTTGACAAATTAAGTGTTATTTGTTTAGAGAACTGGATATTTTGGATAACTTTATAGGTCTACAAACATAAAACTACATTGGTTTGTTTTGTTTGTTTTTCAAATTTCACGCAGAGCTACACGAGAGCTATCTGCGCTAGCCGTCCCTAATTTAGCAGTATAAGACTAGAGGAAAGGCAGCTAGTCATCACCACCCACCGCCAACTGTTGGGCTACTCTTTAATCAACGAATAATGAAATTGACCGTCACATTATAACGCCCCTACGGCCGAAAAGGCAAGCATGTTTAGTGCGACGAAGATTCGAACCCGCAACCCACAGATTACGAGTCGAACGCCTTAACACACCTTGCCATGCCGGTCCAAAAACATTGGTTGAATAACTGTATCCCACACCAGGCACAAACAAATTTTATGCATGTGCAGCCGTCACACTGGGCTATAGTTTAAAAATAATCTTTGAATTAATTAGTACTCGTCAAAAGATATTTTATATCAAATAAACGTTATTATACAAAATAGGAAAATCTAATAAATATGTTTGCCAAATTTATTTTTTTTTTTTTGTATTTTCTATATTGTTCTACGCCTTAATTATATATATCAGTATTTTAATAACTATTTCATATCAATGGGACTATGATTAATATATTCTGGTCAAACATCTAAAAATAAAGTTACTGAAGGAGGGAAGATTTCTCACAGCTGCAGTATGAGATCTCTAAATTATCAGATGTTCAAAATCAGTAAACGTGTATACTGTTAGGTTAATTTCTTCAGAACAGGATATTTACCATGGATAAGTTTCATTTTCAAATAAATAACTTCTGTAGCATAGGTTTTTTTGTACACTACTGAATTATATAATTATGTTTTTCAAGTACTTCTGATACTAAAGTACTGCTCCCCGACTATCTCTTTAATTTTTCGTTATATTAGTATTTCATATGCGAGCATCAAAATACATTAAATATTTATTCGATATTCCACAGATTTATTTCTTATTTTTTAGGTCTCTGCTTTTACGATATCTGACCCATAATGATGAGGAACGGCTTTATAATATTTATAATAACCTTTTGTTTGGCTATTTTTCCATCTCATGGGCAGACACTCGGAGAACCCTTTGAGAAACCAGGTTACGAAGTTCTCTGTGAAGACATTGAATGTATTTGTCCGAGATACCCAAATGACACAGTAGTTAAATGCAGTAACAAGGATATGAAAATGTTGCCTTTAGATATTCTGTTTCCACCAACAGTTTACAAAGCTAACTTTCGAAACAATCATATAGAGAAAGTTTTTTCGGAATCATTCATTCGTGGTCAGGGACTAGAATTGATTGACTTATCTCATAATAACATTGATTTCATAGCTAATTATGCTTTCTCTAAATTCTCTCACCTGAAGACTTTATTGATAGCTAGTAATAGGGTATGGAATTTGCAAGAAGGTATTTTTTTAAATCTAAATCAGCTCCAATACCTGGATCTCCGGAGAAATAAAATTCAGTCATTTTCTTCATTAATATTTCAGCCTCTTGTAAATTTGAGAGAATTAAGACTGGATTTTAACCCGCTAATATCAGTCTCTGCATATAGCTTTCAGTATCTTCCTTCACTCCAGTTTCTTTACCTAAAGAAGACAAAACTGAAGGATATCCCCTCTAAGTTGTTCTTAAACAACACGGAGTTGTTGAATATCATTCTTTCTGGAAACAATCTGACGGAAGTTCCGGTTACAGCCCTGAAGTATGTTCCTCAGTTGAAATATTTAGACATCTCAGCAAACCCTATTCGTGAAATTAATCCCTTCGCTTTTTCTGAACTTTCGACTCTCGAGAAACTATTCCTTGAGCACATGAACGAATTCATTATGATCCATCAGTTTGCTTTCTATGGAATATGTCAATTAAAAGAACTACATTGCAGTTTCAACCCGTCCCTTCGCAGTATTCATGTGAACGCTTTTCGGATGAAAGATACGAAAGAAGCTATCAGAGTTGAAAACCTTTATTTACATCATAACGGCTTGACTACGTTATCAGAACATTTATTAAGATGGGGTGAGCTAAAACATCTAGATCTGGCTGGAAACCCTTGGACTTGTGATTGTCATCTTAGCTGGATAGCTACTGAGAAATTACAACGCTCAGTAAAAGAGAGAATGAGGTAAGACTCAGATATTTAAGAAGCATTCAGATTTAAAGCATGACCGGTCTATTGGTCCAATTACTCTTAACAGTTCTTTGTTTTTTAGTGCTTTATTGTGTTTGTTTAGAAGTTGGGTGTGTTTGCTTACGACTTTTCATTAATCAAATATAATATCCAGTAAATAATACGTAACACCTGTTGAAATGTATTGACAAAATTACACAGTTCGAAAGAAAAGAAGACTTTTGCAGAATGATTTCTTTCACCACATGAAATATGTTTTTTTTTCAAGAAATATAAAACTGCTATAAAATCATTTCATTACTACAACACAGTTAACACTAATAATGTAAAATTATTTTCTGTTTATGACAACTAAGGCTATTACTCATCGTTATGGATAAAAATTTAATTCGTATATTAATTTTATTTCCCATGATTCCATAATGTTGTATTATATCCATATTTTAAAACTATCAACAGACTGTAAATTAACTCATGTTATTTTATTAAATGCGGACTGCCCTTACATTTCAGTCACTAATTAACATTCTATTTTTATTATAAAAATCACATATATTTCTGTCATATCTTGTCTATAAAATACATTTTCACGAGAGTAACGGTCAACTCTCATTATTCGGTCTAGTAAGAGTAGTCCAAGATTAACTTTCGAGTGGCTTTGTATTGCAATGAATAGCATAATAATACATGAGTTTAGAATTTTAATATATCACTTCTTTTGTTGTTGTGTTTTACCAAAAATAGTTAGAATTAGAGTACGTTTTCTGGTTTCCTCGTCGCTTAAATTGTACAGGTACTTTCTCCTGTTGAAACACATCCAAGGTTACACTTCTAATTCTCTTATCAATCTGTAGAGGTTTTTCTTTATCATGTTAGAATTACAGATGTAGTTCAAACACAGTTTAATGTGCTACTTATTTAAACATATGTTCTACCTGATAATTAGTTTAAAGTTGATACAGATATTTGTATGTCAGCTAGAAAATACTTTATTTCATTGATGCTAACAACAGGAAACTTAGTTCATTCAAGAAAAAAAAATACGATCTTCAAATCTAAAAAAAAAAGTAATTGTGTTACAACACTAATGTTTCCTTTTATGTCTTGGTTTGTTTGAATTTCGCATAAAGCTACTCGAGGGCTATCTTTGCTAGCCGTCCCTAATTTAGCAGTGTAAGACTAGAGGGAAGGCAGCTAGTCATCACCACCCACCGACAACTCTCAGGCTACTCTTTTACCAACAAATAGTGGGATTGACCGTCACATTATAACGCCCCCACGGCTGAAAGGGTGAGCATGTTTGATGCGATGGGGATGCGAAACCGCGACCCTCAGATTACGAGTCGCACGCCTTAATACGCTTGGCCATGCCGGGCCACCATATGCCACCTAGAAAATCATTTATTTCAATGATGCCAACAACAGAAAACTTAGTTCATTTAAGAAAGAAAATACGATCTTCAAATCTAAAGAAAAAGTAATTGCGTTACAACACTAGTGTTTCCTTTTATGTCTTGGTTTGTTTGTATTTCTTGCAAAGCTACAGAAGAGCTTTCTGAGATACATATCCCAAATTATCAGTTATAGAATATAGGGAAGCCAACTAGTCCACACCATGCACCGATATCTCTTAAGCTACTTTTTTTACCAACGTACAGTGGAATGAACTGTAACATCATAACACATAACGCCCTCACAATTGAAAGAACGAGCATGTTCTGTGAGGAGATTCTACATGCTACCGTGTTCGCTCTGGTAAATGACAATTCAAAAACTGACTTTAAAAAACTAGCAAGTATTGGATTAATCTGTTATGGGAAATTTATGTTTCTTTCTTGTATAACTTCACAAGTTTGGCGTTGAGGGGCTAAGCATATATGGGGGGTCAGAAAATACCGAAACCAGGGGCGCTTCAATGAATTTTAAATTATATTTCTCACGTGCTATTCTTGTAATTCAGAACAAGCATAGATTAACAGCAGGATTAACTTGATCTTCTCATGTTTTGACAGCACCATTAATTCACGTATCTGAAATTTACAAAAACTGCAAATCACCTGTGACTTCACACTTAACATCTTGCAGTTTATACAGCTGCCCACAAAAGAATTCAAAAGAATATGTTAGAAGCATTGATTATATGTATTAATAACATACTTATATAAGTAACTTGTACTGAGTAAATGAAAATGCAAACATCATACAAAACAAAGTATTTCATGTAACTAAACTTAACTGGTTAAATAAATATCGTTGAAAATTCTATGAATCATATTTCACGAGCTAAGTCTAAACAATTAGAGTAACGCGTACAAGGTTAATAATGTTCATTACAAATTTTACTACTCAGAATACAGAATAATTTTATGGACTCTTTATCTTGAATGTTTTAACTCTATGTCAATATTCTAGCTAAACAACTGCAAATATGGTTTCATTGTCATGATAAATAAGTCCATGTGATTTTTTTTTCCTTTTAACCAGGTGCTCTTTACCAAGATCGGTATCTGGTCAAATAATATCTTCTTTAGAAGAGAAAGACTTTGCATGTGGATCAAACTTCAGCACTAAATCCATTGTAACTTTTGTATTTTTAGCTCTCGTATTCGTACTTCTTATTTTGGGTACATTGCGATATGGATTGTATCAAAGTCGATGGATTCAGAGCTGTTTAGGAAAATGGCAAAGGCGGTATAAACACTTGGATACACATCTAGATAGCATCAATATGGCAGAGACCTGAAGATGATGACATACATTCCTGACAAAAATGTTCGTGTTTTTCTCACACCAGAACTTGTTTTTATTTTACTATATTAAAAGATGAGACCAATTTCTATTCATTCAGAAAATTGAAAATGATAATACTTAGTAAAATAGGAAACAAATGCTATGAGCATACTTGAGTATTTCGTTAAGAAAAGTTAACTATTTATATGTGTGTGTGTATAACAAAAAAAGTGTATTTTACTCGGTAACCACAAAGTTCGAAACATTTAGCATTTTCAAATTTGATCTGAGCTGAAATGTATTCACTACGTCTAATTCAAGTTCCAGTGATCGAAAAATTAAACAGCACCGTTCTGTTTCATAAGGAGCTTATTCCGTTTATAAAAAAAATATCTTACACATTTAACATTTAAATGGTAAACATATCACGTAAGACTTATTCAGGTATAAAGATGTTGAGTTTATCTCCTAAACAATAAAAAAAAACATGTACGAGTATATCAGTGGATGATGAAACCCTTAGGTTAGCTTTGTGCTTAACTACAAATAAAACCGTAAATTTTGTGATTTTTATAGCAAAATCACATCGAGCTTTCTGCTGGGTCCATCCAAGGAATCGATTGGTTTGTTTTGAATTTCGCGCAAAGCTACTCGAGGGCTATCTGCGTTAGCCGTCCCTAATTTAACAGTGTAAGACTAGAGGGAAGGCAGCTAGTCATCACCACCCACCACCAACTTTTGGGCTGCTCTTTTACCTACGGATAGTGGAATTGATTGTAACATTATAATGCCCCCACGGCTGAAAGGGCAAATATGTTTGGTGTGACGGGGATTCGAACCGGCGACCCTCGGATTACGAGTCGAGGGACTCAAGCACCTTGCATATCGGGCACAAGGGAATCGAACCTCAGATTTTAGTGCTGTAAATCCGAAGAGTTATCGCAGTCCCACCACGGGACATTACACCAGTCTGAAGTAAACATTAAATACGCAAATTAGAAACTGAAAAAAAAAAAAACATAAAACATAATGTATACATCAGCCTCCACCCAGTGGAACAACAGAATAAATACTGACTTACAATGATATAAACCAGATTTCGATCCCTGTGGTTGGCAGAGAGCAGATAGCTCACTATGTTGATTTGTACGTAACTTCAAAAACAAACAATCATATACATTAAAACAAAATATGTATATAGAAAACGTATTTTCAAGGTTAAGAAAAGCTAATAAAACGTAAAATAATAAAACCAATTAACGTCCCTGCATAACAGTCGTTTTAGTGTGATTACTCGTCATTTAAAATTGCCACTTAAGATGATGTTTGTTTGAAATCAAAGCCAGATTGAGGTTTCTGCAGTATTTACCTTAGGAAATCTACCACCGGGTTTTAGGGTTGGAATTCCGTCGGTTTACCGCTGTTCCATCGGGGGAATCCAATCAAGATAATACAATACTCTGGAGCCCTCTATGATTTATTGATGTTAGCATTTGACAAGTTAATCAATCCTTGCAGGAAACAAAAGTATTTTGTCAACTAGATTAGTACCGTAACACAAAAGAAGATATTTATCTTCGAAATTACCTGCACAGTTTGTGAAATTAGTTATGCTAAAGAAAAACAGACAAGCCAGTACATAGCAGGTCCTCTGTACTTAAAATCTACAAATAGAATATATATATATATTATACATATATATAATGTTCTGGATAAACATGGTGTTTTTATTATCCTTTCACGATGTAAATACTCGATAAAACCTACAACGTTTTAGATGCTGGAAATATAAACAAGGTATACTGATTAAAATTATTAACTTAAAAAGTTATGACTTTTCGTAAAAACCTATCTGTGTTAATTATTAAAAACTTGCAGGATCTTCTATTAGCAAACAATGTTACACTTTATATGACTTTGTATGTGAATTTATCACTGCTCACATGAAGTCGAGTGGAACCATGACAGTGGTTAACATACCAGACCGCAGATCTGAACTTCTATGATTCACGTATCATTACGGCTAACACTCAGATAGAAAAATAAAGTAGTGCTCTGCATGTTGGGGAATTTAGTGCGTTATCAAAGTGTCGAACAAATCCCTGTATTTGGTCTGACAAGTGTGTCCCCCGAGCTAGTAGAAGGTGGAGTTGACAATCTGCTCTCCTTTCAATTTATCACTTGAAATTTAAGGGTGGTCAGTCCAAATAATCTTCAACTAGTTTTGCGCGAAACTTCGCAAATAATTTCTGATTAGGTGGATTTTAACCAGAATTATAAAGCTAGAAATCCAGTTTTGATACCCACAGTGGGTAGAATACAGATAGCTCACGATGTAGCTTCAGGCTTTACAACAAACGAACAAACTAATTTATGTTCCTCAGCAATAACTAATTTCTATCTATGTTGCTTATAAGACTTATCTACATGTTAATTAATTTATAAAATTGTTTAGTGCACTATCAGAATGATACTTCTAAGTTCAACAACAATCTACATGTTTAAACAAGAGATAATTACCTAAAACCACGTTGAATGCCTTCGCTCCATAAAATAAAATAAAAAATGCATCTTAAAAACACTTCTGAAATTGGCTTACATCGCATACTTACACAGATTTTGTATGTCAGCTAAAAAAATTCCTTATTTCAATGTTGTCATTGCAAGTAAATGTAATTAATTTAATTTAAAAAAAAATAAACGGCCTTTAAATCCAAAGAAACGTATAACCACGTTTATCCATTTACATCTTTACCAAGATATATTATATCTTAAATTTTATACAAAAATTGTAGAAATTACGTTAAGACATATAACAGTGAAGGAAGATCGCTTTTCTTTCTCGCTTAAATTTGCATTTCTGGTACTAAAAAGCCAATATATTCGAAACATAACTCAGAATAAATTAATAGCATTAATTCTACATATTCCCAACGTACCTCAGCCGGCCTGAAGAGCCCTAGTATTCACGAAAGACCTCTTTGGCACTGGATATAGAAGATATTGTGTGGTTGAAATATGTTTATGTACCTTATTTTTACTTAGACATTATTAAATATATAAATATAAGTTACAGAATAAAACCAGAACATTATACAGAACGAAATATTTCGTACAAATAAACTTAACAGGCTAAACGAAAACCGTTGATATTTTTATGAATAATATTTCCCGAACTTCAGGTCAGCAATAACAGTAATATTTACAAGTTTAATGATGTTTTCATACTATAAGAATCTTTTATATAAATAAGATGAAATACAGATTTCTCGCTCATTTTTAACGAAACAACTAAAAGAGCAGACAAATATGGAATAAAATAATATAAGTTTTTTAACGTAGAACTCTGACATAATTTGTTTCACTTAGTTTGAATGTCACAATGTTCAACTACTACAAATTTTACAACACAGAATATGGAATAAGATATTGTATGTACTCCGAATGTTTTAATTCTATATTAACATTCTAGATGAACAACTTCACATACTGTTTTATTGACCTGATAAGTACGTCAGACTGATGTTTATTTTCCCTTTTCCCCAGATGCTCATTACAAAGATCGGAGGTCGGTCAGATAATATCTACTTTCGAAGAGAGAAACTTAATATATGGACCAAAATCCACAACTAAATCGGTCGTAACTTGATGATGTTTGTTCTAAGATTATTCATACTTATTTTAGAAGAATTAAGAAATGTATTGTATTGAAGCTGTTTACGAAAATGGATCTCTTACTAGATAATATCAATATGCTACAGACCTTTAATGATGGCTCCATAAATTTTGACCTACATGACTTTTTAATAATAAACCATCACACACCAATGACTACTAAATACAAAACCTCCTAAAATTTATTCTTATTACAGTATTAAAATATGAAATACTCTTCATTAATAACATAATCGAATATAATAATCATTTAGTGAAATAGGAAAAACATTATCTTGAAAACACTTTTGATTTTAAATATATGACTTTGGATCCTTAAGCATATATAAAGCTGAGGTCAAATCCTACCAAGTTACACAAGTGTAGCCCAACAGACGGCAATAAGTACCGTTGAGTAATGGCCTTTCCCCTCTTGAATGTGAGTTTAAAATTAGGACCAGCTAGCGCAGATAACTCTTTAATAGATTTGCATGGACAGTCGAGGAAACAAAAACAGGGGTGCTCACTAAACAGTTCTGTGGAATTTCGCTTTCAGGAATATCTATGACAAGATATTATTGTCTTCGATTTTCGAACTTCTATAATAATAAGAATATGCCGTATAAATATTTAATTTTATATTTCAAAACCAAGCCAGGCGCAGAAAACTGGTTTAGTTGGATTGGAAAGTTTTCATTTCTCTTCAGAATATAAATAACAACGTCATGTTTAGTTCTCTATCTGTGAATTTGCAAAGAAAAGGGAAAAATAGTGTTCTAAATTCAGATAACATTAATCTGTAATAAAGGATGTCACAGTAGAATTGGAAAACCTAGTAGACTCCATCTACTAACCGAGAGGCAGAGGAGCTTTCCAGAGGTACTAACAACAAAAACGCCAGCAAAAAAATATCTATTCAACTGACACACACATAAAAATATGGAGAATGAAATACATGTTCATGCTATTTCATATAAAGACACAAGTAGGAGAGAATCAGGAAGTGGAAAACCTGGAGTTGAGACTCAAGAACAAGGGAATCAGAAACACCTTGGTACGTGACTAATAGTAATGCATACTTGGAAATAAAATGGTAGTTGTTTCATTCTTCTTCTCATGATCTGACATACAAACATATGTAAGCAAATAAACATACTTTTATACTGTCATTATGTAAAGTATTATACTGAGATATGTGAATAATAATGACATATTCTGTATTAGTTATATATGATTGTTTAAGAACTTGAGAAGCATAATGCTGTTGTATTCTTTTTTATTGATAATTATAGAAATTAATGTTTAAACTGATAATGCACAGATTAAGTGCTAATTATGTGAAATTAAAGTATTGTACACAGAAAAACAATGAGAACGTTGTTTTTATATAGCAAGCAACACAGAATGATGTAAACAGCATATATTGGGATAATTATATTCACTTTTGACGTATTTTGATATCAAAATACTTAAAATATACATTATAAAACTTTGACAAAAAGATGTTATTTTGGCCCGGTATGGCCAGATGGTTAAGGCGTTTGACTCGTAATCTAATGATCGCGGGTTCGAATCCCCGTCGCATCAAACATGCTCGCCTTTTCAGCCGTGGGGACGTTATAAAGTGGTGGTCAATCCCATTATTCGTTAATAAAAGAGTAGCCCAAGAGTTGGCGGTGGGTGGTAATGACTAGCTGCCTTCCCTCTAGTCTTATACTGCTAAATTAGGGACTGTGCCACACATACACACACATATTTATATATTTAAAGACACACTACATGCGACACTACACCCGACCATCACGTCCATATGTGATTTTTGAACATCTAATTCCAAAACCATGGGCATTAATATAGAGCTGGTCCACTCTTTGATACTATAACAGCCTCCACTCTTCTGTTAAGGTTTTCACTAGATTTCGGAACATAGCTATGG
Organism: Tachypleus tridentatus; assembly: GCF_004210375.1. NCBI lineage: Eukaryota > Metazoa > Arthropoda > Merostomata > Xiphosura > Limulidae > Tachypleus > Tachypleus tridentatus. The sequence goes on along the minus strand of NC_134837.1, from coordinate 233,579,678 downwards.
GGATTCGCTCCTATTGAGCCACAAAAGCATTAGAAAGGTCGATGCATTGATGTCTAGCAAGAAGGCCTGGCTCGCAGTCGGCATTCAAATTCATCCTAAAAGTATTCGGTGGGGTTGAGGTCAGGGCTCTGTGCAAGCCAGTCACGTTCTTCCATACTAACCTCGGCGAACCATATTTTTATGAGCCTTGCTTTGTGCATGGGAGCGTTGTCATTCTGAAACAAAAAATGGTCTTCCCCAAACTGTTACCATAACGTGGTAATCACAAAATTCTCAAGAATGTCATTGTATGCTGTATCATTAAAGTTTCCCTTCACTAAAACTAAATAGCCTAACCCACACCATGAAAAACAGTCCCAGACCATTATTCCTCCTCCACAAAACTTTGCAGTAGGTAATATGCATTCAAGCATGGGCCCGGCATGGCCAAGCATGTTAAGGCGTACGATTCGTAATCTGAAGGTCGTGGTTTCGCATCCCCGTCGCACCAAACATGCTCGCCCTTTCAGCCGTGGGGCGTTATAATGTGACGATCAATCCCACTATTCGTTGGTAAAAGTGTAGCCCAAGAGTTGGCGGTGGGTGGTGATGACTAGCTGCCTTCCCTCTAGTCTTACACTGCTAAATTAGGGACGGCTAGCACAGATAGCCCTCGAGTAGCTTTGTGCGAAATTCAAAAACAAACAAGCAAACAAAGCATTCAAGCAGGTTGCGTCCTCCTAGCATCCGCCAAACCCAGATTCATCCGTCAGGTTGCCAGATAGTAAAGTGTGATTTATCACTCCAGAGAATGCGTTCCCACTGCTCCAGAGTACAATGGCGGTATGCTTTACATCAGCCATTTCAGCCGTGGTGATCTTAAGCATTGTGCAGCTGCTCGATTATAGAAACCCATTTCATGAAGCTCCAGACGAACAGTTCTTGTGCTAAAGTTGCTTCCAGAGGCAGTTTGGGTTTTGGTAGTGAGTGTTGCAACTGTGAACAGACGATTTTTTACTCGCTAAGTGCTTCAGCACTCGGCGGTCCCATTTTGTGAGCTTGTGTTGTCTACCGCTTCGTGACTGAGCTGTTGTTGCTCCTAGACTTTCCACTTTACAATAACAGCACTTACAGTTGACCGGGACAGCTCTAACAGGGCAGAAATTTGATGGACTGACTTGTTGGAAAGGTGACATCCTATGACAATGCCACGTTGAAAGTCACTGAGCTATTCAGTACGACCTATTCTACTGCCAATGTTTGTCTATGGAGATTGCACTGCTATATGCTTATTTTACGTACCTGTTACCAATAGGTATGACTATGACTGAAATAGCCGAACCCACTAATTAGAAGGGGAGTCCAAATACTTTTGACCATGTAGTGTATATGTAAAATACAATTATTGATGTACAGATTTCTTTGAAGTATCATGAGTGTTGGAATAAGTACAGGTTGAAAGACAAAATAATACATTTGAAAAATGCTTGTTCATCTTCAATGGTATCTGTAAGAAGAAAAAAAGAATGTCAGACTTCTTTACGGACTTTACAATGGTGAATGTTGTAACATGTGTCTTTCTTTTGCCATATAGACAAAAGTGTGGAGATATTGAAATGCATCCACTAGCTTAACATGCTAAATATAGTTCTAGCTACTGGCAAGTCAAAGTAAATAATGACAGTAAATCAAAACTGTCCAGCACTGAAAAATGAATGGTAAATATTGGGTCATGTTATTAAGCTTTTGCAATGCTCTTGCCATTTTTGAGAGTGTGTGTGTATTTTTTCAGGGATTCGATTCCCCTCATTTTAGCGTCATAAATGCTTAGCCTTACCGCTGTATCAGAGGGGGACACTTTTGAGAGACTAATGGAGTTTACCCTTGAATTTGAGTATGTAATATCACAACAATCTTTTCCAGATAAAGCCTGATGTTTTTTAGCCATAGCAAATGGAGAAAGTTGTCTTAATAAGGCTCTGCATTGTTCTTAGTTTCCTTACCCATCAGTTTATATTGCAATGTTGGATATTCAAGACTGTTTAAGCATTATTATTTAATTTATTTTGTGAATTAATATTTAATTATTGTTTAGCTTTACACAATTACAATGTTAAGACTTAATCAGTTTAAAGGAGATAATATGACAAGTTTGTTTGCATAATTCTGTATGAGTCATACGTTGTATTTGTAATTATATTGTTGTTGAGGTTTAACTAATATTATTGATATCACATTGCTCGAACTTTCATTATTTTTCTCGTTGAGTCCAGCATGAGCAAGTGGTTAGTATGCTTATCTTGCAATCTGAGGGTTGCTGGTTCGAATCCCAGTCCCAAACATGCTCGTTCTAATGAGATGGTCAATCCAACTATTCATTCATAAAAGTTGGTTGTGCGAGTTGTTGACTACCTGCCTTTGCTCTTGTTTTTCACTGCTTAATTAAGAACGGGTAGCACAAATAACCCTTGTGCAGCTTTGTGTAAAATCAAACCAAACCAATATTTCTTATCACCTTAATAGAATGTTGTTAAAACTTCTCGTTGCATAGTCTAGGGGAAATGCCAGTGGCCTCAGTGACAGCATATAAAAAGTGGTAACGAAACTAGCAGAAGACAAGTCAAGGGAAAGAAAAGTTCTGTTAGAGAAAATTTAGGAAACGAAAAGATAGCCGGCTTGTGTGAGTAAATATTGAGCAATATTTTAAAGTGAATTCTGCAGTTTAATAGAGACAAGAATGATAACTTTTCTTTTCAAAGGATATTCTAAAGTAATTGCACCTACCTCTGAAGACTTTGACGAAAAAGAAACAATTCTTTAAGGTTAAGTATACAACTGTGGTAACACACGGGGAAACATAAGTGTATAATTGTTGATACTGTTGTGGTAAAAGCAGAGAAAATTAGTTTGTTTTTTTTCAGTTTGATTCTAAAGTAACTGAATCAGCCTTTGTAGACTTCTGAAAAGAAAAGAAGAACAGATTATTTTAAAAGACAATTGAGATGTACATAATGTAAGGAATTTTTGTGCTTATGTTTGACTTAATTTGAATACATTATTTTATAACAAGTGGATGGTGTGCTGTCCGTTTTATTGTTTCAATTTATCCCCAAAAAATCCCAGACGCCTGCTGTTGAAGAATCCTCAGCCTACTAATCCACTAAACCCTGACAGCAAGGAACTGATCTACTAACATATATCCTTTATGATTCTCAAGTAACAATTGCAAAAATGTTTTACTTTCGTGTCATTACCAGGAATACCAAAGGTGACATTATTTTACACGTGTTTTCTCTTGATCTTTGCTTCTGAAGCTGACAATACCTTTGGCGAAAGTAACACTGTCGTGAATGATTGTAATTTTAGAATTCTACTAGCCTTTGGCCTTTTAAGATCTTTTTTTTTTTTTTTTAATATTTTTTTTTGTTAGAGATAATTTTTGGTATGCTTTCTTGTTTTTTCAAGTATTTGTGGAATACAAATAACAGGTATATACAAATTTAAAGATTTTCAGGAAGTTGTTATTGTTTTGAATTAAATACAAAGCTACACACTGGGCTATCCGTGCTCTGCCCACCACGGGTATCAAAACCCGGTTTTTAGCGTTGTAAGTCAGCAGACATACCGCTGAGCCACTAGAGGTCTTTCAGAAAGCACCCATTTTAAAATATACATGAAGAAGAATGCAGGTTGCATGAATATATTTTAAAACAACAATAACAAGAAGTGAGCGCTAACTAGTGAACAACACTACCAAATAAAGTAGACAGTTTGAAGCCCATTGCACGAATTAGCGAAAGACATATTCCGTGTCTTGACCTAGAGGTTTGTTTGTTTTTTAATTTCGCACAAAGCTACTCGAGGGCTATCTGTCCCTCCCTAATTTAGCAGTGTAAGACTAGATGGAAGGCAGTTAGTCATCACCACCCACCGCCAACTCTTGGGCTACTCTTTTACCAACGAATAGTGGGATTGACCATCACATTATAATGCCCCCACGGCTGAAAGGGCGAGCACGTTTGGTGCGACGGGGATGCGAACCCGCGACCCTCAGAATACGAGTCGCACGCCTTAACACGCTTGACCATGCCGGGCCCAACCTAGAGGTGAAAACATTCACAACTAAGAGCTTTAATGTAGCTCATAGTTCGTATGTTGAAATAAAAACCACAATTGTTTAAATACATCTCCTGCAAGAATAAATCAATATTATGAAAAACAATAATGGGATGGCGCGGAAAATGACTAAATTAGTCTTGGTGAAGAGACAGTTTGTTGCTCTACACTCTAAGTTAATCGTCTTTAATAACTATGCCAAAGATATTAGATAAGAGACAGAAATATGTTCTATAGAGACCAGTAACAAAGTATATTTTGGAAACTATCTGATGGGGTAATCCAGGGTTGAGGGAAAATTAAATTTGCACCGATCAAGATAAAGTAACTACCAGAATTTACAAGAAACTTGCTGCACAAACTCTTTTTAAGTATACTATTTCTGATCTAGTCTTACACTGTTTCACTTAAGGTTCAATAATATACCATAATGTATTAAAGAACCAGTGGATTTTAAAATGCTGAAATTGGGATTACTTTAAAATATTGTAAAAGACTTGTTAATGTAGTTATACAGATTATGAGCGGGAGGATTTCTTGTGTTAATTTAGTTGATAACTTAATGTTATGCTGTGTTACTGAACATAAAAGAGGGCCTTATTAATGAGCATCTAGATATTCAAAACAGAGAATTCAGTTATTTATAGTTAGTGTTGTTTTAAGATAACTTTGTGAATTTAGATGCATATTAAGTGCTCAATAATGCATAAATGAGTTTGATCGGTATTCAGTTGACTCTCCGTGAGTTCTTTATTACACACGAAGACTTGCTCGAGTTAGTGGCTTGTACGTTCTGCTTGTGAACGCAGTACCTGAAATCTAATTCAATTCCTTTGTAACGAATACAAAGTCGAGCCCAGCGACTAAGTCCACGCTCATTACATTTTGCTATATTACACTAAATTTTGATTAGTTAACAGAAATTGAAACCAAATGCTTGGCACATAGCCCAGTTGCTTAGCGCCATAAAACTTCATTTCAATCCAAGCTAAGATCATTAATTGGTTATTAAAAATGAGAGAATACAATGTACCTATTGTTTCTGATAATTATGATTTTTAAGCATGTTTAATTTGCTTCATCAACCTATATGTGATCTTGTAAGTGCTTGTTGAAACAATTAAATTGTAACTTTTCTGAAAATAACGATAAATAATGTACAGCCAACCCACTGCCGTTGGTCCTAGCATACTTGTAGTAATTGTTTGATTAGTCATTTAAAACCACATTTTGTCATTACCAGATCTTTCAATAAAAAAAATTGCATGGACCTGTTATAATAATTATACATATAAATATACATATAATAATTTACAAAAACATACGATACAAAAAGTTACTCTTCCTTGGTAGATCCATGTGCGGATTGTCTCTCCTGTTCAACGTAATGACTTCAAACATAGTATGTCAAGATTCAGCTGTAGGTTGTTAATTGAAAGTTCCAATTCACGCTAGATTAGACTGTTACAAAACGTTCATTGTTCCAAGGTCCACTGCACCAAAATTTGTCAATCTTCCAGTTTTCAAAAGCACAAAGCTTTTAAAAGTTAAACAAAAGTTTAAATAAGTCTTTAAAGTTGTAAATAAAAACGCTAATTATAGCTAAGATCAATATGTAGTTTTAAATTTTTTTCTAGTTTGATACAAAAACCTCTGTCCAAAATGGCCACTCAATCTCATGAACACTCTCTCTAAATGGAAACTTGACCTTTCATACAGAACTCCAACCAAACCGTTTCAGAGTCACAAGTGCTAAAAACTGTTCTTTATAAATCATTGATCAGGCATGACAACTGCAGCACCTCTATTAAGTTTCTACAAACATATGGCATCGTAAGAGAATATAATACCGACATGAAACTATAATATATCAAGTAGGAATCTTTTATATCAGCATTGATTACTACAAAATTAAAATTGCAGTGTTTAAAACTGTACATATGTTTCTTCAAGATTAATTAAACGCATCGTTATCAACACATCTTGTAGCAAGACGTGCATCATTAATAGATGCTTGTAAGTTTTCCTGGGAAAATGTAAACGATTTTCCATTATATATTTGAAAGGATATTTATCTGTTCCTCTCTAAAATGCTTTAGCTTGGAACAGAACGTCTGACAGACTGATATTGATTTTTTCAGCGCAATTAAAAACATCTTACAGTAAAACTTTAAATCCAGATTCACCATTTGACCTAATACAAAACAAATATTTACTTTGTATGATTCTGAGTTTTAAACTTACACTATTAGGTATGAACTTGTTCTCTAAAAAAGTATTAAAATGTAAAGACCGATCATGTTGACTGTTTGACTACCACATCTATTTATATGTTATTCTTTGATTCTATCATTTACGCAGTCATTAAAATTGAAATCACCAAAACTACATACTGTGTCTGTTATCCCCATGAACAATGTCAAATGACTTCTCTTAGCCTCTCCATATAACCCGGTAAAGTTTCAATGTAGGTCTCATATGCTTAAAGACTATGAGTTGAAGAAACGAACTTATCATCCACGTGTACATCCGCTTGAGAAAATAGAGGATGAAATAATAATTTCACAACTGTATAATTATCTTCATCCTTTTTTTTATGTCAGTCCAATCAAGCTTGAAAATCTTTGCATTTACATGTAGATACAATTGTGATAAATTTAGGTATTCATCTCCCAATCCTGATATAGAAAATGCGATAGGTTCTACGTTGGTCACTGAAGATAGAATATAATATTTTATTCACGATCTTCTTCAATCATGATTTGTATAGGCGAGTGGGAAAATAACTCTATCACAGACTTTGTGCATTGACAGGAGTTTTCATGTGATAGAAGATTCATGATTTCTTGTCAAAAACGTCTGGAATCGATGTTCTTTGTTTCTTGGTTTTAGCTATTCTAAATACTGGACCTTTCTGTTTCTTCTGTTTATTAAGCAGAGTAATCCATTTAATATATCAAGCCAGGTCCTGAGCTTCATGTATTGCTTGTTATTTTCCCGTATCAATAAAAGAATTTCCTTGTATAGCATATCATGATATATTGATATCTGGCTAAACAGCTTGTTGTCCTAAACTAAGCCTAATACTTTCTTTTTTTTTTCAAAAATGGTATAGCTAAACAAAACAAGTTACTCAAAATATCTCCCAATCCATGTCACTACTGCCATTGACTAGCATCACAATAAGGTAAATCGTTTTCCACTTAGTAATCGTAATAGGCGTCGTAGACAACTGGTTCACGACAGTAAAGTACTCTCATGATCATAAAGAGGAAGTATCATGATCACTCTCTCTTGATCAAATTAAAAAGATCGACCAGTGTCATCCTTTACATCAATCTCAATAGGCTAAAAACATTGTTTGGAAACGAGTTTATATTGAGGAATTAAGACATTTTCAGTTATCATGTCTTCATACTAAACGACTCTTTTCATACTAGGTTCTACGATATCCAAGTAAATACAGAACAAATAAAACCCACCTTACATATTAACAGTGTATAGATCTATAAATGACTCTATTATCCTATGATTATTATCAAATCCAAGTATTGCTGATAGTACAGAATTGACGGTTATAGACGCTCAATCATTTACATTAAAACTTACTTTTCGGGTGAAAGAATCGTAAGTAAATATATTTTTGTTGTCTCCAGCTTAGAAATTGAGTTTTTCCACATGGTTTAGGATTCTGATAAAATCTTTAGGTTCTTTCTAGCGACCTGGTTTAATACAATATATTATGGTAGCAGAGTGAGGGCCAGAAAGTATGATACACTGATAGCTCTTGGAAGACACACACACCATTGACTAACCTCGTAGTTAACAGACAATTAAACACAGACGAGATATATCTAATTAACATCAACAAGTTTCCTCCACAAACCGAAGAAAACACTATACGCACACACTAGACAAAAAGTAAAATCAACTAACAAACGTAAATATACCCCACGATTTAAAAAATCACGAAATCATATACGGCTGCATATCATCAGCAGAAAAATAACAGACACTTGACAAAAACTAGCAACAAAATATGACATTCCAGTTAATACCAAATTTAATCAAAAACCAGGCACAAAACTAAGGTCTATACTATGTGAAAACTACACTGACAAACATCACACCAACATTATTTATAAAATACAATGTGATAACTATCACGACTTCTATATTGGAGAAACAAGTAGAAAAATGGAAACCAGATTCAAAGAAAACAAAAATTCACCTTCACACATTTTCAAACACTGCAGATCAAATAAACACAACATAACCATAGAAAACACTCAAATACAAATAAAAAAACAAACATAAACAAACGCAAAAATAAAGAAGCCTTACTTATGCAACAACTCAATCCCAAAATAAACCAATACAAAGGAACACCTTTAAACCTATATAAATAAGTATATCCAGCATGCCCTCTACATTCCTACACTCATTTATACAACCGCCTTTAAAATGTGGTCAGCTACCGGTCAGTAATAACCCTTTCTTTCTATGTAAACTTGATGATGACAGAAGAAGGTCGAAACGTTGTTCGTTCCTCCATTAATGTTTTTTCTATCCATACCAGCCATTTTTAAATATATAATTTTCTCTAAAGTGAGTTTTCTCAACATCACGAAATATTTTGTTTGTCCATCCAGAGATATAACATTTCTGAAATTGGCACTTCACTTTGCTAATACATAGTCGATTTCTTACTTCGAGCTGAAATTTTACTTCCGTGGATGGTTTGAAAAGTGTTTTCCTCACCAAAGAGTGATTATAGCAATTAACATCTATTGGTCTCATTTTAATGTTACAGTGATACGACTGAGTATATGAAATAATCAGTTGTTTCAGTACAGTGATATATGTATAAGTTTCACGACGAGTAAAATAGCGCAACATTCCAGTTTTAAAAGTGCAATTAAATATTTTTACTATAGATTCCTTTTTTACGTAGAGTAAAGAAGTAAACGACTTGTTCCTTGAGACAGCATTGAAATAGACAATTAGCAAGTTCTGTTCTTTCTTCAGTTTGAAATTTACAAGGTTTTCAACCCATTTTAGAATCTGTTTCAAATATTTTATAAGCGTTGCGCCTATTTATCCCTAAATTATAAATTTTCATTTAAGAACAATATTCATGAATGGGATACACACAATTTTACCAGATTCAAAAATACCCAATTTTTTTATGTCCCCTTATGGGGAAAATACAGGTTAGGTCTACTATGTAAACTTGAAAAGTGGCATAAGAAAATTGGGTATTTCTAGTATTCTGCTATTTCCGGACCTTTTAAATGGGATGGAGCTTTTATGGACAGCCACCGATATGTAAAACACTCAATAACCATAATTATTTAAATTATAGCTGTTATTTTATACGTTATTAACATACCTTGTTTCTGAAGAATTAGTAAACCTCTGTTCATTGCTGCGAAAATTAACTTTTGCAAACTAAACCAACATAAATAGTACAGACCAAAGACTATTGATAAAGCTAAGACTAATAATTTCCTTTTATGATAGTGGAAACCAAAACTTCTATTGCACATGAATACCCCATCTGAACTATTAAATATTACCATTTTTGATTGGTCAAAAGTGATGTAAAAGTAGTCACATGATCATTATCACGACAATGCTTAACAACTGTGCACTTGTTCTCCCAGAAACAAATGTGGCTGTGTAAATAAGTCCACAAGATAAGCCTAATGGCGCCCCCTGATTAAATTTGTTTGTTCTGAATTTTGTGCAAAGCTACATGAGAGCTACCTGCTACAGTTCTTCCTAACTTAGCATTGTACAATTAAATGGAATGCAGCTGGTCATCACCACCCACTACCAACTTTTGGGCTTCTCTTTTTACCAACGAATAATAAAAATAAGAGTCACATCATAATGTGAACATATTTGTTGGAATCCACAATCCTCACATTGCAATCAGAACATCTTAACCATTTGGCCATACCAGACCCCCTGATTAAGAAAGGCATAAATTATTGTTATACTGTATATCAAGTCGAAAATAAATTAAATTTGAATTTTTTAAACATTATGAAATTCATAATACCTTTTCTTAATTACTTAATACTTCACTAAATTACTTAATAACGCAGACCTGTGAATTTAAACTTCATAAAAGTTGATTTCGCTTTAATAACAGATTTTCTATAATTTAACTACGTAAATTTCGAAAATAATATTTATTTTCTCTATCACGTAAGAAGTATTTTACAAATGAGGAAGAAAAACTCTTACTTAGATCAAATTATTACTCCATTTACCACAATGAATATTTTTATTATTATGTTTATTAATAAAAATACATAAAAAGAGAGAAAATGGAAGAACGTTGATGCTAAAGGAATACGAATCCTCATTAATACTGATTTTTTTGTGAAATTTACATACTTTAGTCTCAAAATTGTGCGTTGTGATCTTTCTTTTATCGACTGCGTCTGGACCATATCTTTTCAATTACCAGCAGTAATTAACCCTTATGCTAATGTTTTACCTTCTTTGATACTTTTCTCTATTTCGCTAATGTCTTGATTATACCTTTCCCCATGTTCTTTGCTGACATCATCGAGATTTTAAGAGAAAGGGTCAATATATGAGTGTAAGAGATGAACTTTCAAGTTCATATTACAACCCAACTCTTCACCTTTATTAAGCATGTTATTAATAATATTTTCATAATTTAAGTCCTTGCTGTTTCCTAAATATTTGTCGGTAACATCTCCAAAACAATCCACGATTCTTTTTCTATCTTCTTCTTTGTCTTTTCAAACTGTTCATCCGAAGTCAATTTCCTACCCTGAGATTCAACAAAATCCATTATTTAATTTTCGCTTGAGAAAAAGTTGGGAATTGCTCACATAGATACTTGAAACATTCGCCATCTTTGTCTAAAGCCTTTACACACTGCTTCACCAAACTCATTTTCATGTCAGATGGAGGTGATGGAACTTTCTTTGTGTCAACCAGACTTTCATGTTCATTGTTGTTTGATCATGATATCAGGCTGACTCTGCATAGCCATTTCATCTGTATCCAGTGCTTATTTTGTATTCTGCTGTCTCGTTCCAAAATACGTGTGATACACTTTTTTAACGAATTCTGTTATTTTTGCTTTTCATTTTTTTATATATGCTTTACCAAAAATATAATATACTATGTTTGAATGATTTACACAACCTCTTGTTTCCATAGCGACGAATAACTAGTATTGAAAAGTAAACTATAATGTCAAAGTGCACACACAAACAAATACTATCCAGAAATGGCATGTCATGCGACCTGTCTACCACTCATATACCAGCGGTGTGTTTGCCGTGGGTTCTAGAACGATCAATAAGATGCTCACATCACGATTAATATAGCGAAATCTGTAACTAGTGACTTTCAGTATTTTAAGCATAACAAAACATCATCAGATATCAGTGAAAATTATTCACTTATGTAAATGTATATAATGTGTTTTATGAAAAATCTGTGTGATGTACAGAAATGTATATGATTTTCAGATTCAGAACACAGGAATTATAGTAGAATATTTAAAACTTTAAGGACAATAAATCCACTGTAAGCCTGTGTAATTGTAAAAATTCCACGACATATATGAGACCCTTTCACAAAAACACATACATATATCCAGTGACTAAACATTTGGATGCCAGTTCTCTAATTACATATGTTCCATCCTTCTGATAAAATTTGTCTATTGTTTTCACTGCCACAATCATAATAATAAATTAATATATATTCAGTGAAACATAAGTTTTAACTTACCTTGTTTGGTACATACACTATAATTTTATCTTCAGGAAAACGTCCCATTGTCATACGGAACTGTTCAGGTGTTTACAGTTTCAGATCAATGAGTAAGTAAACATATGGCTGGGTCCTTGGACCTTGATAAGCTTCTTCTCTACTTTGGTGTAACAGATTCTATACAATATCATCAAATATAAAAATATTTGGATATAATCATAAAAATTTCCAAATTACCCTTCGAAAATTGCATGTTGAGAATATTTTGCATTAGTGTGATACTTTATTTGCTTGGAATTAAGCACAAAGCTCAACAATAAGATATATTTTTGCTCTGCACACCACAGTATCCAAACCTGGTTTCTAGTGTTATAGTCTTAAGATATACCACTGTGCAACTGGTGACTAATGTTTGTATATATAAGGGAAATTTACCATAAAACTATATGATATTTTCAGAAATAGGATAGATAACCTCATGGTGACAAGTTTAAAATTTTCTTTAAAACTGTGATTTACTACTTTCTGTTGGATCTGAGAAATAAATGAAACAAAACTCACCTTATATAGATCGTGTGTGAATTCACTTTGAATCTATCGCTAAAGCTCTGCACGTGCTCTATTTTCAGTCCGCAGACCATGGTGAGTGGTTAGTTCCATTATATTAAAATATCAATATCCATATGTAAATTGGAAGGATGTATTGGACTATATAAATCGAATGATAATTCTTCTTTCTTCCTTATTGTAAATGGTCTAAATTTTCAAATCTTTACAAAATTTTCTTATGCTTTGTCACAGTTACAGGAGGTTGATAACGACTAAATATATCTGTTATTTTACAGTTTAATCTGAAGGTGACCGAACATTGTTCTCTGCTTATTAGTAGTAAAGGTGTTCTGAGATACATTTTTACTTCAAGTGGGTCTCTCGTCTTCATGGATATTTTACACTTTGTCAAAAAGTTTACTTTTTCTTTGTTGATAAAATTGAGGGTAAATCCTCTAAGTTTACAACATAACTTTCCATCGTCATGTAAGTACCCGTGGTTTCCGAGACCAACACTAACACTTGCTGTTATACAGTGACCATCCAGCTAATCTGCAAAATTACAAAGTTAAATCCCTTTGATGTGGATCATTAAAATCATGGACCACACAGTAGTTTACTTCGTGAATTCCAATTTTCTGATTAATCTCAAAATTAAAAAAACAGATATTTATTAGATGATTCTTTCATTTATTTATCTTGGAGAAAACGTAAATTATGATTTAAAACATACACATTACATCCACATTTGATTTTACCATATTTAAAACACTCGGGTATACATTTTTTTCTATCAGTAATGAAAAAAAAACATTCTACATATACTATTTGTTTTCTTTTTTTTGTATCTTTTATAACAGTCTGCAGATTTACAAAATCTCTTACAATCACCACAAATTATGAGTTGCCCATTTCAACATACATTAATGTAACAAACATTACAATACCTTGAACATTGATATTTATTTAAATGGTCAAATCCTTTCTGTAGGCGACAAGCTATTGTTCACTTGTTGAGGCACTGCTCCAAAACCCATACACCCAACGAGGTAGGTAGACAGCGACGAGTCAGTTTCTGCTACCCAGGTGCTGCCTGGATTAGGCGGACGGCGACTGACCAATGGCGCTAAATAGCACCCTACCATCACGGACAACCCCTGGCAGGTATCCTTACGCCAATATGGACACCCTTAAAAACGGTGGCTGCCACCTACCGTGTTGTGTCTGCTGGTAGCAGCTGGAGTGTCCTCTCCAGGACCAAGGTTGAGCCGTTGGTCGTCTGGAAGACTTCTTATCCACCTGAAGGACAGTCACTCCTCCTTCTTTCTGTCAGGGCCAACCCCTTTAGCCTTTAGCTAAAAAATCCTAATCCATAAAGCAGCAGAACTATTTAACACATAGTTATGTCTTGAATGGTGGATGTCAGGGAGTGTCCACACACCAATGGGCCATGCACATCGCACCTCTGAGGCTCAAGATGTTCCGAGATCCCTTGCGGTTTAATCTGGGACCGTGAAGTGCCCAGTTACTGTGTGTTACCACGGAGAGGCACTGCAAGAGTCCGGGTGCAGGAGAGGCTCTGTAATGGCAGAGGAAGACTAACATAGTCTGCTCCCCTTTCCACCCGTAGACTAGCCAGCAGAAGCAGCTGAAAGCGAGAATGTAGAAGCACTACACTAAACTACACTATGTCCGTTACCCCATTAATCGCATCACTACACTCTGTGGTAGTACCACCACCAATACACAGAAGCCTTGTGCTTTCAGTGGTTGATTATACACTCTCCGTGCCACAACTCAGCAACAACCAAGTTGGAAGGCTGGAAAGGCTACAGAACACGTCTCAGGATAATCACAGGTTGCACCAAATCAACTCCAGTGCCAGTACTCCATCATCTCACTGGATTCCTAAGTATTAAGAACAGGCAAACATCACAAAGAGCCACTCTGTTTGCCAAGACTTGGCAAAATCCAAGACATGGACTTCACATCCTTACAAGGAAGTACTCTTTCACTGCTGAACCATCCAATCAACAAAGACGTTCTCTACGCCACACAAGACTTGACGTAGCAGCTAGATCTCATCTAAAGAGGAATTCGAGGCTTGAAGTAGCTGCACTGGTTTGCAAGATGATCTGAAATTCATATTCCATTTCTAACCAACCTCCATGGCTTTGGTCTGCAGAACAGGAATGGCCGTGCCAACCTGCAGTAATTGTCAAGTTCAAAAAAGATGGTAGAGAGTGGCCTGAAGGTGCATTAGAAGCGGCATGGCAGGGGATGTATCAGAAACTTGGCCAGAAGGGAAATCTCATCATTGCAACAGACAGCTCGTTCAAACCAGAGATCATGAAAGCAGGTTGGGGATTTGCTGAGTTTATGGATGACACACCCATAACTTAGAAGTTTGAAGCATGTGCCTTGTACACAAGTAGCACCAGGATGAAGTCTGAAGTATGCACCCTACACACAAGTAGCACCAGGATGGAACTTGAGGCTGTGAAGCAAGCTATTGGATGGCTTGTTCGAGAACCTCCTGATGTCACCACAGTTGTGTTTGCCACCGACTTCATGACAGTGTTACAGAGAATCTACAGTAGCTGGCTACTTGATGGGTGGGGAGAGGCTGCACCTTATCTTCAAGATAAATCTCCCACCTTTGTGTATGTCCAGGCCACGCTGGTGTTAAGTACAATGAGAAGGCTGACCAACTATACGTATTAGAAAGCTCAAACGACATTCAAATTTAGAAGTATCTTCCATTTCACAAGGTCCTTTTGGAACCTTAAATGCTGTAAGTCTTTAGCTATATATGTATGCAAAGAAGAGGTCGGAATTATTAATTGTAACAATAATTGACCATTTTTAAGTTGATCAAAGCTAATATTTAATAGTTTATAATTACTGCTGCTATTTCTTATAAGTTATTCCAATGCCCTAACTTCAATTTTGAAACACTCACCTAAAGATATGTCTCTTTTTTTAACTTTGATTACCATTTTTATATTTGTTAAAACCATTTTGATGCAAACAATTCCTTATTTTATATGAATGTACTTATCAGTTTATCCAGATTATTTGACCAAAAGCGAACTTTATCTTTGTTATTTAAGTGATTTGTTGTTTTGTCTGGTATGCTCTGATCTGAATATTCTTATTAAGCATGTATATAATGTTTGTGACTCCATATATTTTTGGATTGAATGATTAAATGTTGTATGTTGTAGCATCTGCATTATACTTTTAAACTCTGTTATGCTCTGATTTCTGATAATATAACATTCATATTCCTTGTGGGGACATTTAACAGGTATCTTTAAAAAGAGAAAATCACATCAATAAAAATAATTTTGTAAAAGAAATTAAATTTACATATGTGAATTCTGTATAGTGATAAAAATCTACCTATCCTTCATTAGACGAGTGTTTGATCCCTCAGGAAGTCTTCATGCCTTCATTACTGGGTGTCTGTGGAAGAAAAATATAAATGAGATCATTTTGTTTAACAACACGATAACAACTTACAGTAGCAGAGTTTACTTCAACTGTTAGAAACCATAGAAGGAAGGAAGCTGTAAATTATTCAAAACACTAATTTATTTCTAATTCATTTAGATCATCACAGCTGTTGAATAGTGGCACCATATCCCACATAAATATGAGTACGTGTTATTAATATCGAAATATGGCTGTAATGGTACTTGTGACTAATATTTAGTTCAAAATATATTTTAAATACATTTACATGAAATAAGTTCCCTAGGTATTATTAATATCACTATAAAATACAGTAATCACACTAATGTTGAATTCAGTGTGAATGTATACTGATTTGACAGCCATTTTTATACAAACAAGTCTCCCAGATTTGCTTGGAAAATAGACTTGGCCAACTCAGAAACGACCTTCGTTAATTAGTTATATGTATTTCAGTGGCCAGTTCTGATATATAACAACACTGATTTTAGTTGTTACCATAACAATGTTTCACATCCGTTACGTTTATTTTCTGAGTCTATGAAAATTATAACATGGGATAATTAAACTGAACTTTTGACCAGTTGTTCAATATTGTTCATAAACTCTATAAAATCTTACACATTGAGTTGGAATGAACACAATTTATATGATAGCTAATTATAAATTATGATGGTTATAGAACCTGAAGTTTTGTGAAGCATGCATAATAGCATATTGTAATATTATGAAACATGAGTTTGATATAAAAACACTATATTTTATGATTCATGTTATGGAAACATTGTTTCAAAATATTCTAAATAATAACTTCATTTATAATTAATGTTTTTTTTATTATTATGTTTATTTTGTATTTGGAAAACTAATAAGTTTAAATAAATTTCTGGGCAATAAAAATAAAAGTGTCACTTGAGTTAGGTAAACAAAAGGACAAACTTTCTAACATTTTTATCAGTAATGTTTATATTCTGACAAACAGCTGTCTTGACATCAGTGCCCACTCCATTTGTATGTGTGACCATGTGACGAACGGCCTTTATATTTCCTAAAGAAACAGTAGTCTTCATCACAGACAGAGATTTATCTTAAAGTTTTATGGACAGAACTTTAAGTGAATGGTAAGTGTTGCTATTTTAAATAGATTCTATAATAGTTAAATCAAACAGTAAGTCATTCGTTTATCATACTTTGTTGTAACAAAATGAAATCACACATAGAGGATTAACAAAATAACATTTTAGCATGTATTATATGAGAATATATACTTAAAAATTGAAAATGCATGTTATTTTTATATACAGAAATAAATAAACTTTCTTTTCAGGATAATAAAAGCATGTAAAGCAAATAATTGTTTATAATAACTGCCTCGTTCAAATAATGGATAATAAAAACTGATTATTATAGTAATTATTATAAAAACTGCTATTATAATAGTTGTCTGATTTGACTCGAGAGAGTCAGCTGACTTTTACATTTGGTTTTGATGAGCTTCATTTTGAAACAGAAGATATCCTATGGAACATTGTCTATCCATGTATGCTAAGTCATTCAGCCAGTTCTCATTGCTCAAGAAGTCCACATTCTGACGTTTGCTCTCCATGAAGAACTTAGTCTCCTCTCGCAGATTCCAGAATCTCTTCAAAGTAGCAGCTCTACTAAGCCAAAGTACAGCAGAGAAGTACAAAACATCTGAATACTCACTGTCCAGCTCATCTAAAAAAGTTTTAAATTGTCGATTATTTAATCCTCGTGTTCGAATATAATTTACGCATTGGACGACATTTTCATGACTTCTGCAAAATCCAGAACTTTGGTGCACAAGCTCTCTTGGTGAATAATGCAATGGCTTACAACTACGTCTTGTGCTCCAATTGCAGTTAGAAATTTCTTGGTGAATCCATTTGTCCTACCTGTCATGGAAGGAGCACCATCTGTTGTAACACCACATAATTTATAAGGATTCAGTTCAAACTTTTCTACAACCTTAAGCACTTGTTCACAAATATCCTGTCCTGTGGTTGTGGAGGAAAGGCTTGCCATATCTAAAAACTCTTCGAAAACATCAAAGCCTGCAGTAACAGCTCTGATGAAAATGACAAGTTGGGATGTGTCATTGATATCAGTGCTTTCATCCAAAGCCAGACTGAAAGCTTCACACGAATTCAATCTCTTTCAAAGTTTCTTTGATGTCCTCTGAAAGATCTTTTGTCCTGCGTGAGACAGTAAAGCGGGAAAGGCTAGTTTGCTCCACCAAATATTTTTTTCTCTGGACATGCATATTCTGTGAATATTGTTAAACAATTTTTAATAAATTCTCCATCACTGAAAGGCTTTCCTTTTCTGCCATACATTCACAAAGCTTAAAACTCAGTTTTGTCACCAGTTCTGAATTTTCTTGAAAGTGGTAAAACACCTTGTTGCTTTTCAATGGATGTTTTAAATGTTCAATTTTGTCCTTTCGTGCCTGACCAACAATTTCATCAAACTGGGAGGAGTGCTTAGTTGCGTAATGTCGCTTAATATTGTACTCTTTCATGACTGCAATTGTAGTTTGACAGACGAGGCAGACAACACCTTGATTATGTGGGACAACAAGATATTTTGTGCACCATTCACTGTTGAATAACCTTCCCTCATCATCAATTTTTCGTTTCTTAACTGCTGACATTTTACTAGCCCTGAAATCAAAACAAAAATTATTCTCACGAAAATAGCAAAGTAGAAAAAAACATAGAATTTATTTACACATGGAACCTCTTATGGACAGAAACACATGTTTCTAAATTGGTATCCTGATCATAGCCTTCCGGTACTTAAATTAATTGAGAATAGCAAAATACAGTGTGACCTCGCCTATTCGCGGTTCGCCATTCGCGGGTTATGCGCGAACTGCGTTTTGTAGGTCACAGAGACTGAAAGGGCTTTTCGAGGAGATTTCTGTTGTATTTACTCAATCAAGCCGTTTTATCAATTGTCGTCTTCACCAAACAAGATTGACTGCTATTGGCTGACTTCCTCAGCTTCCCCAACAACGCAAACGGCAAAGCACAGCCCGGTAACGCACGGTACAATTTAGTGAAATACATAACAGTATGCAATATTGCTACATTATTACTGCATCAATGAGTATAAGTATCATTAGTGTTTGGGAAGCATTTCATATAGTATATAATCGCATACATATACGTTTTAAAACTGCGTCCAATATTCGCGGTTTTCGCTATTCGCGGGAGGGTAAAGAACGTAACCCCGCGAATAACGAGGTCACACTGTACATAGAATCAGATGCATCTGAAAGCAAAATTTTAATAAATTCAGTAAAGTCACAACAATATGCTAAATAATAATCAATTTACCTTCAATCTCTTGTAGTAACTGTAAAAGGTAATAAAATTTTCACCAATAATGAATGACGGACAGCAGAGGTTAGGGAAAATTGTCGCCAGCGGGCGAAGGCGAGGTTCAGGACATGACGTTGAGTCGTAGACAATAGTGCTAGTGCACGTCACCTATTCATGCCCTAAGGAGGCCGACCAATCCCTGATCTAAAGTAACACTGTCGTTACTAATGGTAACATCTAAGGCCAGGCCCAACATATCCAAGAGATTATGGCGCTCGACTTACAATTTGAGGGTCCTCATCACACCATACATGCCCTTCCTTTCAGCCATGGGAGCATTATATGTAATGGTCAATGCTACTCTTCATTGGTAAAAAAGTAGCTCAAGAACTGATTGTGTGTGTGAAGATTGGGTTATAACTAGCCGCTTTCCCTTTACTCTTACACTGCTAAATTAGGGATGGCTAGTGCAGATAGCCCTCATGTAGCTTTGTCCAAAATTCAAAACAAACAAACAAATTTGGGCCTATGGAAACACTGCAAAAAGAACATGAATAAAATAACATGTTTTGTCAAAAACAACAAAAAATAATATTTATATTAAGAGCATAGATACAAACAAATGAAAGTACATAATATTTAAGCAAGCGTCATTTCCAGGACATTAACTGTAAAAAGTATGATTAAATATAGAAACTAAAAATATAGCTCAATACTTAAAATCATAAAAACAAAATCGTCTGTCTCATTCAATATTTATAAAAACAAGATGTGATAAAAGCTTTACAGTAGTATGTTAAATGTGATACTAAAATTATCCAGCTCTATAAACAGCAGAAAGTATGATTAAATGTAGAACTAACGAAATAGCGAAGTTTACATGAAGCAACTATATTACTTTTAGAACACAATTAAATCTAGCCATTGATCAGAAGTTGAGTGTTAAAAAGAGTGTGTTTTTCTTATAGCAAAGCCACATTTAATTAAATATAGAAATTAATCAGATATTGAAACAATGGGTTCAGCATCCTCCACTTATACCAACATAATTTTTAGTGATAACGCCTATATTTGTAAAACACATAAAAATAAATATATAAATGAAAACAAAAGCACAAGTTAAGGTGTATATGGAGCCTTACAAGACTGTTAGTCCCTGTAAGTTGTATTTAATGCTTTAATTATAAAGTGCAACTGTAAACACATATGTATGATATATATTAAATTATTAGTTTTAAGACTTTATTACTGTAATTCGATATTTATCTGTATCATACAAATGCTGCATCCTATGGTTACACCATACCTTATGTTGTGAAGTTGTCATAGTAATATTTACAGCTTTACAACATTCCACACACTTCTGTAACACAAAGGTGCCAGAAGACTTGTTCACTGCATCTATGGAGATGGACGAACGGGGCTCGGTCGTCACTGTACATCCAGACTTTCTCTTTAGAATCCATTGTTGTGGTGCGTCGATAAAGTTGTATTTCTCTATTTACGCAATCAGCGAGCTCTTGACAATAACAGTCCATACAGTATTTTCGGAATACACGCTGAATAGTTAGGACTACTCTTTGGGCAGAAACGCATATCCCTTCCAACATTTTTTATTGTTTGTCCTGTAACTCTTGTGAAAGTTCTTACCTGAGAGAAGAAGTTTGAAATTTTACAGACCTGTCAAGATTTAAAGAAAAAATGTGTGTTTTTACACAAACACGCATATCGTTCCGTAAACAACTACAAGTGATTAAATCATACAAAACTAAGTTTTTACTGGTTTCTATTGAGATGAGTTCGTTTCAATGTTTTCTCATCTATTCTCAAAGGGGATTGTTTGTTTGTTCTGAATTTCACACAAAGCTACTCGAGAGCTATCTGTGCTAGCCGTCCATAATTTAGCAGTGTAAAACTAGAAGGAAGGCAGATAGTCATCACCACCCACCGTCAACTCTTGGGCTACTCTTTTACCAACGAATAGTGGGATTGACCGTCACATTATAACAACCCCACGGCTGAAAGGGCGAGCATGTTTGGCGCGACGGGGATGCGAACCCGCGACCCTCAGATTACGAGTCGAACGCCTTAACACACTTAGCCATGCCCGGCCCCTCAAAGGGGAACTTTCTTTCCTACTAAACTTCTGATGGTTGACCTCAGGCGGGAAAGTATTTTAATAGGATTTAAATTAAGGCAAGTGGTTACTGAATATGACTTTGGCTGTGTCACGGGGATGTCTTCTTATGAGGTTTTTTTAACTAAGTTACTACAAGAAAATATGAATAAACAAGTTGTAATCAAAATAACGCACATTGACTCGCCCCTATTATAATAACAACAACAAAATATGGAGAACTAAGAAACGTCAACGATTTTATGAAATATTTAATTACAGTTAAGTTTATAACATAACATTAATCTAATAATAGCGTTAGATTTCAATATTCATTTACAATACCAAAATAACAAGGTAATAGTGCAACGTGATGTAGTCTCGTTCCCAGAACTAACTCCGATATATATTGTCCATGGTTATTTCTACGACACCTAACAATACAGTAGCCAAATACTGAATTATAACCACGAGCAACTGCGTTCGGTGATTTGTCATTTATCTGTCTGTGTCAGGCTTTCCTGATACGAAAACATAAATCTAAGACTATTAAATTATAAACACGACGTTACAACCAAACCATTAAAAATATCAAATACTAAACAGTCAAACAATTATGATTTAAGAATGTCATATATATATATATATATGTTGCATCATTGGACAAATGTAGCTTGTGACATAACAATTAATTTCTGAGAGGAATAGGCGTTGATTTCCGTTATGTATTAATATAGTTAGTTTCTAAGAGGAACAAGATTTTTAAATTTTCTATCATTACAGTTAATTTCTAAAAAAAAAACAAGCGTTTTTGTGTTACTACAGCTAGTTTCTAAGAGAAACAAGTTATTGTTTTGTATTACTGCAGCTTTTTTTCTAAGATGAAAAGTTTTTGTTCTGTGTTAGTACGGTTAGTTTCAAAAAGTGCTTTTGTTTTGTTTTACTACAATTAGCTTTTGTGACGAACAAGTATTTTTGTTTTGTATTAATACAGTTATTTTCCAAGAGAAACAAGTGTTTGTATGTTACTACATTTAGTTTCCAAGAAGAACGAGTGTTTTAGTTTTGTGTCACTACAATTAGTTTCTAATATGGATTTGCGTCGATTTTCGTTATGTATTAATAAGGTTGGTTTCCAAGAGAAGCGTTTTGTTTTGTATTACTACAGTTAATTTGTAAGAGGTATAAGTGTTTTTGTTTTATTTCACTACAGTTAGTTTCTATACAGGAGAAGTGTTTTTTGTTTTGTATTACTTTAGCTAGTTTCTAAGAGGAACAAGTTCATGTTTTGTTTGTTTGTTTTTGAATTTTGCACAAAGCTACTCGAGGGCTATCTGTGCTAGTTGTCCCTAATTTAGTAGTGTAAGACTAGAGGGAAGGCAGCTAGTCATCACCACCCACCGCCAACTCTTGTAATACTCTTTTACCAACGAATGGTGGGATTGACCGTCACGATATAACGACCCCACTACTGAAAGGGCGAGCACGTTTGAAGAAAAGGGGATGCGAACCCGCGACCCTTAGATTACGAGTCGCACGCCTAAACACGTATGGCCATGTCGGACCCATGTTTTGTGTTACTACGGTTAGTTTCCAAGACCGTTTGTTTTTGGATTTCGCGCAAAGCTTCACCAGAGCTATCTGCGATAGCCATCCCTAATTTAGCAGTGTAAGACTAGAGTGAAGGTGAAGCTGATTTTGTATCACCACCCACCGCCAACTCTTGGGCGCGCTTTTTTGCTCGCCCTCCCAGCCGTGGGATTGTCCGACACATTATAACTATTCGTTGGTGAAAAAGACGGCTATATTCGGTATGACTAAGATTTGAATCCGCAACCATCAGATTCCGAGTCGATCGCATTAATCACCCGGCCATGTCTGGCCATAATGGTAAGAGACCACTTAGATTTGTGGGTGATGCTGATTTTGTATTACTACAGTTAATTTCTATAGGGAACAAATGTTTTTGTTTTGTATTACTTCAGCTAGTTTCTTAGAGGAACTTTTTTTTTTTGTGTTGGTACAGATAATTTCTAAAAGGAACACTTTTTTTTTGCTGTGTATTACTACTGTTTGTGTCTAAGAATAACACGTTTCTTTTTCGTTCGAGATTTAAGTAAAATTTTAAAATGCGAGTAATTTACATGAAGGTGACTATTATTTAATTGTCTAGCAAATCTTTAGGTGGTGGTCCTTAGTTAAGGAGACTTAACATTTGGAGCTCTCACCAGTAGCACAGCGGTATGTTTTCGGACATACAAGGCAAAAACCCGAGTTTTGATACCCGTGGTGGGCAGAGCAAAGATAGCCCTTTATGCAGCTTTGTACTTAATTACAGATTAGCAAACATCTGGAGGGCTACCCCTAATTTATATGGTTGTACGAACATTAAAATTTTGACGTGTTATGATTGGTTGGTTCTATCAACTTTTGTTTAACACACTTTTCAAGATTCACCAATTAAATGCAGCTGTTATATCGTTCAAACCCCCTTTTGAATATGTAGAACACACAACAATTTAATATGAACACAGTAGTAGTGTTTTCGCTTTGCTCTTCCATCTTTTCCACAAATCACGAGGGTGTCTTATAATATGATTTGGTTTGGATCTTCATGTAATTCTACGCAAGGGGTATCTGAGCTAACTGTTCTCGATCTTAAAACTGAACGTTGGAACAAAGGCAACGAATCAACAGAACACATCGTTACTTAGGCTAACGTACTCGATAATGTAACGTCACAATAAGACTGATGGGTGAACTGTATATCAATTGTTCAGGTAACGTTACTATGCCACAATAAGACTTTGGGTAAACTGTATATCAGTTGTTCAAGTAACGTCACTTACGTCACATTAAGACTGATAACTTTTACTAATGTATACAGGTTGCCAATAACAGAATTCAACTGTAGAATGATTACATTCTTTTTACTAGAAACTCTGATAGAAGAAGCACGTTAATATTTGTTAAAATAAACTTTAAAATCCATTGAGATCTCGTTGCATGTTGCATTTTACGCTTTTAAAAATATTCATGCGAAGCTAGGTAAGAACCATGTATTCTAAAGACGGTTGGTATGGTTGCTAAAACTTTAATTAAAATAAAGTACACAACAACGTTTCTATCTTCTTAGTTCATCTTCAGATGAAAAAAAAAAACAGCTTTAAACTAACCATTGCTGGGCACATGTCTCAGGAACGATAGTGTGAAAAGGTACGAGACTGTAGAGGGCGTTGGAGTTAGATGTTAAGTTATTAATTAACATAGGTATAAAGGTGTTCCTTTACACTGGTTTGAGTTCTTGTATACATAGGGCTTCTTTGATGGCCCGATGGTTGCGTAGCCCAAGCGGGCGAAGGCGAAGCGGGCGGGGGCGGCAGTTCCTCCTGCTGTGTCGTCCAATGCGGCTGTGGGAGAGGTCCCCGAGGGAGCGCCTGTCCCCGCGGCTGCGGCGTCCGGGAAGGGTATGTCGCGGTCCCCTGAGGTGGATCGCGTCTCGCCCGCCCAATTCGTGGAGGCTGTGGGGGGGGGGGGCGCTTCAGGTGTTGTTCGGGTGGAGGGGCCTCTGAGGAGGCTGCGACCCATCCTTCGGGCCCGGGTTTGGACCAGGCCCCTGTGGGGGTTCAGGACGGCCCGGGTGGCCCTGAGGCGTCCCTCGTCTCCGTGGAGGCTCTGACCTCCCTGTCGGGTGGTGGGGGGATGGGAGCAGTGTGGGCACCCACGATCCTGCCACCCCTGTAAGTGTTGGGAAGGGTCCCTCTGTGGAGGGTCCTGTTCCCCCTGTTTGTGTGGGAATGGGTCTGGAAGTCCATCGTGGGCACCGGCGATGGTCGGATGTCGGCGACCGCTGCTGCAAAGAGAGGGTGGGGTCAGGTCGCCTCAAGAGGCCGCACGCCCCCCTGCCTCCGTCAACCTTGTCCAAGCAGCAGCGTCACTAACTTCTCCCCTCTGATTGTTTGATGGGTTTTTCCTGCATCACACTAACATCCAGTGGATGCATAGCGTTGCTAAGCAAATCTACGCATTCTCCCTGTTCAACCGCTTTGCTGTTGACGCTATATTTTTGCAGGAGGTTCATTTTGTTTCTCTGAGTGACCATTTTTCATTTTCCTCCCTTTACCCTGTCCGTGCCTTCTGGTCGTTTGGCACTACACGTTCGCGTGGGATGGGGATCTTTTCCACCCGCATTTTAATGGAACCATCCTCACATCACATAGTGATGCTGAGAGGTGGGTGGTGTATGTTGATGTTGTCGCTGGGGGTCGTACGATTCGGCTTGTCAATGTCTATGCACCTGTCCGGCCTGAGGAGCGAGAGGCCTTCTTCTCCGGCTTGGACAGGTTCATGGTTACAGAGGCCGATATCGTCCTTAGTGGCGACTTCAACTGCGTCTTGGATCCTAACCTCGACAAGATTAGGGGTGATCCTCTTTTGGTGATCGGTATACGGGGTCTCTGCGTGCGGTGCTGTTGGATTTCGACTTTTCCGATGTCTGATGGGCACCGTATGGGTCTGCTTTTGTGGCTACCTGGACCGGTCAGGGCGTTTCTTGTTGCCTTGATAGGTTCTATGTGACACCTGGCCTTCGGCAGAGCTTCGGCAAGGCTGCTGTTTATCGGGTTGGGGATGTCTCGTTTTACGTGTCTGACCATCGGGCGTTTCTCACGACATTTCGGGATTTTGTCCCTGTTTTTCGGGGCCCCGGTGTGTGGTGGCTCAACGTCTCCCTCCTTGCCGAGGATGAGGTTGGAGACGCTTTCCTTGCCCTTCTTCAGGAGCTCTGTTCTGTCGAGTCTGTCACCGAGTCTTTGTGGGCGGGTCTCAAGGAAACCTGTGTCTCCTTGCTGAGGCAAACTGGCATGCAGCTTTCGTGGGCCCGCCGCCTGGCCTTGCGGGGCAAGCAGGACACCTTGGCTGCCTTGCTTCGTGGCAGACCGACGGATCGCTGGGTCCTCTCGAACATTGCGACACTCCGTCGGGACATCGATTTGGATTATTCCAAACTGTTCCATGCAACGAGCGTCTCTAGTGTGATCGAGTCACTCGATCCCAGAACTGCCACCAGAGTTCCGCTGTGCAAGGCACGGGAGATGACTAAGACCAGACACATCTCCAGTCTGGTGTTGGAGAATGATCAATCGTCATCTGACATTCATTCTGAACGCATGCCTCGGCTACTATCGCCGTTTCTTTTTGGCTTCGCCCATAGACGAGGGGCTGTGGGACGACATTACTCGGTTTTTGCCCTCCCTCGACCCTTCCTTTCACGATCAGCTGATGCGACCAGTCTCCTTAGGTGAGTGTTGGTCGGCCATTCAGTCCATGCCACTTGGTAAGTGTCTTGGGCCGGATGGGCTGCCAGTTGAAGTTTACAGCCACGTGTGGCATATCGTCGGACCCTACTTCGTCCGACTTTTTAACAACTGTCTGGCTGAGAGGTCTCTGCCACCGGGAACGATGAATGGGCTAATTACATTTATCTGTAAGGATCTCAGCCAGCCTGAAGATCTTTACTCGTGGCGGCCCACTTCTCTCCTGAACGTGGATGCAAAGATTATTTCTTAGGTCCTGTGTGCCCTTTTGGGTGTGGTCATGCCTTCCTTGGTCCACTGCACTCAGACTTGTGGTGTGTGGTGCAGAAGTATCCAACAAAATCTGGTGCTTCTCAGGGACCGATACATTACATCATGGATAGGGATATCCTTGCAGTTTTTGTGTCCCTCTATCAGAGCAAGGCCTTCGATCGAGCTCACCATGGATTTCTGTGGTGTGTTCTGAGGAGATGTGGCCTCCCTCCAGTTTTTGTTCAGTACGTGCAAGCCTTGTACGCGACCACTTCGAGAAAGCTCTTGGTTAACGGGTACCTGACGTCCTCCTTTGCCATCTTGCAGGAGGTTCGTCAGGGCTGACCGTTGTCCCCAACGCTATACGTGTTGGTTATTGAGTGCCTGCTCCATCACCTGTACCACTCGGTCTCGGTGCGTGGCCTCCAGCTGCCGGGGGGCTCGTGCGTGACGTATGTCGCTCATGCGGACGGTGTGAACTTGTTACTCGAGAACTTTACATCCTTAGGTTCAGCGCTGGCCATCGTGCATCGTTACTTTCGGGCCAGCACCGCCCAGCTGAATGTCCCCAATTCTTGCGCAAAGCTTTGGCAAATGGGCTTCGTCTGATGACTCCCCGTTTGGTCTGGATTAGACCCCTTCCCGATCACTTGCTTCAGTGTTCGTTTTCTCGCGTGCCCTAGGGCTGCTTGGGAGGGTGTGGTTCGGCTTGTTGGTTCGACAGTGCACGATTACCGCTACTGTCCTGTCAACCTGTTTGACAGGGCAGAGGTGATATGGAGGAGAATCCTCCCCTTGGTCTGATGCTGTCCTTCCTCTGGATGACTGCACTGCTCGAGCCATCGAATGCCATGTCTTTGCCTTCCTGTGGGGTGGCAAACCAGAGGTGGTGTCTCGGCTCTCCTTGACGCTGCCGCCTCCCAGGGGTGGTCTGGGCATCCCATGTGTCCGTACCCAGTGTCTTTCCCTTCTTCTGTCTGTTACCTTTCGCTGTCTGTCTTTGGAGAGTCACCCCTGTTGCCACCTCATGAGATTCTTGGTTGGTATGGGGCGCAGGCTTTTTGGTGTTCCAATGAGCTTGTAGACAACTATTTGTTTTGACCCTCGTTCCTGGTACGTCGGCGCTGCTGCTGCGATTCGGTGGTGTCGTTCTGTGTCTGCCGATGTACCGACGGACTCCCGTTCTCTCTACTGCCTGCTGGTCCCCGCATGTACCCAGAGGATCGAGCGATGCCACCGTGCTCTGCCGTGGGACGTGGTTTGGGGCCGCGTTGCACTACACCATGTTGATCGCTACCTCCAGGCTTTCAACTGGCGTGTGGTGGATAACATCCTGTCAGTGAGGGAGCGTACCTACCAGTGGAACTCGTGTACATCAGAGTTGTGTCCCGTGTGTCACACCCAGGTGGAGTCTGCCTTGCACATGTTGATCCTCTGTCCGACGTCAGCGGAGATCTGGGAAAGGGTTGCGGGCCTTTTCCGGGTCCCGTCGCTCCCGGCAGAGATCATCCTGTACCATGTACCTGTCCTAGTTTCCAGCCACCTGGCCTTTACCTTTCACTGCACACTTACCATCTTTAAGTACATCATCTGGCTTGCTCGAAACAAATTGGTCTTCGAGCAGGCTCCAGTGTCGTACTTTTCGATACTGGGTAGGGCCAGATATCAGCTATTACTCTGCCTTGAGGCGAACTACCAGCGCCTGGGTTCCGGAACGTATTACCATCTCTGGCGGCCGGACGTCTTGCCCCTTTGAGCGTTGGTGGAGGGTCGGGTGGAGGTCGGCTTCTGAGCTGCCCTGCGTCCATTCTCGCTTCTTGTGTTTTTGTGTATTTTTTTTGCTTTGTTTGTATATATTTCTTTTTTTTTCATTTGTAAATATTCATATTTGTATATATTACATTTTTTTCCATTTGTAAATGTTATTGTTTGTATATATTTCATATTTTTTTCTATTTGTAAATATTATTGTTTGTATATATTTCATATTTTTTTGGGCCCGGCATGGCCAAGAGTATTAAGGCGTTCGACTCGTAATCCGAGGGTCGCGGGTTGGAATCTCGGTCGCACCAAACATGCTTGCCCTTTCAGCCATGGGGGGTTTATAATGTGACAGTCAATCTCACTATTCATTGGTAAAAGAGTAGCCCAAGAGTTGGCGGTGGGTGGTGATGACTAGCTGCCTTCCCTCTAGTCTTACACTGTTCAGTTAGGGACGGCTAGCACAGATAGCCCTCGAGTAGCTTTGTGTGAAATTCAAAACAAACAAACAAATCATTTTTTCCATTTTTACATATTAATGTTTTTTTGCTTGTTTATGTTTCACGTCTTGCCTCTTTGTCCTGTTTTCTTTGTTGTAAATAAATTCAAAATGAGAGCAAAAATGCTGTCTGAGACCTTCAAAAAGAAAATTGTAACAGTTTATGAGTCTGGTAAGGGATTTAAAAAGATCCCAAAAGATTTTAAAAGCAGCCACTCCACTGTCCAGAAAATAGTCAACAAGTGGAGGGCTTTCAAAACAACTGCCAAAATACCCAGGTCTGATCGCCCAAGCAAGTTCACCCCGAGAGCAGACCACAAGATGCTAAAAGAGGTCTCCAAACACCCTAACATGTCATAACGGGACCTACAGCAGGCTCTGGCTACTGTTAATGTGAAAGTGCATGCCTCTACAATCAGAAAGAGACCGCACAAGTGTAACTTGCATGGGAGGTGTGCAAGGAGGGAACCTTTGCTCTATAAGAGAAACATCAAGACCAGACTGAAGTTTGCCAAAGAGAATGTAGGCAAAGACCAGGACTTCTGGAATAATGTTCTTTAGACAGATTAGTCCAAAATTGAATTATTTGGCCACCAGAACAGAGGACATGTTTGGCGTAAACCAAATACAGCATTCCAGGAAAAGAACCTGATACCAACTGTGAAGCATAGAGATGGAATGGTCATGGTTTGGGGTTGCTTTGCTGTGGCAAGACATGGACAGCTCACACTCATAGAATTCACCAATGAATTATACTGTGTATCAGCGGGTGCTTAAGGATCATGTGAGACCATCTGTACGAAAATTAAAGCTGTAACGGAACTGGACCCTTCAACATGACAATGACCCAAAACATACCAGTAAATCCACCAAGAACTGGCTGAAAACTAAGAAATGGAGAGTCCTGGAATGGCCGAGTCAAAGCCCAGATCTTAATCCCATTGAGATGCTGTGGGGTGACTTGAAACGGGCTGTAGATGCAAGAAACCCCTCAAACATCTCACAGGTGAAAGAATTCTGCATTGAGAAGTGGGGCAAACTTTCTTCAGACCGATGTCAGAGACTGGTAGATAGCTACAAGAAGCATCTCATTGCAGTTATTTCAGCCAAAGGGAGTAACACTAGCTATTAGGGGGTAGGGTGTCCTAACTTTTTCCTCAGTTGGAATATGCATTTTTGTAGAATTACATTTACAGAAGATCTTAAAGTCTTTTCTTCAGTTTAAATGTTTAGTTATAATCCTATAATCTCTCAGTATTGTTAAAATTGAGATTAAATATCTATATATCCAAAAAATGTCACACAAATACATAGGCTTTCACAGGGTGTCCTAACTTTTTCACATGACTGTAAATAATGTTGGTGTTATGTTTGTCAGCGTAGTTTTTACATCGTATGGATTTTAGTTTTGTACCTGGTTTGAGAATGAACTTGGTATTTAATGGAATTTTATGTTTTGTTGTAAGTTTTTTTTACAAATGTTGGTTATTTTGTCACTAATATATGGTATGCATGATTTTATAGTTAATTGTTTAATTGAATTTATTACTGTTTGTTGTTAACTGTATTGTTTCTCTATGTCTGTTTGTTTGTGTGTGTGTGTGTATACATTTTTAATGATTTTCGAAGGTAATTTATTGATGTGGATGAATGGTTGTTAGATCTGGTTGATGTTATCATCAATTTTATCGGGTTAACATGGTTTAGTGACTGTGTTTATTTCATTGCTTAATATGATGAGTGTTTGTTTTGTTTCATGTACTGAGTTCCAGGAAATGTATAGTCCAGTATAGGTGATTTTTTTCCTGTGGATTTCTGTTTTGAATTGTATATCGGTTCTTGCGGTCTTGAGGTTGAGAAATGCTCTTTGGTTAATTTTTTGTGTTCCCAGGTGAACTTAATATAGGGGTGTATGGTTGTAGTTGAAAAACTTAAGTATGTGTTCTGTAGATATGAATCCAGCAGGTGTATCGTCAACATATCTGTACCAATATAGTGGTAGGTGTAAGACTGAACTGATCGCTTGAGATTCAATCTGTGTCATGGAAATGTTGGCTAGAACTGGCGACATAGAATTGCCCACACTTAAGCCATTTATTTGTATGTAGATTTTTTGTTTGTTTGTTGTTGTTTTTCCATTGAACATAAAGTTAGATTTGTTGGTAGCGAATTCTATAAGAGTTACTAATGGTTGCTGGGGGTGTGTGTTGATGAGTTGAAGTCTTGAATACAAAGTTCTAAACTATCTTACAGGCTTCAGTGGTTAGGATTTCAGTGAAGAGAGAGATTGCATCAAAACTGGCCATTAAAGCTTTAGGTTTAGATTAATAATAAATTTAATGTTAAAAAGAGTCGTTGAAAAAGGAGTCAACTGATGTTACATGTTTAGAAAATGCACATGCTACAGAGGATGTAGTCGAATGATTCATACGTCGACACTGCAGGTCGTAGTGGGCAATCTGGTTTGTGAGGTTTAGGAGTGTCGTATAGTAGTAGTGTGTGTAAGTCGGTCTTGCGAAAGTAGGATATTAGTTTTTTGAATGTACTCATTTGTGTTCATTAATTATTATTGCGTTGGCTTTATCAGCTTTTAGAAATTTCACGTTGTTGTCTTGTTTTAGATTGTTTATAGAATTAAAAGGTTGTTCATAAGTGCATTCAAAAAATTAATAACATCTTATCAGACACAAAGAAATTTAAGTCAACACACAGAAATCCAATAAAAACACTTCCCCCTCATAGAAACTGGCTGTAGTAAAACAAACCAAAAACACTCATTCCTCTTAGAAACTAACTGTAGTAATACAATAGGAAAAACATTTCCCTTTTGGAAACTAGCCGTAATAATAATAACACAAAATAAGAATCTGTTTCTTTTAAAGGCTAACTGCAGTAGCAGAAAACAAAAACACAGTTACTCTTAGAAACTAACTGTAGCAATACAAAACGAAAAACCAACGCTTGTCCCTCTTAGAAACTAACTGTAGTAACTCAAAACAAAAAGTAAAAAACTTTCCTTCTTAGAAGTGAACTGCACTAACACAAAACTGACTTTCAAATATTTTAGTGCAAATTGTCCAGAAAGTAATCCAACCACATCAACTGAGTTGCAGCACAAATCTCTTCATAATAAGGTTTTTATTTCTGAGACTTTACTTATACTTTATCCTCTTCGTAGCTATGAATTGTGACTTTTGATGTTTAACATAAAGTGTTCTTCATGCTCAGACTCTAAGTTTTATTTCAAAAAGTTTCACAATGACTTGAATAAAATTGACTGCACCAATCAGAAGAAAGTAACAGTATTTATCAGATTACACAGAAGATTTTGTACATAACAACAACAGATATGTAGCTGTTAGTTATTAGAATAACATCAAATGTTAGTGCAGATAAAAACGTGAATCAAATTGTTATTACAACAAGTAATAACAAGAGGTATCTTTTAATGGTGGGATATCGTCTTATAGAAATGTATCCCTTTTCTCGTAATTTATATGTCAAGCTACATTTGTCCAACAATGTAACATATATGTATATGGCATTCTTAAATCGTGATTGTTTGTGACGTTTTAATGTTTGATATTTATAATAGTTTGGTTATAATGTAGCGTTTATAACTTGATAGCTAGCATTTATGTTTTCGCATGAGGAAAACCTGACACAGCCAGATAAAGGACAAATCAACGAATGCAATTGCTCATGGTTATCATTCTGTATTTGACTGCTGTACTGTTAGGTGTCGTAGACAATGAAAGTTAATATTAATAGAGGACATTATATATCCGAATTCTTACTGGAAACAAGGTTACACCACGTAGTACCACTACCTCGATATTTTGGTATTGTAAATGAAAAATGAAATATAACGTTATTATTTAATTAGGTTGTAAAGTTAAGTGGAATTAAATACTTCATAAAAGCGTTGACGTTTCTTAGTTCTCTATATTTTTTTTTTGATATTATCATTATAGCAACATTCAGTGTTAACAAGTCAGTGTCTGTGATTTTGATTACAACGTACTTATTTGCCGCCCAGTGGCTCAGCGGTATGTCTGCGGACTTACAACGCTAAAACCCGGGTTTCGATACCCATGATGGGCAGAGCACAGATAGCCCATTGTGTAGCTTTGTGCTTAATTGAAAACAACAAAACAACAACAATGTACTTATTCATATTTTATTGTAGTAACTTAGCCTAAAAAACACCAAAGTGATGCAACCAAAATAATATTCAGTAACCATTGGCCTTAATTTAAATCCTACTAAAATACTTGCCCAACAGAGGTCCACCAGCAGAAATTTAGGTGTTGGTTTGTTTTGAATTTCGCGCAAAGCTACTCGAGAGCTATCTGCACTAACCGTCCCTAATTTAGCAGTGTAAGACTAGAGGGAAGGCAACCATCATCATAACCCACCGCCAACTCTTGGGCTACTCTTTTATCAACGAATAGTGGGATTCACAGTAACATTATAACGCCCTCACGGCTAAAAGGGTGAGCACATTTGGTGTGACGGGGATTCGAACCCGCGACCCTCAGATTATGAGTCGACTGCCTTATCCACCTGGCTATGCGAGGCCTAGTAATTTATGAGAAAAGAAAACTCCACCTTGGAAAATAGATTAAGAAGCATTGAAACGAACTCATCTCAATAGCAACCAGTAAATACTTACAAAAAGGCTAGTCAGTGGTACCCATCACCTACTTTTGGGCTACTCTACTCTACCCGAATTGCAGGATTTGAATATCATTCTCATACTGCATCCAGTTCTTCAGTGTGAGGAGCGAGTTTTGTCAACAACGAAACAAATATCACAAATCATTGGATTCACTGTTTGGCATGTTAATTATTCGGACACACTCGGCAAAGAATCTGACGTGTGCTCGCTGTTGTGTGTTTATCTAACATAAAAATAAACCAGATATATATAAAGATACTTGAAAAGAAATTTTACAAGTGTGTTCTGAAAAATGTGTTCAAAATGAGGGAGACTCCAGTGAAATAACAGAAATAAGAGGAAACATAGCTTGACTACTTTCATCCTCAATAATTGTTTATGTGAAATAGTTACATATAAAATTAAACACAAAGTAATAAACATAGCTAATTAACTAAACTATAGGCGCAAAGCCTTATGGGTAAACTTTAGGATTAGGCCCTATGTAAATTTATTTCTCTTTATTCAATTAAGGGAAGATTTTAGGCCTTGGCTTTACATAAATCTAACTACGTTTTATTTAATTGTGAAAGCATGATAACTTTAGGTCTAAGCTTTATATGAACCTAACTAGCTATAATATAACTTACAATTATTTTAAAACGACGATTATCTAATACACAATTCTAAAATTAAGGCAATTTTCTGTCTTAAAAGTACAATCAACTACTTATAACTAAAATCAATAAAAACAGATGAGACTGGAAACACTCTACATATTTCGTTGTACCAATTCGTCATCTTAATAAGTGTAAAGTTTTGAAAAATATAAGCCTGTATTTATACAAATACCAGAAGACTAATGGCCCAGAATGGCCAGGTAGTTAGGGCATTCGACTCGTAAATATGAGAGTCGCGGGTTCGATTTCTCGCCACAGCAAATATGATCGCTCTTTCAATCATGAGAGCGTTATAATGTGATGATCAATCCCACTTCGTAAAAGAGCAGTCCAAGAGTTGACGGTGGATAATGATAACTAGCTGCCTTCCCTTTAATCTTACACTGTTAAATTAGGGACGACTAGCGAAGATAGCTCTCATGTAGCTTTGCGCGAACTTTCAAACAAACTAACCAAAAACTAATTTGCATGTTAAAAAATTTCATGACATTTAATGACAACATTTCAATGAGGCCCATCATCTTTATTTAATAATTTAAATTTACCTTTTTATATTTAATTATCTCAACAGATCGCGTGTATTCATACGAAGTAAATTTCTAGGTTGTGCCAAAATAACGGGTTTTTCCCTTTGAATTGTATGTTTAATTTCACTCTAAAGGTGAAATAGTAATATTTTTTATGTTCCTTAATTCAAAATTTTAATTTTCTTGTTTGTTTGTTTTGAAACAGAGGGAAGGCAGTTAGTCATCACCACCCACCGCCAACTCTTGGGCTACTCTTTTACCAACTCTGTCACATTATAACAACCCCACGGCTGAAAGGGCGAGCATGTTTGGCGCGACGGGGATGCGAACCCGCGACCCTCAGAATACGAGTCGCACGCCTTAACACGCTTGGCCATGCCCGGCCTTATCCCTTTAATGTTCAAATACCTAATTCAAAAACAGGTATCAAGGTTAAAACTGATCTTCTTGGTTAGTTGAGTACATAAGTTTCGGTGTCAGTTGTAACTAAAGAGTCAAAATACAGCGGAGCTCCATGCAAACATTCATACATGCTCAACATTTACGAACATAAACACCACAGAATACCTATTACTCTTATAACACTGTTTTAATAATTGACAAGCGATTAACAACAACAACAGAAACTTCGGAAAGTTCATTACCTTACCTCTGGCTGTACTTATGCACAACACAGCATACGTAAATGCCCTCTCACACACACAGTGTATAAAAAGTTACAAAAACATTTACTATCCTAAAGAAAGTTAGATTGTCTAAGTTATTTTCGATATTCAAAAATATTTTATTTGCCTCTTTACTAAAAGGGAACGGAGCGGTGATCTCTTTTTCTACTGATAAATAACCAGCATTTGGCAAAAACTAGTAACAAAATATGACATTCCAGTTAATGCCAAATTTATTCAAAAACCAGGCACAAAACTGAGGTCTATACTATGTTACTATGTAAAAACTACACTGACAAACACCACACCAACATTATTTATAAAATACAATGTGATAACTACCACGACTTCTATATTGGAGAAACAAGTAGAAAAATGGAAACCAGATTCAAAGAACATAAAAAGTCACCTTCACACGTTTTCGAACACTGCAAGTCAAGTGAAAACAACATAACCATAGAAAATACTCAAATGCTAAAAAAATAAACAAATATAAACAAACGGAAAATTAAAGAAGCCTTACTTATTCAATAACTTAAACCCAAAATAAACCAATACAAAGGAACACCTTCATACCTATATTAAAAATAATATAATAAAATAAATAAAATTATATATTCAAACATCTAACACCGCCCTCTACATTCCGACACTCAGTTGCACAACCCCTTTCAAACATATGGTCAGCTTCCGGTCAGTTACCTTTCTTTCTTTCTTTGTGAAACTGACGATGACCGAAGAAGGTCGAAACGTTGTTCGCTCCTCTACGTAAAATATTTTCTCAACCCAAACGAGCCGTTTTTACATATATATTTTTCTCTACAAGTGGGTTTTCTCGACATCACTAACCATGGGACTGATACAAATGAGATAAATTGACCCAGAATGTTTTGTTTAGTTCAAGATTACTGAAGATTTATTAATGAGTTTCTGTATTCATGTGTTTATTTTCGTTCAAGAGATGATGTGGAGGAAGTTTCATCAGAGAACAGCTATATTTGTTATGTTGGCTGAATTCTTGGTTGAAATGGCTCAGCCAAAATAAAAGCTTGTAGAACTTATCTCACTCTGAAAAGATTTTCCAGAAAATCATCAAATATCACAAATACACCGCACACACATAAATAATAATAATAATATCCTGTAATTTAATCTCAGCAATAAGATTTTCAAAACTAAGTTATTGTTTTTTTCCCAACCCACCACAATATCAGTCCAGGTTGAATCCCTCAACCAAGATTACTTTCCTTTACTATGCCATCCGTTATGGTTAAATTTCAAAGATTAGATGCTATGTATCTTATGTAGAATATATTAGTCTTCTGTTGTTAATCTGGATAATATAACCACCTTTTTCTTATGTAAATTTAAAATCAATGTTTATTGGCCTCTGGATACAAGTGGGTCAGTCTGCATTTCACAACCCTTTTATATAAAATTAAAGAACTTTATTTTTAATACATTTGGAGTCAAAAGAGTAATTTTGTAACTTTTATTTCAGTATTATATAAATTTTAACTTGTTTCAAAAATAAATAAATTCTTAGTCCTCACTTTTATGTATCAAATGATGCTTCTTTGCTTTAAGTTGATCACTGCAGATTTTCTTTCTACTGCCCATAATATCAAAGTTTGTCAAAAATCACACAGTTGTAATGAAAACATTACTAAGTGACTGTAAATTTATAGCGCCTCAGCTTCCTCCTTCACAGAGACATGAACAAGGAAGTATAATTCATATTCCATGTCCATCCTGTCTTTCAAAAATTTGTATATATTTATAAGGTAGTTAATTAGCCAGATAAATTATAATAGTTTTCATACAGTATATTCTTGACAACATGTTTTGGGTTTTTCTCAAAATCATGTTTAAAACCTACATGAATTAATTTTTCTGGATGACAAAAAGAGGAAGAAAATAGGGTTAGACAAACAGGTACTAGATAGTAAACTTCCCTACATGAAAGTTCTAAATTTCTCTCCTTTTTATTTGTATTATTTATTTATTGTTATTTACTTTTGTTAAAAGTACTTAAAACGTAAAAACTTAAAACTTGTTAAGTTAAATGAATAAAAAACATTTTTTTCACACTCAGTTATTTAAGTACTTACACCTTCCAAAAGCAGTTTTGAAAATTAATTGACATCTAAAACTATTTTTAAGATAAATAACTAATTGACATTTAGTTTGTTAACAAATTTTCATGAGACTCTAATTAAAGAAAATTAACACTTGTTGTTTAGTAACCGTTTTGATTAAATGTTACTGTAGCCACCAATATTATCCAGCTGATTTTAGTGACTTATTCTCATGCTTGATTATACAGAGGGGAAATATATTAATCAGAAAAATGTATTATTTCAACACATTACTTTATATTGTGCCAAAACCTGGCTACATTGTTCATTATTTAATAAAATTACTTACATGTAATATAAATGTTTAATATTTCATAACAATATTTAATTTGAGAAATTAATTTATATAACTTTCAGTCGTTTTATAATTTATAAATATAAATTAATTAAATTAGGGTTTACATAAAATATATGTTATTCACATATATATCTTATTATTTGAACTCAGCCAGAATGTGCATGTGTTCAAATACACTTAGGGTTTGTTTAACAATGTGAAAACTACAGGAAAGGCAGCTAGTAATTACCACCAACTCTTGAGATACTCTTTTACCAACAAATAGTGCGATTGACGGTATCATTATAATGCCCCAATGGCTGAAAGGACGAACATGTTTGGTGTGACGGGGATTCGAAACCAAGACCCTTTGACTGAAAGCCAAGTGCTCTAACCACCTGTCATAGCCAGGTGGGTTAAGGCGTTCGACTTGTAATTCGAGGATCGTGGGTTCGAATCCCTGTCACACCAAACATGATCATCCTTTCAGCCATTAAGGTGTTATAATGTTACAATCAATCCCACTGTTAGTTGGTAAAAGAATAGCCCAAGAGCTGGCAGTGAGTAGTGATGACTAGCTAGCTGCTTTTCCTCTAGTCTTACACTGCTAAATTAGGGATGGCTAGTGCAGATAGCTCTAGAGAAGCTTTGCATAAAATTCAAAAAACAAATAAACCAACTGGCCATGCCGAGGCTGCACTTAGCTCGGGGGCCAACTAACACCAGCAGTACTACTAAACTACAGTACTAGCAGCAATAAAGCTATTTTGATTGGTTGATTTTGTGTTTTATGGTACAAAGCAGCTAGGCTATCTGTGCCAGCTATTTTGAATACAAGATATTTTGTATTACAAAGGCACATATAATTTTAAAAAACTATATGTATGAAGAAAAAGAATTAAAATAGTTGAAAATAAAAATTTTGACTTATCAACTTTATACATACCTTGGAGGGAAACATTTACTCAAAGTGAAACCCACTTAGTAACCAACATCCACTGTCTCGATATTTTAGAACTGATCACACAAGTCCGCCTTTCTGAATACTTTAGGAATTGTTTCAAATAAAATCAAGTAAGTAATAAGCAGAAAACAAATTCACACCATTAAATCATTGAAACTTTGGATTATTGTTTTTCTATTTTGCTCTCTGTAAATATTTCACTATAATAAATTTGTTTTAGGAATATAGCTACTATAAATGTTTAAAAATATTAAAACTATTGTAGCATGGTGCATTACAAAATACTAGAACTTATTCTAAGATTGTTAAGATCACCGAAGTCAAATTATAGGTGCAAAACCATACAATTAATGTAGTCCTTACAATATTTTTTGGTTGTAAGTCCACACGATAGTTCTTCTTTATGAATTTTCTTGTATTGAGATTACGTGAAGATAATCCTATTGAATTAAAATATTCTTCTTTTCCATTTCAACTGAAATAAAAACAGACCTAGTGGTACCACATTTATGATAGGAACCAGGTTGGCAATTTATAACTTTTTTCTAGATGGCAAGGTAGTTGATCACTGGTTAACATACCTTCAAACGTTTTTCCCATACAGAAATACTCTGAGAGTATTAAGTAAATTTCTAAAATATTCATATCTTCTTAGATATCTGTTAAGATGTTTCTAGACTGATAAAGTTCTAAGACTGACTGATATTTTGCATATGCTAGATCATTTATAATGTTTAGTAAAGCACTACCAAAACCTATATATGTAAAAATGGCTGGTTTGGGTTGAGAACATTTTTATGTAGAGGAGTAAACAATGTTTCGACCTTCTTCGGTCATCGTCAGGTTCACAAAGAAAGAAAGAGATAACTGACCGAAGAAGGTCGAAACGTTGTTCGCTCCTCTACATGAAAATTTTCTCAACCCAAACCAGCCGTTTTTACATATGTTTCTCTACAAGCGGGTTTGCTCGTCATCACAGACCACCAAAACCTATTTCAATTCATAAATTTCACAGTTTCCCCAAATTAAAGTGAGAATATCCAGATGATATATCAAGTGTAAGTTCAAAGGCAAAAGACTCCCGAGCATTCATCTACCCATTATCAATTCCATGATTTTAAAATTAATTTCCAGTTCCATTAAATAATGTTTCACAGTTTCGTGCATACAGCTCAGCTTCAAAATGTGGCTGTAAAGGTTAAGTGGATATTTTTTCTCCATCTATATTGATTGCCGTGAAATTGATATTGTAATATTTCAAGTGTCTTTGCGAGTTAGTTTTTGTTTTCCATCTACGTTGATTGCCATGAAATTGATATTGTAATATTTCAAGTGTCTTTGTATTTTTATTTCAAGATACATTAAATGCATCATTATCAACACATCCTGTAACAAAACATGTTGATACTTGATCTAAAAAGCGTTATCAATAGATGTTCACAAGTTCCCTGTGGAAATGAAAACGATTTACACATTATATATTTCAAAGTATATTTAGCTGTTCCTTTCTGAAAGCTTTAGCATGTGACAAAATGACTGACAGTCTGATCTTGACCTTTCTGGCATAGATATATACATGTTACAGTGCAATTTTTAATCCTGATTCATTTTATACAACACAAAATTAATCTTTACTTCGTATGAGTTAAGAGATTTAAATTTACATCATTAGACTAGAACTTGTTCTCTAAAAATATATTTGAGTGTAAATGGCCAATCATGTTGTCTGTCTGACTACCACATGTATCTATGTACCAATCTTTGATTCCATATTTCTCATCACATCATCATTTAAATCGAAATGGTCAAAATTGCTTAATCTTCCTGTCATCCACATGAACAATATCAAGTAATTTCTATCAGTTTCACCATTATAACTTAGTAAAGTTCTTATGTAAGCCTTATATGCATTCAGATTGTAAGACAAAGAAATGACTTTATTATTAAAATGTACATTTACTTGTAAAAACAGAAAATTAAGTAACAAATTTACAGGTGCTGGGATATCTTCATCTTTTTTATATTAGTACCATCAGGCATAACCATCTTTGCCTTTGCGTGAAGAAAAACGTGGGCTGGATCTCAATATTTATCTCCTATTCCTAATTCTGAAAATTTGATATGTCCTCTATTGGTTACAGAAGATAGAGGATAATATTCACACTGACAGGAAGTTTCATGTGGTACAAGTGTCATAAGTTCTTGTAAAAAAAAATCTGGAGTCGATGTTCTTCATCTCGTAGTTTTAGGCATTATAAGCATGGTGCTTAATGTTTCTTATTTTTTATAATGTAAAACTTCACTAGCTAGAATCTGAGCTCCTTGCATTGCTTGTAATGTTTCAGCAGTGCCAAACTGTTTTCCTTTTATAGTATCAGATGCTACAATTATACGTGATTTAACTGCCTGTTTTAAGACGTATCGTATGTGGTTGGCCAATTCCAGTCCAAACCAGCTGGTACATAGAATGAAGCATCCAGGCCACAACAAGAGAAGAATCCATAACATCTTCACCTTAACCTCAGTAAAACAAAATGGAAAAGTAAACATACCCTGCAAATGAGTGAGGATTTATATTTACTTGTCATGCAATAATCTAGCACCAGATAACCCAGAAATCCAACTTCTGGATAGTGGAAAGATGGAAAAATCTGGAAAGTGATCTCCATGGTGAGCCATCCTAATGACTAGAAACTTGGGTGTAGAAAAGATCTTGTGCTCTGTTAAAAGTACAAAAGGATATAAAAGTATGGTGGTGTGTATAGAGGAGTGTATAATCATAAGATAATACAATGGGTGACCAAAAAACCCTATTTTTAAAAGCAGGCTAACATTTGGTTTTACACGAGACATAAGAGTCTGACAGAAATCCCCTGCCTGCTTCATTCCTACTAGTTCATGAGTGGGTACAGCTTGGTCAAGTTTTGTTTAGGGAAATAAGCACAGTGAAGATACATCAAGCAGTTCTGTGGAACATCTCACTCATGAGTGTGCATGTTATTAGGCCATAATGACCCTATATAGTACAGGTTTTGGTTAAATACTCCTGATTAAACAATATTTGTTACTGTTTGAGATCTTCTAAGAGGCTAAAAGGTTCCATAAAAAGAGGATGGATAAGGAAAAATAATTCCTCAAAATATAATGTATGAAAAGTAATGACCAGCTGTTTATAGATTGATGAAAAAGAGATGACCAGCTTATGTGAATAGTGTAAAACAAAAGTGTGAGAAATCGTCCAAATGCCAGCTAAATCAATCTCCTTCAATAGAGGATGTAGCGAGCAACACGTGAATTACTTACAACAATAGGACACTATCACAAGGATCGTACAAAAATGTCTTGAATGGCTGGGAGACTATGAGAAAGGAGATGAAAAAGAATAGCATAAAAGAAGAAAGCAATGGATGCAAGACAAGAAACCAGAGCAGGAGAAGTTTGACCACGTGGTAAGTGACAAAGACATTGATGTGAGGATTGCTCAAGCAAAAGCAAAGCCATTGACAATCACAAGATTGAGGTACTACTACATGGTAAGTATCTAGCTGGGTGTCATATGATGATTTGTGACAAGATTTTGGGCAAGATGGAAAAGATAAGCCACAAACAGATTCGTAAAAAATTGAGCCCATCAGAAAAGATTAAGGGCTAGAGAAAAGAGGTAAATCCTTTATTGAATGGATGAGTTACAATTGGTAGATCAACTCCACTCCATGACAAGTAGTACTGAGAATGGATCATCTGGGTCACAGTAAGAGGAGAGTCCCTATCATTTATACCCACAAACGAGAATGGAGAAAAAACCTAAACTACGATAATCCAAGCCAGCACATGTGCTGGCCCACAACACAACCAACAACAACCCCCTGGTAATCTGAGATCTGAATGGCAGTAAGAAGGTGGAGTGCAATGTAGAGAGTCAACTTCAGTCCAGAACAGTGGAGCATTAAGAATGAATTATTCAGTCTATAGAAAGAACAGGGTCCTGGTGCAAACACATATGAGAACTTATTTTGACCAGCCAAGTTCAGATCAACACCAGCACATGTGGGAACTGATGATTATGAGGCAGTAGGAAGGAGCTAGGAAATTGAAGGGATGAACTGTTTGTGGTGAATTCATCCAGTCCAAAACCAAATACCATCTGGAATTGTATATCAAGTTTTTTGTAGAAAGAGAATACACAACACCTGTATTAGAAAAGCACCACAACCCTACTCTCTATTGAGGGAGATAAAATACAGTTAGGAGAAAGTCCCATTATACACGACCCCAGTGGCTGGGAACTGGTAACTGGCAAGAACTCCTATACACCACTGGAGAGGGAGAAAGAGGACATTTGGAAGCCCTGGTTAGAGACCCTGGTTGAAGCATTTGTAGCATTTCTGAGCATTTCAAATGCTTCAAGTATGAGCAAATATTTGCAATAAGAAGTGTGATACATGCTTACAAAGACATAAAAATGTATTATATAATAGCGATTTACCAAGAAGACAAATATGTTGATAAAAGTTTTCATTTATGCTATCTAAAAATGATGCTACTGAGGTCATGAGAAAGGTTATGAATGCCTCATTAAAGAGACTGGAAATTAGATCGTTATTTACAAACTGGCAGCACTAGAGCAGCAGGAAAGCTATTGGAGAAGTTATAATGTGACAGTCAATTCCACTATTTGTTGGTAGAGTAGCCCAAAAGTTGGTGGTGGGTGATGATGACTAGCTGCCTTCCCTCTGGTCTTACACTGCTAAATTAGGGACGGGTAGCACAGATAGCCCATGTGTAGCTTTTTGCAAAAATCATAACAAACCAAACCTTCACAATAGTAATATATATGCATGTGTTCCTATCTTTTTTCAGTTCACATGAAGGAAACGTCCGAAAATCTCGAACTACTTCTTAATAAGGTCGCATAAAAAGAACATGGTTGGCTACTTTGTGTAAACTTAAGTCCTTTGTATGATATTGGGTCAAAAATCTAGTTATATAGTGTTTCAATGTTCATTGCTGTTGTTTTT
The DNA here is from genome assembly GCF_004210375.1 of Tachypleus tridentatus. NCBI lineage: Eukaryota > Metazoa > Arthropoda > Merostomata > Xiphosura > Limulidae > Tachypleus > Tachypleus tridentatus. The sequence continues at coordinate 233,535,568 of NC_134837.1, read as the reverse complement.
TTGTGCATGTGTGAGTGTGAACAGGACAAAAGAACACTCAATCAGCACTGGATAAACAAGCAATGGTCATGCAGAGTAAGCCTGATACAAGGATCAAAAATATTAAACGTGAAATTTTGGTTGGCACAGAAGGTTCTATTATCTCTACTTCACAAAATCTGGGCTTGATGAAGCAGTTTGTATAGGTCTTAGACAAAGATGATGAATGTTTCAAGTATCAGAAGTGGATTTTTGTGAATGAACAATTTGAAAAAACAATAAAAGTTGAAAAAAAACGTAAATTGTCTTAAAAATGTTACTGTTTTTTGTTTTGTTTTTTAAAACAATAAAGACCAAGTTGTGAAGGTATTGCCAATACCATATTCGATAAATTCAGGAGTTTGGTTGATATATGAACTGAAGTTCATTTCTTACACTCAATTATTTCCCTGAAAATCTCAATGCCATCAGTGAAGAGCAAGGAGAAAAGTTTCATTGAGACATCAGAGAAATGGAGAGAAGGCATCAGGGGGAGTTGGAACATCAGCATAATGGCTGATTGCTGTAGGTCATTGAAAGAAGATGTGATAAACAAAAAAAGACAACAACAACAAAGAGTGTAGAGACGAAAAGAAGTAGATTTCACAAAAAATAGAGATGGATAAGGATGCATATTTGTTTTACTTCAATATTCTTCCATTTTCTTGAGTTTGTATTTTTGTTAAAAAATATAATAATAAAAAAATATTCATTGTGCTAAACAAGATAAGAATTTGATCTACGTAAGTTGTTTCTTCCCGATTTGTTAATCCATTAGCATAACTACCTGTTTAAATTTTAGAAAAAAAATCAATAATACATGGTTAAAATTTTCATTGTTAGAACTTTATCAAACATGTTCAAGAAAATTCACCAAAAAGACAATCATGTCAGGCTACGAACATTTGCTGAAAATAGTTTTAACTATAAAAATCTCACTAAACCGTGTTATCAAACATTTTAAAAGCCTTTGACAAAATCTGGCAAAATTATGACTTTATGTTGCCCTATCTACTAGCAAGATTGTTACACAGTTTTGTTAAAAACTGGAAAATAAGAATGAATAATATTTACTTAAGATTCATATATAGTCAGACTAGGAATTCCACAAGGTGCAGTTTTATGTTCCCTACTCTTTAGTGCTTATACTAATAACACAAATTAACCTACAATCAATATTGCACAATATGCAGATAGCATAACTAACTGAATAACTAATTTTACAGTACCTATCATTTTAGAAAATTTACAGCTAGCCATAAGAGAATTAAAATTATGGTAGCATTTACAAAGTTTATTCAAATCCTGTAAAAGTGAAATTTATTATGTTTTACAGAATGAATGATATTCCTAAAAGAAGCATAAATAGCATTAAAAAGGCTAAGTTACAAATATATAATACTAATGTGGAAAGTGTTGAAAATATGGAATATCTTGGTATTATAAATAATGGGAAATTAACATGGAAATTATATGTTAATGCCTTAGATGAGAAGAGATGAATCAGATTAGACTATACAAGGAAAATTATCAGTAAATATGGTGAATTTACAAAAGCACTACTGTTTGATTGAGCTCTCATGTAATTCATGGTTAAACATTAATAAGTTAAAAATTTGGCATACTATTCAAAACAATATTTTAAGAATTGATACAAAATCTTTTTTTAAAACGTGTAAAATATTTACATGAACAGTTTTCTTAATGACTATTGAAAAAAAGATTTAAATATTTAAAAGAAAGATATTACAATAAAAATAATAAATCCTATTTGTTTAAAGAAATTCACATGAAAATGAATTTTAAAAGATTTAACAATTACAGCTCACCTTTTACCCCATATATAAGCTATCACTTTTGTAAAGAAATGGTACCAACTACACATGGTATATGATTTTATCATGTCTTTAAATATTTCTCTCATCAGCAAGAAATAAGACAAAATATATACAAGTTTAAAAATAATACCAGATGCAGTCAACATTTATTTCATGAATACATATAAAATAATTTATCATTGATTACAAAAAATATATCAAAATGGACTAGAATAGTTGCACAAAATAATACTTTGATACCACAATTTACTTGCTGACATAAAACTTATCACTAGTTATTTATAGAATTGGTACATTTTTTTGAGCAAATCTAAAATCATGTGGTTAAAATCCTTGTACCTTTTTTTTAATAGAAACCAACTTCAAGAATGACACATTAAATAACAAATCATACTTTGGTCATAACATGCAGCATGATAAATGGTGGAAAAAACAACTAACATTACAACCAAGCACAGTGTATGATATTATACTTTAACTACAGTTTATCTAATTTTATTTGCCATGTGAACATTATTATTAAACTTGTTTTCAGTGTTTATTTTACAGATAGATCACTGTTATTTAAATACTGAACACTGTCTAATCTTTAAAGAAAAAATTAATATGCAAAAGCTCATATCTTCAAAAGTGAGGTGTAAAATCATGATCACTCTGCACTAGTATAAGGCATCACTTTCTTTGTACTGTCAATAAACACCATCCACTAGAAATCACAGGAACCAAAGAACTGATATGTTGTGAATATATTTAATATTCACAATTAAAGTCTGCTCTGATGTTCAACCCCTAAATAAATAAACCCTCTGTAATCATTCAAGCCTAATGCTTATATCTCTATAGAGGTACATAGGTTTTTTAAAATGTTAAAGCTCAAGTAATTTTTTACCACTTCATAAATCTTATACTAAAAATAAAATTGTCACATACTAATATAAACCACAAGTCATTGACATGTCCAAATATATTGTAATGTATCTTCAGATATTCTTGACCTTATCAGACTATGCTCTCACACTAGGTACTAAACAACTAACCTTCCTTCTGAATTTTTTGCAAGAGATCTGGGCAGAAACATATTTTGATACTACTAGTACTAAAGGCAATAGACAGATTTACACTGTGTCTCCCAAATCTCAGTTACATGCTATATTACACTGCATTATAAATGATTGGAGCAAGATGCCAGTGGTGTTCCAATACTTTGAGAACTCTAGTCTTTAAAATCCCTATCTTATTTAAAATCCCTATCTTAATCATATTTTTTTTGCATTCCGTTAAATAAACATATGTTTTGAGTCTTCTGAATATTTGTAAAATCCTTCTGACCTGTGGCCAAATATTCACTACAGAAAAGTCTTTTTCAATGGTTTTAACATCCCTCCAGGATACTATTAGGATTTTCAGAATATGTATCTTCTTCAATTCCTTGAAAAGTCTCACAGTGACCAATGTCTTGAGTATGAGAATTAAGCCCAAAGGACAAGTCCATTATAGTGTGGTTAGAATGTTTGATCACATCTGATGACAACTGAACTTCTCCTGTTTCATCAGTGACACTTATCAGAGGATAAATGAAGGAAGGACATGAAATGTTTTCACACATGTGTTCATTTTTAGTTATTTTTAATTTTCCATCATGCTTACAGGTTGAAGATGTGGGTTGATTCTGTTCAGTTATATCTTCCTTAATCATACACAGATTTTGAAAAGTTGTTGGAGAAATGTTATGATGAGGCTGGCCAACTAGTTCTTGTAAATGAGGAGTAAGAGGAGGCAAGTTCATAGGAGATTCAGGAAATGATATTGGAGGGGACACTCTTTTATGAGGTGTCCCCATTCCTGTCACTCTATTGTATGCAGGAGAAACTCCTCCCAATGACAAACACACTGAAGTAGTGCATGGAGGGGTGTCAATAGCTTGAAATGATGAGTAAGTACTGTCACTTGAACCAAATCCAACAGGGCTTCCTTGACACTGAAGCTGCACAGGACACAGAGTATAGGCAGAATCACTAGAAGGTGACTTATGAATAGGGGATCCAGATACAGAAGGAGGTGAAGAAATGGGCATTTGAATAGGCAACGTCCTCAGCAAAAACTTCTGCTGAACATGAAGTGAGTGACGTCGTTGCAGCTCTAGTTGAACCTGAGGATCCACCATACCTGCATGTTTCTAGTTAAATACAATCATATGAAATATATTATCTGTTTGCAGTTTAAATATCATCATTTAGTTTAACAAACTGAACCTCAAACCTTATGCAAGTTATTTTGTAATTACATACTGGACAAAAAAAAAAAGCTGCCAAAACTAATAAATTAATTGATTGAATTATGTAATTAGGTGTCTACCTTTATCCTCAAGTCTTGGAATTATACCAGTTCATTTAATGCTTTCAATATTGCACTTTCATTACTACAAGTTTCATTATGAATGGAGTGGCTTAAATATTAGGCTATTAGACATGAGTTATATATTAAAATGTAAAACATTGGAGTAATATTTCTAGAAAATTATTCAGAAATAAAGTATAGTTGTAAGGTTGTAGAGCTATTAATAATCTCAGCCATATCTTCTCACTCAAATATATTACATTTTTTTCCTGGAAAGTCTATTTGTGGGTAACAATATAGTATCTTTTGTAGCATTTTAAATTTGTAAATATTTACATCTATTGCATGTATATAGTATAATGTATATACAGTTTCAGTAGTTTAATTGAAATTAGCTAAGTTTTCAGTCAAGTGATAAAGCTATTGACACTGCTAGAAAACAAAACTCATGTCAATCAATTATTAATCATTAATAATTACCTACTTAATCTTGCAAGGTGTATTACAAATTACTCAAGATAATAAGGCAAAAGATTTTAGTAATACTAAACTGACTTCATTAATACAGTAAGTGTATTTAGACCTTGTTATCAGAATATTAAAGGGTTGAAAACAAGACAGAACATTACAAGATAGTATAAACTTAAAAGATATACATGCAGATAACACCAAAACTAAACATCAAGTTTAGCTCTCATCCATCATTTTATCCCCTGATAAAGTTTAATATTTTAGAAATACAATTTACTTGAACTCATGGGTTAAATCCCTAGTAAACATAAAATTATACATACACATTGTTCTACAATTCACTTAGATGTGTATCAATTTATGCTATAGCAACTTGATTATGATCTTTTTGTATCATCAATGATTATATACATTCTTATTGAAAACTCTGAACCAAATATTGCATTGTGTACATGTCCCTAAAATATGCAGTCAGAAAAATATGTACAAATGAAACCACAACTTAATACAAAACTTTTCAAAATATGTTATTAAGTTTATAATGATTATATTATATAAGTGCATGGCACATGGATTCCTAAAAACATTATAACTTTACAGTAAAGCATAAAAGATACTGATAAACTTTTTTTTCTTGTTTAAAAGAATTAAGCATTTAGTTGCATTTTCAACTCTAATCAAATTTTTAAAAAAATATAAAAAACTAATATTTTTAGGACAAATCTAGTGAAATGTATAATAACAGTGAAAATGAATGATTTCAGAATATTCAACTAGACCTGACATGGTTTGGTGGTTAAGGTGCTCAACTTGCAAACTGATGGTCAGAGATTCAAATCCCCATCACAATGAACATTAGTATGGGCATACTATATTGTTACTGTCAATCTCATTATTCACTGATATAGTAAAAAAAGTACCTCAAGATTCAGCAGTGATGGTGTTAACTAGCTCCCTTTCTTCTTGCCTATCACTGCTAAATTAGCAATGTCTAATGCAGTTAGTCTTCAAGTAACTTTATGAGAAATCTAAGACATTTTATTAGAGTTTAGTGTTATCTCTAAGATATTTTATTGTTACATAAAATTATTAGCTTCTTAAAACACATCAAAAACAGCTATAAAAACTTCATGCTACAATGTGAAACACGCATATATCATACGCAATATATTACATTTTCCTAAACAAAACTGTATTTCTGATGATACCTCCTCACTCTCTATAACTTTATTCTGAAAAAAGTTACTTTTCTCTGCCCATCTAAGCATTGCTATGAATTTTACCTTGACTGCTCCAGTGTCTATACCCCACTATGTTGCCAAAAAGCAAGTTAAACCTTTGTGATTATCCACCTGCATCAATACATCTATTCCAAATCTGTACATAAACTCCCATTATTATCTCCTATTCACTTTTCCAAGACTGTCCAAATTAGCAGACCCAAACACTGGTCATTGTGGGGGTGATGGGCAGAACAGTGTAAGTAATGGTAAGTATTAACAGAAATATATTTTTAAACAGGAAAATATTAACTTCCACAATACATCTCCTCACACATTATAACTATAATCCTACATTATTAAGATGGAATGGCCAGTGAGGGCAAGATCCACATAAAGTGTCTCCAGAAAAAAAAAAAAGTGTCTGAAAATGAGATAGAGAATTAGCACACTAGTGTGGCCTGCACTACATTAGGAACAGGTATGCTCTTGGTCTAGACAAAATAAAATCTACTTTCTTCGTGATAAAGACTGGCCATCTACAAGGCATAACCCTAACATTGTGAGAATAAATTATGAATTTAGGAGCAAATATACTAAAACCATACCATCTAAGCATTTGAATTATAAGGCTGTGGATCCACAGCTATGTCCAAGGCTAGGGCATTAGGACCACAATATTGTACAACTGGATCCCAATCTCAAAGTTAACATGATCATCAAAATCAAGATGAACAAAAAATAAGGACCATGTGCAATTCAAACAGGTAGCTAAATGATATCTCTGAACTAAAATCACAAGGAGGCTCCCATGTAGGTTGGTCCTGCTCCCATCATACATCTGAAAAAAAACAACATCCTGGGTTATTCATAGGAGGGCACCCAGCTTTGCCCTATTTTCCTTGAGTGGAATAATCTGTTAAAGTGTCATTCAGGAAGAACAGCCCTCTGTCCACCACTCAGGCAAATGAAAATTGAAAGTTATAAGGAATCCTATGCTCCACTATAGAAAAAAGGAAGATAACTCACTTTGGGAAGTCCTGATGAACAATGCTCTGGTGATAGTGCAATAGGTGAACCATGTTCCTTATTTTAAAAAGCAAACAGACTCGGATTTATTCAATTCAGAGGTCAGGGATGGGCAAATCTTCTTATGCTTCACTCATGATAGTCCAGGAGTGGCAGTCTTGTAGTATACATAGAATATTTTACCACCCAGAAAGCTGCAAAGTGGTCTTATGCAACACCCCATCTCAACAGAAACAGCCACTACCATGTGTTTTTTTTTCTTTTTTAATTGGTCTACTGGTAGCTAGAGTGGATATGAAAAGTAGAATATCAGACCAGGCAATATGTATCGCTGAGTGTAATGAAGATGACAATGACAAAAGGGTCCCTCAAAAAAAAAATAGAGTCACCTTTCTCATAATCTACTCAGCACATGAAACATGGTAATGTGAGGGTAGTCAAAGATCATTCAAAGAGGCAACTGCCAAATCATATAATTAATGAAATATAATGTATTTGGCAAGGTCCACATATCAGCCTGTACACTCTCATTCAGTAGGCACTGTAACCAAGCTATAACAGAACATCAAGAAATAGCACACTTGATGAGACCCAAAGGTGTTTTTACTCACTCTAGTAGAAGCCAAGAGTATATGATATGAACCAACTGAGAAAACCCCACCTGTTAATGTCAGAGGAGATAAGTCAGGTGACACTGTAGGTTCCCAATGGAGAAGCAAAAGGTGATATGAACCTCAAAACCTTTCAATGCATGCAACATAACATGGAAGAGCTGAACCAGACAACAGAAGTGATACAAATGCCACTTGATAATAAAATTAAAGAGACTAAAGAATCCCTCTCAATGAGCTATGTGAGACACTCGATGATAAAGGCAACCATTGGGTAAGAAGCCTCAAAATCTTGAGTCAATGTTTAGGAGCAATAAATGCCCCACATGTGTAGACAGATGACTAAAGAAGGGTGAATGGAATAGACTAACTGTGAAACTACTGTGCAAGAGAAACCAGAAAGTCTAGGGAAAGGGCCACCTACAATTATAGAAACTAAAGGAACCAAGACTCAGCAGGCCAGAAAGGAACAACCAGAATGACTGTGCATGGAGTAGCATGGAAGAAGATCACCCAAAGAAGTATAAACCCAAAGCAGATAAACATAAAGGAACAGGTGAGACCAATCATAGCTGAAGGTTAAGAAATTGTGGATCAAAAAAAAAAGTATGTGAAGTTGAGGGCAGTGCAAAGGCATAAGTAAGGGGCATACTCAGATGCATACAGGGCCACTGAGAAATGGCAGGATGCAGGGACCACACCTGAAATTAAAAAAGGTCCAAACAATTATACAAGAGAGGAAAAGCACCTGTGACACAATACACCATCCAAATAATTCAATGTGTGTAGGTCCAAGAAAGAAGATCCATAGTACAAAAATAATCCATGGAATGGATTATTGATAAAAGCCACGCAGTAGAAACGTTAGAATGGATCATAACCTACAGGTAGCTAGCAAAATAAAACAATTAATTCAAAGTCTAATGAACAGTCAGGAGTTTTTTAAACTCATTGATGTGAAAAGAAATCTCATCCACAAAACTTTGACTTAAACCCCTCTGAAATTGACCCATGCACCTCAGATTTGAAGGGAAGCATCCATACGCATAAACAGATGTAATATAAGGCACAAAGGAAGAAACAGAACTCCCACCAACATATGGGCCATATCCACCACCAACAAAGATAGACAAACAACAAAAAAGGAAGATGAATAGAAGCATACAAGAGATCCCATGCAAGGTTCCACTGGTCATGAAAAGCCCACTGAAGCAAATAGATATGAGCCCTGCCAAGGAGTATGACAAGTTTCAAAGGTAACCACCACCCTTAGAACTATAATACCTTGCCAGTAGGAAGTAAAGGAGCAGAGTCTGAGAGGAGAAGATAGATCCCATATGACATGGGTGTTGAAGAAAAAATCCAAATGTTCAAAGTATTGAAGAAGATGAAGGAAAGACCTCTCCACAGTGATAGACCATTCTCCCCATACACATAGCTTCAAGAAGGAGTTGACAAATAGCAATGGCTGATTCCTGTTCGAAAACAATAAGAAGCCAGTTGTCCGTGTACACATGGAATTTCAGTCCCAAGGTAGGAAAATGCCAAGCCAGGGGGCAAACACTCAACAAACAGAGATGGTGAGAAAGCAAGACCAATTAACAGGGTCCTATAATTACATCATTCCTAAACAGGCAGAGTACCATCATTAAATCCATTGTAGAGTAGGTATGACACCTAGTGGGGTAAGAGAACATGAACTGCCTTGGATATAAACTCGTACAACCAGGAATGTCAAGGAGCACAAAGGAAACACCAGGTATCACTGCACAAAATGGTAAATAGCAGTACTGGGGAAAACTGTGGCCAAAAAGGAAAAAAAAAAGTAAGATCAAGAAATGGGACTTGGAGCCATACACAGAAAACACTGGATCTCTCGCAAGTAAAGACAGAACCTTGCTGAACAGAAGCCACCCACAACAAAAAGGATACAGTAATCATGTCAAACTTGAAATGTCATAAAAACAGGGACATAAGAATGTCCTATATATACAAAATCATGTCACAGTTCTGCGAGAATATAGTGTCACGATCCAAAGAAAACAACCTAAGAAGAAGTGAATTACATGTTTAGGGCCACTGCTAAAGACAAAACACAGTGAACAGAGGAAGAAAAGATGAGGAAATGGCCCCGGAAACCCCATAGGGTTCCTGAAAAAAAACAACACAGATACGAAGAGGAAAGCCAATGCTAGAAATGAGGAAAAAAGATGGATGAACAGGAAATTCTTGGAATCCACCTGCCAAATAAGCAAACTGAACCTGCAACTGGTGGTCTAGAATGTGTGACCCTGCCCAAAAAGTTGCAAGAGCTGACTGACCCAAAGCCCATTGAAGACAAGCATATTAATACCATCACAAAGTGGAATGGCAAAAGCACAGTGTAAACTAGAAAAAAATGGAATGGTGAAACAAATAAAACAATGCATAACTAAGATATGAGCCCATAGAAAACCAATGAGAGTTGAAGAAAATCCTCAGGAAGGTGTGGGAAGGTAAAGTGAACTACAGAGGGGAAGAGATCTAAATTATAGTCAGCATATGCCTGTAAAAGGATCAAAATGTACAGAAAGAAGAAAGGTACAAACAGGATACAACATGCATTCCATATAGTGCTTCATTTTTCCATAAACAAAGGCCATGTAATTCCCCAATGGATCGTCTGTACCTGTGACCTAAAGTGAATGAACACACAAGTGATATACTCCCAAAGTGGTAACAGTGACTTCGGAATTGGAGCATGATATGAAACCAGCAAAAAATGTATAGCAAACATGGGTAAATCAAATGCTCTCAAAGAAAACTGAAATGAAATGAAACAAAGTTAAACCACTTCTAGGATAATAATTATTCTAAACAAAGACATCTACACTCCAGCGCTGTCATTTTAAAAATGATTCAGTAGTGACACATATAGGGAATCATATGCATTACATGACAGTAGTCCTTTCCTTCTGGTGAGAGATGATGCATAGTGATTTACATACAGATGTGTTGGAACTTTGGATTCCAACAAAGTGAGGGTTGAAGGCTAATGGCATGTGTTCCAAAAAAAAGTTAGAAAACAGAGGACAGCACAAAATGAGAAGAGCCAATGCTGTGAGAGGAGGGAGAGTACCCTATCAGAATTATCTGTTATAAAAAACATTAAGTCATTTTCTATAGTGAAGTTGAACATCTGAAGAAAAAAAGCTGTACTCATTTAGAAGTGGTTGAATCCAGAATATGAAACCACTGACTCATGTTAGAAAATAACACTAAATATAAAGCAGAAAAGTGGTAAATAAACTGAGTTTTTTCTTAAAATCAATTATTCCTACCATTGTAATATATACAAGTGGAAGTATATTATTAATGCTTCATTCTGGCATACAAGTGGAATGGGTTCAATTTCTAATTTTTTTTCAAATTCCATTCATGTATAAATGAAAGTGGAACATACAGTGAGAATAGGTAACACATTATCACTACAGTGTATACTGTATACCAGCAGAAAACATATGGTAAAAAATGTGCAGAAATTTCAAGATAGTGAAAGTACATAAAAAATTGAGAATATGAAATGAAAATAGAGCAAACTAAAATTTTTTTTATTTCCAAGTTGAATCAGCTGCACAGAATTTACAAGATATAATATAGTGAGATTAGGAAGGGGTTACTTGTGAGAATGTATATTCATAATGAAGACTGAAAAGGGTCAAAAGGATATGGGCTTGTTGGTTGGTTATTCAAACATACTTCATCAGAGTTAAAAAGTTCAACTAAAAGTAGAAATATTGACATTCCAGTTTGTGTAACATTAGAACTTAGATTTATAAAAAAACAATAATGTAAACATTTGTGTATATGATGTTATGTAGCCAACAACCTTTTTATATTTTGTGCAAAATTCTATCAAAATGTTTATCTAACAACAAAATGTTTAAACATAATTTTACAAAATTATAGTGTTTCAAGGTAAAGCTTACTAACCAACCTTTCTCTGGCTGGAATCACACAGCAATACACTTGATGCATTTTTTTCTGGTATGTCTAACAATGTTTTACTCTCTTATCCACAGTTATGTGAAAAGTATTCAGTAATAGAGCCAAAACTTCTTTCTAATAAGGTTTAAAAAGTTAGCAAGAAATATCCAGAAAAAAAAAACAATTGTTCATTGTTGCAGTTTACAATGAAATTTATATAATACTTTGTTCATTAGTTCTAAATTAAAACAAAATACCACTGTACCTGTAGCTGCTGATATTCTTGTTGTAAAGCTTTCACGTTAGAGAAATTATTGACAGGTACATGACCCAAGCCTACTGTTTGGTTATAAAGTCTTTCTAGTTGAGAACGATAGGGATTTGTTGATGTGCTACCATCACTTGCTCTCCGACCAGTACCTTGAACATAAAAAACGATAAGTTGACAAGCTCATCAATGTTTACAAGGCACTCAGATTTAAAATATATGGCTTTATGTTCCAAAAATGTGAAATAATTCTTAAACAACACTTTATTTCTAATTGTAATTCCTGATCTCAGAAAACAAAACATTGGTAAATAACAATAACAATAAAATTTTAAAAATCTACCTGTTTGAACCAGATGGTTCAAAACTAACAATAAAAGGCTCTAAAATAAGGAAAACTTTTGGTGTTTGATAGTTTCAGCATTCTCATCAAGTTGTAAATTAAGCTTTTAAAATTATGTCCTATGCAAAATAAAAAATAAATCCTGTTCCAGTCTTAACATGACACAGTACACAGAATTTTACTACTGGGTAAACAATGATTTTGTAAAATACATAACAGGTCACAATCTTAATAACAACATCAACATTCATCTCTATTAAAGATATAAAAATAGGAGAAACTTTATTCAACCTTAATTTCAAGCTATTACACAGATATACAGTAAATCAAACAATTTTTCTACAGAAGGTGTTTCATTTCACAGTTTCTTAAAGCTGTGGTGCATCAATGTGAAGGGTGAGCTATGGCACTACAGGTGACATATTGACCATATACTTCATATAAAACAACAAATTCTTAACCATTCAACTACATAATGCACCCTTGAAAAGACTTACACTGAAGAACGATTTCAAACTAATTCACACAACTTTAGAAATAAAACAACATTAAGTATAGGAGAAAAGAAACTGACTGTTGTTTTATCTAACATTACCATGTAATTTTACTGATGTAGTTTTTAATAATACAATGATAAAAATAGTGTTTCTTCTGTTAACTACTAGTACTTTCAAAGGTTATAACATTCAAGTATTCTACAAAACAGGTTCTACTAATCCAAATTAATACTACCTTAACGCATCAAAAGTATATTACATGCTTATTCAAATGCCTCTACTCTATACATTTATAAAATTATGTAGTTGAGGTAGAAATACCTTTATATATATACTGTCACTTGGTTATCTTTAAAGGTAACATTTTCCTACTCCAGCAATGTATTTCAGATAATACCTTCACTTTACTATAGCTTTATCATGATAAAAATTATTCTCTACTCATTAAAGCATTGGTATGAAACTTACCTAGCTTGCTTCAACTTTTATACCTCACTGTATTGCCCATAGCAATTTAAATCTTTTGATTCTCTTCACCTACATCAATGCACCCTTAACCCAGATCTGTATATAAGCTCTCTATTATTACTTCAAACTCATCTTTTTCAAAACTACCCAACTTAGCAGACACAAACACTAGCCATGGTGGGGAGAAATGGTGGAAAAGTGTGAAACAAAGTAAGCATTATTTGAAATGCATTATTAACATAAGGCAATGATAACTTCTGAAACACATTTTTTTTCACACTGTAGCTAGAATCCCACTCTGACAAAGTGGATGGGCCAGTAACAGCATGGTCCCCACAGTAAAGATGTGTGCAAAAATGAGATACAATAACAGGAAACTGGTGGTATCAACACTATTTCTTCACAGATATGCTCTTTCTCCAGACAAAATCCAAATATTGTGAGAATAAGACATGAGTTTAGGGTCAAAAATACCAGAGATGACCCATTCATGCAATGCCAGATGTATCTATTCACAGTCAGCCAGCCAGCCAGCCAGCCAATATACAGATCCTCTACACTTGATGAAATATTGTACAAAATTCACAGGATTTGTCCAGGCCCCAAACAGGCAGATACAGTCCCATGTCTAGTCTTAAAATTATATGGCTGTGGACCCAAAGCTAAAACCCAGTTGTAGTGACTACAATATCATCTGAACCCAACCTGAAAGTTGGAGGATGTTGCACATTGAGCCACCAAAATTATAAAGAAAAGACAATCAAAACAAAACTGAACAAATCATCCTTCTTTCCCGAAAGAATCACAAAATGCAACACACCAAATTCAGATTATGAGATCCTTCTTGTCTCACCCAACCTGAAAAAACACAGATTATCTGGCTTAGAACAACAAACAAAAATACCAATTCCCTAAACTAAGAGATAAGGCAACAGCTCCTGCCCCCAGTATTATGAAAAGGATGCAGAACAAACAAAGTCAAACTAATATGGCACAGGAATTTATGCTCTGCATGTAAAATTAAGAAGAGTAGAAGACATTCTTCTATGTTCATAAAGATGAACAAAAAAGAAAAGGGCCACTCTCAATCAGATAGTGGTCATCTCTGGACCAGAATTATGAGGAGACTCTAACATATACTTGTCCTGCTCTCACATCAAACATTTGGGAAAATCACCTGGTGTTATTCATAGGAAGGTATTCAGCTTTATCCTCTCCTCCTTGAGTGCCAGAAAGAGTCAAAATTCTCACCTGTTTCCCTACAAGCTCAGCTTCTGAGCCAACAAGAATATAAAACACCAAACCTTGTGTAAGACTCCACCTCTCTGGGCATGAGAGGCTGGGCACAGTCCACAGAAAAGGTGTGTTTCCCTAATACCAAATAACTCTATAATCTGCTCAGCTGGCAGAGTAAGAAATATGCAACTGCATGTCAGAAATGTACATCTGTGAATTCATATTTCAGAATATCTCAGAAATAATTTTTTTATGTATAATAGAATGAAAATGGACAACAAACTAAAGACACAATAAGACAGGTCTAAAACCAAATAGAAGTCATCTAAAGCCTAGAAGTAACTAAAAACTATTCAATACTAAGGAGAATCCCACAGCAAATATATAAAACTATCTTTGTAACAATCTGCCATTAAGAAAAAGCAAATAGGATATAATAACAGAAAGCTTATATATGGAGCAGGAATAGGGAGAACACTGACATACATAGAAAGAATCACAAGATTTAATTCACTGCAGGTAATATAGTGGGGTATGAAGACTGGAGGAAGCAAGAAGAGATTCTTGCATAGATGGACAGATAATAGTACCTTTCAGTGGGATAAAACTATACTGTGAGAAAAGATGTGTTTCAGAATATTGTATTTACTAGCAGTGTTTAAATAAAGAGGCCACTCACAGATTCAACTGCAATACAAATTAAACAGTGAATTTCTTGCATGCATGTAACAAGTGGTACTTGTTTCAAACATATTTTTCAATCTGCAAGAACAATAATGTAATGTATGTAAAATGCAATAAAAAGGTTTTTAATTTGTATTTACATATTTACATGAATAAATAAAGCCTGCTCCAAGAATGTTATAGATCACTCTGGATTTTTGAAAGTATTAGTAGTTATAAAACACAACTTATTTGGATTACTTAAGTATTAACTCTTTCAGTGCGGTTGGCAACCTCAGTCGACTTGAAGCCTCAGTGCGACAGGTGACCTTCCTTCATTCCTGTTATTCTTATGTATTAACTTTAACATATATAGTATTGGGTACAATCACTGAACATTTCAGGGACTTTTGTTGAGTTATTGCCAAGATATCATGCTTTTAGTACTGATACCATAATTAGCTGAAGTATCAAACATATATATTCAGCGTCATGCCAAATATTACAAGTTGTTTTCAGTGCCAAAAGGGTTAACAAGAACTATATTGTTAATTAGTTTAAACAATTAACTTTACAGCTTCCTTTGCTTCTACACTTAAGTATTGTCCTAATGCACATAAATGCAAAGTACATCCATGTTAAAAAAAGAAACATGTTTAAACATACTTTTCTGTCTGAATAAAAATGCAATGTAAGTAACATGCAGTAGTAAAGTATTTTTGCAAGTTCATTTGAAATAATCATTTCAATTATTACACCTCATTCCAAAAGTTTTATACAATTGTTCTTGGCAGATGTATCTTTTCATGATGACTAGAAACCCACTCAAAGTAAAAATGTATTATCAAGATGGCTGGTACAGGTATTAAAACTTTAATTAAAATAAAGTACAGAACAATGTTTCAACATTCTTGGGTCATCTTCAGGTTAACAAAGAGAGTATGCAAACCCAAGAAGGTCAAAACATTGTTGTGTACTTTATCTTAATTAATGTTTTAGTACCCATACCAGCCGTCTTGAAAATACAGATGTATCTTTCTCATTTTACCAATGTATGTTTATGATGTTTACAAACATTTTTCTGTGATATAAAAGTTTTTTTAAACATATGAACTGGTAACTTACACTTTGTTTCGCTTAAGCTACCAGTGAGAAAATGTGTTACGTGGAGTTCTCAGTTTTATTATGTCATTCGAGTTCTTATTCTGGTTTATAGTATTGTCTTCACTTATTTTTAATTTAACTATTCATCAAATTTTGACAAAACAGAAGACTTTTACCTGGAAACTTTTCTGTAGCTGCCAACACACCAGTTCTTCGTTGTCTGAACAAAGAATGCATTTTCCTGCGAACTTCTTGTACTTCTTCTGGTGAAGCCAAAGTGTGGCGTTTGGAATGACCACGTGTTTGTAGATATCTAAAGTAGATATACAGCCATCTCATAAGTATATCACATTCTTTTTACTAAGTGTGATATTTGTATCATGGGTGTCAAAATGTTAGCTGCAGAGAAAAATCCTTATTAAATAACATATTACTATATCAATCTATAATACTGTCAGATTCACACTTTGTCTCTATCAAGTTAGTTTGGAGTAGATAGTTTAGTTGCTTTGCATCAATAAACCCCAACAAACCATCAAGTTAATACATTCATCATAATCAAACCAACCAACTATATACCACTCTATCCTTAATTAAATTAGATGAATAAATTCACCTTACAAATTGCTATAAAAAGTAAACTTGTACACTAAAACTCTTCACTGCAATTAATTCTCCAACAAATACATTTTAGAATAATACCTCATTTAATTGATTTCAGAAGCCCAAAATGTCACTTCTGTGAAAAGCAAAGTTATGAGAATTTAAATCTTTATTTTCTCAACATCTACAAGTGTTTAGAATAATCTAAGTGACATTTTTTTTCTTTTCAATACGTAATACCTCTTAAAATACTTTTTTATCATGCATATCTTCTTTTCTGTATTCACATCAAACAAAATTTTCTCTCAAATTATATTTTCATTTTGTGTTCTAAATTAGCAGTATGATTATAGTAGAAAAATCAATCATTGCTCAGATCAATGTACAATTACTAAACACATTTAAGAGCTTAGGAAAATAAAAACTTTTAATTTTCTTACTGTGAAATTGCTCCCATATCTAACTTGTCATCAAATTCCCTATTTTCTTCAACAACTGGTATTGGTAAAACTGACACTTGATGGACTGAAGTTGGATTGCTTGGCTGAACCTAGAAAAGTTGTAACCATCTTGACATACTTGTTTATCCATGATGATAATAAATTATAAACATGAGATCCAAAGAAATATTATAAAAGTATGTAACATATAACATTGTTTATTTGTTTGGTTGTTTCTGAATATCATGCAAAGCTACACCGAGACTATCTGAACTAGCCATCCCTAATTTAGCAGTGAAAGACTAGAGGGAAGGCACCTAATCATCACCATCCAACTCAAATTGTTGGGCTAGTTTTTTACCAGGGAATAGTGTGATCGACCATCACATTATAACACTTCCACAGCAAAAAACAGCAGAAGAGGTGAGCATATTTGGTGTGATGGGGATTCAAATCAATGACCTTCAGACTGTGAGTCAAGCATCCTAACCACCTGACCATGCTGAGCCAAATATTGTTTAAATATGTTTGTTTTATATACATGGCAGTGATGCTTATACAGTTTGAAGCATAACAATTTAAACCTATCACTGCGTATGTCCTTTACTGTGTATGTCATGAAGTTTTAGTGACTTACATTCAAAATTTTGTTAATCTACTTTTTATTTATGCTATACCAATTAGTATAGCATACAATCTTAACTAATAATCTATACTTTTAATAGTATACATGTTTTTAGTTTTATAAGGCAATATTTTAAAAAATCCTGAATTTCCCTAGTGTGACACATTTTCTCTACAATCTCCTCTTCACTATTTAATCCACCTTCCAACAAGTACAACATGCAATGTAAATAACTCCTCATATATCAATAGGTTGACACACAACGATTTACATGCAAAAGTAAAATTTGTTATTCATGGTGGGATATACATCTGTCTGTCTCCTTCAGGTATGCATAGTTTAAATAACATTATAAAAATAAAAGAATTAAGTAAGATGGAAATAATGTCAGCAAGTAACCAGTTATATTAAAAAGTTAACTCTAGTCACTTATGTGGACAGTTAATAAAGCTTGCAGAATATGGTTTATGTTGCTGAGACCATTATCACAGCTTAGTAAGAGATCATTAGCTTTGATGATATCTGTGGTTTCGAAATAGTCTCTTTCTTCTTTGGTTTTGAGTTGGGTTTTGAAATTGGGTCTTTTACTGGATGATGTTGCTAAATCCAATGATAAGCCCATTCTGCAATGGCTCATTATCATCCCAACTTGTGACATTCAAGGGGGAAACTGCAATTTTGATAGCTCACTCGCATTTGCTTTTATGTTTCACATTGGAGGATATCACATTATCTACACCAGGAGAACAAAACTACCCTACTCTAAACTAAATGGTTTTGTAATCATTTCTGAATTTTGTTTGTATTTCATTAACCCAATCAGGAGAATGCCTCTACAGTCCACCACCTCAGTGTGCATTGAAAGGCCATGGAATTATAATATGCAGCTTGACATGGCTTAACAGGGCAGATTTTAACAATTAAAGAATATATGGTCAGGCACCACAGAGTATGAAGCAGGATTTAAAAAAATGAACATTAATAAAGGGAAAATGGTCCCCTGAAAAGGAAAAATAACTTATTCAGTCAAAGCCTCACTGAATTTTGTTATTTTAGAATGACCACAGGTGTAAGACAATAATCTAAAGAGGATGAAAACCATGATATAATGCAAACAGAGAGATTAGCACATCATGGGTAATCCACATGCCCAGTTTAAGAATTACCTCAAAAGGACAACAAAGATGAAATGCTAATGAAAAGGTGTTGAACTGGGTGATAAGACTATGAAAAGAAATACAGGAGAAAGACAATAAAGAGGAAGAAAGCAATTGAACAAACAACTGCAGCCAACTGCTGAAGAAGAAAGAACACAGAGAAAGAAAGAGGTTGGAACGAATACCACAGAAGGAAGCCATGCATGCAATATAGAAGAGAAGAGCATGCACAGGACATAGAAGTTCACCTAGATCAGGACAAGGATAAAGGTGTGATATGGACAGAAGGGAAATCAGCTAAATGAGTTATTCTCATGAACCACAAACTGTTAGGGGGGGAAGAAAATGATCTGGAGAAAGGAGAAGATGTGCAGAAGGATAAAGAGTATGTGAACCATCAACAGCAAGTAATCAGACCACAGACGTCTATCAGTGAATTGGAAGAGGTGAAACAACAAGCACTAGTAGAGTGGTTTGAGTATAGGTAAAGTTAGGCAGTGCTGAAAATTGGCTGAAAATCCAAGACTAAATACCAGTGTTCTTATTTTCACCTTTACATTACTACATTCACCTTTCACTGTCAAGGCAGATTATCTAAACTGTAAGAAATGACCACATATTCCAAACTCTCTTGAAGTTGATCAAAGGAAAACTATGGATCAAAAAATCACTAATGAAAAAATTCCACTTGCATTGACAAATTTACATGTAGGAAGGGTAAATGAAACAAACCAAAAAGAGACTAATCATCAGAAGAAAATATATTACCTTACCAACGATCACAGGAAAACCTCTTTAAGTGGATTCCTGTATGTGATAAGGGAATATGAACTTCCACCCACGTGTTTGCTGAGCATGGCAGCCTGTGAAGGGGAAGAGAGGATTCTAGTGATTGACTGGTGTCACTGATTGGTCAGTTTATGTCACTGATACTTTAACACACTACTTTGGCTTTGAATTCCAGTAGAAGAGCGGCCTTAGTATAACTCCACAGGGTCAATTGGCTGGAATTTTTTCCTAGAGTCAACTGAGTACCAGTATTGGGCATTCTCAAAGGATGTTGTGGACATTGTGCCTGATGCTAATGGTTAAAAATATTGCTCACATAGCCCTGGCATTGTTGTAGTTTCCTTGTTTGCACTGAAATGTGTCCCTTCATAGGACTCTATAGTAAGTGGGGTCAGTGGGCACTGAACAATTCTCCTTTTATTATGAATCCCCCAAATCTTCAAAAAATAAAATAGTAAAATACAGACAGTTGGTAAAATGACCACATCTTCAAGACTCTGAACAGCAACCTTTAATCCATTTTGAACCTGTGCCTCTTCTGTTCTTCTTACATTCCTTGTCAGACAAATCTTGTTTCATTCAGAAAAGAACAGGAGCTTGCTGGATCTCCAAAGTCAGTTAAAAAGCTATGTTCTGAGAACATCTTAGTAGAAACATTTACATCAAAACACAGCAAACTCCTCCTGAGTGACCCAAGAGGCAATAATTATTTCTTTATAATTCTGAGATTGGCCATGATGGGTGCCACCTAACTGAAATGTCACAGTAGAATTTTGACCAGGCCAGCTGGGTCTCTTTCACCTTTCTCTTGGAACTTGAATCTGCTGTCATTAGTCTTTCATCTAGTAATGACTGTATGAAGACAGTAACTGATTATATCATTCAAGCAGCTATTTGTTCAATACCCCAAATCTCAACATGTTTCCAATTGTATTCTTGTCTCCATGGTGGTTTCCAACCTACCAGAAGATACAAAAGACTCAGAAGTGGGTCTGGAATAACTTTTACAAGTATCTCACTCTTTACAACAGGCCCATACCTGTGCTCAGCTGGTCAGATGTCAAAACTAAAATGAATCTTGGATTAGGTTCACAAGTACCATCTCTTCTAAGTCATATGGATAAGATTCAGAAAATCAAAGGAGGTATGCTTCCCATTCCCCTTCCACATTGGTCTTCAATGGCCAGGAAGTTGCTGAAGTACAGAGCATTAGCAATACTCTCTGCAAAAGCTTTTCTCATATTTCCAGCACTTCTGTTTATTCTTTCCTCACCTTCTTGGCCATCAAGTGTCATCCAACATGATTATTTCTTTCTTTTCAGTCCACTCTTCCCTATAACCATAATTGCTACCTTGTACTAGTGGAACTCAAGCTTGCTCTTTATCAGTCTAGCAGTACATCAGTCATATCTGATGATACTCACTATGAAATGCTGAAAGATCTCTCTCCTGACCCTCTTGCTCTGTTTTTGATTGTCTTAACTGGATATGGTAGGAAAATGTTTCTCTTGATGCTTGGCACTATGCTGTTATCCTATCTTTATCTAAGCCTGGGAAGGATCCCAAGATTTCTTCTAATTATTGTTCAACTGCTGTGACTAGCTGTTTCTGTAAAGTCTTAGAGAGAATGGGTAATGCTCATCTTGTTTGATTCAAGGAACCAAACAACCTCCTCTTGCCCATTCAGTGTGGGTTCCATCAATAACACTCCACCATGGACCAAGTAATTTGACTTGAAACCTTCACAAGGGAAGCATTCCTCAAGAGAGAACATTTTGTCTTTGTTTTCTTCAATCTTAAGAAACCTCCACTCATATGGGTTGCATGGTAATTTACCATTTTTATTTGTATTTTTTACATGACAGGCAATTTCAAGTCTGTATACGTTTGACGTTTTCTCATTTATTTACAGAAGAATTTGGAGTCACTCAAGGTTGTGTCCTAAGTGTCATGTTTTATAGTGTGAAAATCAAGGTTATTACTCAATAACTTCCTCCTACTGTTGCACATGGCCTCTATGCTGAATACTTCCACATCTAACATAGATCATCAAACATACTACTTATTGAGATGCAGCTTCATACTGTCCTCAATTGCTTGATGAAGTGGACCACAACAATCAGTTTTATCTATTCTTTTTCAAAACCTATTTACATGCATTTTTTTCACTATGTAATGATGTTCTTCCAGTAGCCCCTGTGATAAAGTTCTTGAAGCTTATTTTTGACTGTAAGTTTACTTTCATTTCTCACATAAATCAGTTACATGTTAAGTGTACAAGGGCACTGAACATCTTTTGTGTGCTCTCTTACAAAGCAAGTCCAAAAGACAAAACTCAAGACACACACACACTCACCCTGCAGAGAATAAACTGAAGAAAAGGTCACAAAAGACAAAATACTGGAATGTGCAAATAATTATTTGCAACAATCCTTCTGTCATCAATAAACTTGGAAAAAAGGGGGTAAACATAAATGTCCAAGGTAAAACAAACCAGACAGAGAATTAGATTGAATTGTGACAAACCTAGTACAAGACCACCAGTCTCTGGTTTGGCACGAATATAATGAGATAGGGAAAAAGATAACAAGACAGGTCCTTCCAATAAAATCCGAAGAACCTACTGAACTGTGGTGAAAGACTGCCAAAGGGTAACAATATAAAACAATCAAGCTCCACTGAACCAGAACCCTCTGATCAGTTTCTGGTATCATTGAGGACCTGCCCATCAACATGGAACAAAACAATGATATGAGAAGGGGGGAAGGGGACAAAAAATAATAAAGAGTGTCTTGGCTCCAACTGTGGCAAACTTACAACTAAAGAGGAAAGGGTCAAATGTTGATGCACAGATTACATACAAAATTCCAAAGGCTCAGATATATTACCAAAAACAAACAAAAAATACAGAAATTCCAAAAGTAGAGAGGCAACAAATGTACCTAGGATAAGGTAATGTTATGACCCAGAAAATTCCAACTACAATAAAACCACATGTAAAAGCAAAAGCTAACATGGAGGAAATAAGAAATCATTGAAAAACCAACACAATCCACTTTGGAAATTAAACTATTAAAATCATGATTCCGACAAAATGCACAAAAAGAAAAAGATAAAATAATCTGAACATAAGTACTATTATATGAGAAGTGATAGTTTGGTAGAATTGAACAGAGGAAGTCATATGCATCATGAAAGTATGTAACACTTACTGGTGAAAAATTGACAAATGATGATTTACAAGAGATGCATTGGAATCAGTCAATTCCAACTGGGAGATAGAAAGCTTGTTGCATACACAAAAAAAATTACACACAAAGGCACCTGTGAATGAGAATAGTTATTTTGTTGGAAGAGGTAATGTACCATATTGGAATTGGGTCTATCATGGGAAGACTTTGCTCAGTCCAAAGATCAGCCTATTCCACCATGGCTCATTACCATTCCCACTTGTGACATTTCCTTGAGTAATCTGAGACAATTAATACTCCCATTTGGAAGTACCATTTTCTCTTTGCTGAACATATTTTATAACATTCTTCTGCTACAATTTTTACAGATGATTCAAAATAAGGTGACTATGGACTCTGCCATGGTTTGTTGTGGCTTTTCAGTTGCTCACAAGATCCCATCTACAGTTTCTGGATTCATTGCTAAATTGTATGCCATATCTCTCACTTTGGATCACATTGAAGCAAACTGTTGTGTTTACACTGATTTGTTCATCTCCATACAGGTTAGATTAAGTAAATTAAATAATAATAATACAAAAATTTCATGAGGTATGCTCATGAGTAGCTCAAGCATCACATAATTCGATGAGGTAATGTGAGCTACATGTTCACTAAGTGATTTACAGTTTATGTGGTACCAAATACAATTAAAAAATAAAATTTACTATAAATAGATGTGAACTGTTACAAGTTTTAAACTATTTAAGATATAAAATTGTGACTACTTGTTAAAAGTTGCAGTCATTCCAAAACAAAAAGGGTAATTTAGGATTATTTCCTAATTATTTGTATGATGGTTAAGAGTTACAGTATTGAAACTGACAGATTAGATATATATTTATCTCAAAAAAAAAGAAAAAATATTTGATACTTATTTAGAAGGCTTCAGAGATTAAGCAAATGAGATATGAAAATTTTCAGATGAAAAGTATTATTAATCTCAAGATGAAAATGACTTTGCACTTTAAACAAAAAACACTCTGGCATCATACTATATAGTGGTATATTGTGTCAGAGTATGGAACTCCAACATCAAACTAAAAGTGTAAGTAACTTTTGACAGATCTAATCCATCATATTCAATCAATCAGGCCATAACATTTAGAGGACACCATTTGAAATCCTGAAATATTTGAAGCTGTTAGGTTACAACTGTAGTGTTTACTTAAACATATATCATGGCTTTGCAAGAAAAATGTCAACAACAAAAAAGGCACTTAATAGAAAAACTACAATAAAAGTACATATTCAAAAGTACAATTTTTGGCAATTTTTACACTGAAAACTTATAGAAACTGTACAAATAT
The DNA here is from genome assembly GCF_004210375.1 of Tachypleus tridentatus. NCBI lineage: Eukaryota > Metazoa > Arthropoda > Merostomata > Xiphosura > Limulidae > Tachypleus > Tachypleus tridentatus. Next base: position 233,511,345 of record NC_134837.1, on the reverse strand, counting down.
GAAATAATTCATTGTGTACTTACACTTGGTACCTTTTCTTTACTAGTGTAATAACTGAATTGACCTTGTAACAGCTGTTTTTGTAAGCACTTCTGAATGTTAGCTTCTCCATCTGAGGCTCTGCGACTCAAGCCACCAACTAGTTAAAAAAAATATGTAACCATAATGCCATTTTTACCCTATCAATTATGAACATTACAAAAATGGCTATTCATATTTTTTCTAATTATGATACATATTTTACAAAAAGCACCTCCACCACCTTGATTTATACTTAAATACATACACATCATACAAATATGCTTTAACTTTATACCTAAATTCAGGGATTGCCAGAACTCTGGTTCAAAATCTAAAAACCTTTTCATTTTGTTATAAATGTAATGAAGAGCTTATAGATAGGAGATAATTTTTCTGCACTTTATATGTTCCACAGCAACTGACTGTGCTTAGTAAATGAAGATGTTGAGATCAAACTTTTTACACCAAAACCTGGCACACATTCCAAGACCAAGACCTGAAATTTAAAGACCAGGACCAACCTTTAAAGAACAGTATCTTATCATATTTTCCCTGTATAATCAATATTTTACATGCCAGCCTAATTGCCTGATAATACTCAATTATAGCCTTTCTTGTTGGCACTCAAACACAGCTCTGTGTGTGTGCATGTGTGTGTAGACACACACACATGGCATACATGGCTATATTTGGAATAAAAATAACAACATATTTATTTTACTATTAAGATACAAAATAATAATTTCAAGAGTTATTCTATCTCTACTCAATCCCTTTAGAAATAGCACTATTAAGAAATTTAGAACAATTCTTTTGATCATGGTTTAAATTGCATAGTATATGCATTCAACTTACATACATTTACAGTGTATCACATTTAAATAATCATTACTGACATTGACTGAACATTTATCAACAATTAAACCCATTTTCATTAAAACTGAAGTAATGAAATGTAATTTAAATGCAACTTATGATGAATTACATTTATTTGCATTCAGTTAAACTCTTAGTAAAAACAAAACACAACTGAAATATTTCTATTTGAATAATTTAATCAAAAGAAAAAGGTAATTTCAACACAAAAATATCACTAAAGATTAATACAAAGAAAACATTTATCAATGACAGGATTACTATTCTTATTGAAATGGATATAATTGTTTTTTAATGTTAATTATGAATAAAGATTGATTAATAGTGATATATATATGTATACAGTTAGTCTTCCAGCACTTAAGATCCTTTCTGCATTCCTTCCTGATGTTGAAGGATTGCAGAATATATTCTCCAAAAATTCTGTTGTCCTGAAAGTGAAAGTATCATTTACAAAGCCAAAAAACAAGATAATGAATCGTTGTAAGTTGAGCATAAAAAGAACTGAAAAAGCAGTTTTCTGTGGAAGCTGGACATCTTCATGTTTATCAGTCTGTCATACAACTTTACTGCTAGTGACCCTTTCAGCTGGTTCTACATGAGGAAGACTGTCTACTTCTTTGAAAACAGCATCAATAATACTATTCCTTAAGGCACATTTGAAGTTTTTTCCCTATTCTGGATGATCATTTTCCAATCAAATAACCTGACTTGTGGGCATTCTTTAGATTTTAACCAGTTTTCATTTTTTTATTTTACAGTATTTTACTTCTAGCATTATTATCAGTTGCTTGGCTGACATAGCCGAGTTTCTTTGCATCAAAAAATGCCAAGAAATCAACCAAATAAAACCACAATTTGGATTAAAACACTAGCTAATAAATAAATAATGTTTACATAAAAGTAACTATGTACACAAACAAAATCAGTGCATGAAGCTCGCAAGTTCACATATACCAAGACCTAACATACCAAAAACAAGACTAAGACCTGAGAAGCTAAGACCAATACTGTAACTTGATTTCAAGATCCCATCTTCATTAATGAAGCTCAACTGGTAGACCTCAAAAAACACTAATCCAGTAATACTGTCATTGTTACAGTTTATAGATTACACAATTATCCAAGTGTAATTACTAGTTAGTTAGAATTTTTGTCAGTTATTACATACTAATTATTAACTACTTTTTATCCTACATTCCAAATGCTAATTCTATGGTGATAATGGCTTAGTAATTAAACTTAAGTGATTGTACAGGTTACTTATCATGACATCAATTGACAATCAATTGTTAAAAACTTGCCTTAAGCATTAGTGGGACCATTTTAAAATATAGCTTGTCTTCTTGTTTTATATACATATATATAGGGTGTGGACAAAAAAGTGGTCCTCTTTGAAAATATTAATTCATTATATCTTTTATTGAATAACAGAAAAATATGTAAAATTATATATTTCTAGAACACACTTGATGAAATTTGTCCAAATATAATCTCAAATCCTAATTTTAACACTAGCTTTTTAAATACCTAAATTTTTCATGATTTTAGTAACATATTCTCATAAAAAAATGTTGTGCACCTATTGTACTTTCTTTGATCTTCTGATTCCAATTAGCCTACAAGATGATCAAACACATTTCTCTGCAATTGTGGAATCATTAAAAGATATCTTAGAAATAAAAGAACTGATGTTATGGAATGGTCAGGTCAATCATCTGATACCAATCCAATTCATTTATATGTTTGATTATCGCAGAAAAACTACAGCAGGTGCACACCATTTTTCATGAGAAAATGTAATGGAAGTCATGAAAAGTTCAGGTATATACAGTTTTACATACTTTTCTGTTATCTAGCAAAAGATGTAACAAAATAACAATTTCAAAGGGCCACTTTTATTTGTCCAACCCCTGTATATGACATTAGTTTTTTCCTTATTCAAAGCAATTTAAAAATACATAGGGGTGTTGAATAGTTTTAAACTCAATTTCTGAAACTAGCTTCATATACATGAGTTGTGAAGTCCTTTTCACCATACAGTAATCCAAGTTAATTTAAATAAGTTAATAATGTTAGGACATTTTGTCAAATTCATTATTGGTATTGTACAGCAGACCAACAGTTTAATGATTATTTATGTGTGTATATATGTTAAAGTTATTTTTATTATTTTCATCAGAGATGAAACTGAAAAGAAAATCTGTTACACAGAGGCCTAATGCATTTTTTTGATTGACTGTAACCTCTGGTGCAGGCTGTAGTTTCACCTATTCAAGACTCACCAACACAGCTTGGGTTAGCAAATTAAAGAAATACCATTAGATCCTTTATAAAGGTGAAGTGTAAATAATATCTCAAAATCCCAGACAGGCCTAATGGCATTTCTTTGTTCTGCTGATCCAAGTTGTGTTGATGAGCCTTGAATAGTCAAAACTGCATTCCACAGCAGAGGGTCCAGCCAATCAAAGAATGCATTAGGCATCTACATCACATACTCTCTTTAACTTTCACTCCTGGCACAAAAAAAATCCTTAATATATATAAGAACATATAACTACATATCTTTTTCCTTATTACATTTCAAATTTCTTTTCAATTCATAAAAGTATTATAGTCTTGTATGTGAAATTACCAAAATTATAGTTATAAAATATTGGCTTCTATGATTATATGTGCAATAAAGTTAAAATTATAAAATAATCAACAATTAATTTCTTTTGCACTTTTATGAAGCTTACTGTAGCATATTAATAGTTAATCTACAAACACATACAACTGCAAGAACTTATTCTAAATCTTGAAGACTATACTTGTAAACCTTATATTTTTGCTCTTATAAGCTTCACAAAAGAACATAAAATCATTAGAATATTTAGGTTTGTAGAAACTTAAATCAAAGTTATTTCAAACTGAAGGCCAATGGTTGAAACATTAATAACCACCTAAGCTTTCTTTTTGTTGTCTCTTAACATCTACACAATTTGACAATTTATAGTTTACTGGCTTATTTATAAAATGTAATAACTATAAAAACAGTAGCTTTGCACTTTTTGCTGTTGTTGTAATTGTTGTATATGTGCCTCCTATACTAACTTCTAATGTAACTTTAAACTACAACATTTTCTTCAAAAAAATTATGCCAAGTACTTCACCTGCATTCAACACAGGTGGAGGTTTCAGTAAATGCTGGTCCTTGATAGTAAAGTTCCCTGGTGGCTGATGTTGAACCAATGGAAGGTTTTGGGGAAGATTAGTGTTAGGAAGAGCACTGAGGGGCAATGCTGGTGGAAGTTGAAGATTAATAACTGGTTGAAAATATTGACTCCTTTGACTGGCCATGAAATATCCTCTCTCTATGTTTGGAACCTGTTTATGTTCTGCATTTTCAGGTCCTACAGTGTGGCGACGGATAACACGATAACGGGAAAGGATCTCAGATGATGGTTCTTCTCCATCTGATTCAAGTTCTGTATCTCCAAACTGTTAGGTAAAAAAAAAAAACAGGATCAAAGTTCTACACATGCATATTCTAACTGCTAAAGAAAGATACACCAGAATAATTCTATTACTCCAAACTATTAGGGCAAAACAAGAACACCCATTACATGTCATATTTTTTTAAAAACTCAAAGGATACAACACACAAAATTCAATTTTCATTAAGTATGAAATTTTGAGTAAATCAATAAAGTTCTATTACTTTCAATAATATGTTACATATTTTTTTAGTTTATTTCTTCAATAAACAATTCCAGAATGAGCTTCTTGTTTAATAGATGTATACAAAGAAGTTATGTCACTAAAAAAGAATAATAATTGCAACAGCCAAAACATAAAATATAATTTTGTCAATGAAAAAAAATTGTTTAAAGAAGTTCCTGCCAATCATACTTCACAAATTTATGATGAAAGAATATTTCATTGAAAGTAAAAACAGAACAGATCCTGCAATTCAAATTACCTTTTCTAGACTTTGGTTTTCTAAAAGAATCTGCCACAGAGGAACATTACTAGCAGACAACATTGAACTACAAGTGGTTTTCTTATTTTCTTTTATTCTTTGTTCAAGAGATACAGGACTTTTGTCAACTAAAAAAGAATTTTGTCATTTTTCAGAAGTTTGACTGCATAACAAAAAGATTTAGACATTTTTGCAATAATGTTAAAAAAAACCTTAACTATGCAGATAATAACTTTTGTTTTTGTGAATATTTTGGCATTACAGCTTCATCACGATAACAATAAAAAAAGAGGTCATATTATTGCCAAAATTTCACCATTGAAAGAAGTTAACATGCATTTTCAATTCAAACAATTCTTGTATTACCAGCCCTGATGAAACCAAAATGGTAAAATACTGAAAGATACAAAAAGGTTTTATTATCTGAAAAGTTAAGGTGGATTTTTCTACCTTTATTCACAAAATATACAAAAATAATGAAAATCTTTCAATAAAATAAAATATAACAAGGAATTTACAAATTTATGTAATAAAGAAAGGAAAGATTACATATAAACAGAATTTGATACAGATATAAAAATAAAATTGGAGTTAAATATTTCAAACAGAGAAGTAAAAATAAATACACTGTACATAAAAGGACAAAACAAAAATAGTAAATGGTAAAATGCAGCTTTGTAAGAATGAAAATAGATTTTACAAAGTGGTTGGTTGGTTTGACGTTTTATGGTGCAAAGCAACTAGGCTACCTGTGCCAAATATCAGGTAAAAAGTTAAAATTAAAGACAAATTATTGAAAATCATAAAAAGGAATTAAGGTGAAACAAAACAATGTTTAATTTTTTAATTAAAAACAAACAGTAGAAAATCCTATTTTTATATCAAGTTTACAGCAGTAAGAGAGAAACAAGAGTAATACAAGTTGTAAAGGACTATCTGTAGCACAATGTTGATTATCATAACCCACCAGATGCCTAACGGGTAGTTCAAGTATCAACGATAGACACCTAAAATTGGACTTTCCAGTCCTGGTTTAGAGTTGTTTGATGTTATGGCCATTTTATAAGTTCAAATTGAACTAGTTGTACTTTCATTCTTAAAAGAGAAACACATTAAAAAATGGTTTAATCTATAAATGAAAAACTTAAATACCATTAAAAAAATTAATGGCCTTTAAAAAACTAAAAATATTTGTAAGGTGGATGGTATCACCATCACCAATGACACTGTCTAATGTTATGGATAAACCTTAGGACAAAACATGTTTAAAATGATGCCATCATTAAGACTTGTAATGACAGCAAGACAGTAAAATGTGGCTTATTGTGACCTGAGTGTCACACAGACAACATATTCATGCATCAGTCCCAGATAAAAAAAAACAATGAGTTAAAAAACTGTGACCAATGCCTAGTCTAGTTAGAACAACTTCCTCTTTCCAATCCTCATGGAAGCAAGATGCCTAAAGTCCAATAGAGAGTTTTATTTGGAAAAGCTTGTTTTCACGTTGCTCACTCTAAGTTGACTGCCAACTGGTATGGAACCAAGCCTTGAATAGAGGACCATATTCCATGAATGGAACAGGCACAGCAGTGATAGTGCCAGAGCAGAAAGATTTAGCTGCAGTGTTGGCAAGACTGTTCCTGTGAATACCAACATGGCCTGGTATTCAGAAAAACTGTACAGAAGAAGATGTTAAAGAGAAATGGGCCAGTCAGATTTGAACAAGTGTGAGAACAGGGTGAGAACTAACGTGTAGCCAGGGCCAGTAGAGAACTCGCTTAGTGCAATTTGAGTACTGCTTAGTTTTTATGTGATCCAGAGCAAGAGAAATGGTGTATAATTCAGCAGTGAACACAGTAACTATAGAGGGGGATTCTGTACAGATCCATCAAACCCCAACAAACCATGGCAGAGCCCACAGAGTCACCTGATTTTAAACCATCTGTAGAAACAGGAATGGAAGGATGGTTTGAAAGATGTTCAGCAATAACAATTGGGGGTATCAGCTTTTCTCAGATAACTTAAGGAAAGGTCACAATTGGGAATTGTAATTAACCATGGTGGGATGAGCTGACCAGTGAATACAGCAATGTTATCCACGAATAGACCCAATTCATCCAACTGTGCCTGAAACCGAGGGCCAAAAGGAACAACAGCAGATTGTCTGTTCTGAAAATGTATGGCCCATCAAGGAAGGAAAACACACCCCAGGTGGAATGCTGTGGTAAGAATTGAAGTTTTGAAGCATACAGTAAAGACAGTTGCAAATGGAAGAGTTTTGATTGAATAAGAGCACAATATATTCTTAGCATATAACTTTGATCCACTCCCCAAGTGGTGGAAGAAAGGATACAGAGAATGTTCAGTGCTCTTATATATTTGACCCATAGCTGCTTGATGTGTGGTATAAAGATCAGCATACAGGCAAAGATAAGCCCCAAGAACTTTGTCTCAGGTACCACATGTAGCACAACTTCACCGATACAGAATTCAGGATCAGGTTTAATACCTCATTGGCAGCAAAAGTTCATGCAAATGGTTTTAGAGAGAGAGAAGTTAAAAGTGTTTGCTGTGATCCACTTTAGTAAATAACTGAGGGCAGTTTATAGCTGCCACTCAATATACCTCATGTTCGACAGCTGACATGAGATGTAAAAGTCGTCGACAAAGAGCCAGTTTGCAACAGTAAAAGGGAGTTGTTCAATGATGGCATTAATCTTTATACTGAAAAGTGTGACATTCAAAACACAACCCTGAGGAATTCCAAGTCCCTGTAGAAAAGAATGGTAAAGTATCAAATGCACAAGACCTTTGAATTGTCTGTCCATTAAAAAATTTTTAATAAAAATGGGCAAATGACCACGTAACCTATATAAATAGAGGTCTCACAAAATGCTATACCCCCATGTAGTCTCATAAGCCTTTTCAAAGTCAAAGAATATGGTTACAAGATGTTGTCTCTTGAGAAAGGCTTTTCTGATTGATGTTTCAAGTCAAATCAAGTGGTCCATGGTGGAACACTCTTGTCAGAACCCACACTGGGTAGGAGAGAGAAGGTTGTTTGATTCAAGAAACCAAACAAGATGAGCATTAACCATCCTCTCTAAGGTCTTACAGAGACAGCTTGTCAAAGCAATTGGATGGTAGTTTGAAGGAATCTTGGGATCCTTCCCAGGCTTAAACAAAGGTAGGACAACAGCCTGGCATCAGGAAAACATTCTCCTGTCAAATGCAGTTAAAAACAATCAGAAGAATAGAAAGAGAAGCAGGAGACAGATGGTGCAGCATTTCATAGTGTACATCATCAGGTCCGACCAATGTACTGCCAGACCAATGAAGAGTAAGCTTGAGTGTCACTATTATGCTGTTTGTATAATATATCATTATTACAAGATGCCTCTATGGTCCACCATCCCAGCAGCTTGGAACTGAAAATCAGTAAGTACTTCCATACTCCACTGTAAGAAAGAAGGGGGGAGAGGAAAAATTGCAGAAGAGTCCAGTGGAATATCAACACCAAAAACAGTGCAACAGGTGACCACAAAAGCTTTATTTTGAAAAGCAGGTAATATCTGATTTATTCCACAGAAACAATATCAGAGATAAGCAGTTATCTCTTTCTGCTTTACCCACAAAGTCCATGTGTGGGTATAGTCCAGAGCAGACACATTAATCATTTGACTGTTTGTAACATACATGGTCAGGCACCACTTGCCACAGAGCAAGATTCTTAGAGTAAAACAAAAGGAAAGGGGAAAGCCCTTGAAAAACAAAAGGTATATATTTACATATACACACATAAAAGATAATTTACCCGATCACAGACTCAACAAAGTCTGAAGAATGGCCAAAATCGAAGACAATAACCTGACAATGAAAAAACAGGGATCTGATTCATATAGGGTGATAAGAACATTTGCAGTGTGGTCAGCATGCATGATAAAAGAATATCTTTCAAGGAGCAATGGAGATGAGAAGTCAAATCCAATAAGAAGACAATAAAAACAAAGCCAACTGAATTAAAAATCAAACCCAATTGGTAATGGTGAAAGAAGAAAGGTCACAAACAGAGGATATCTGCCAAGAAAAGAATAGGTGAGAGTAGGCACCATGGAAGGAAGCTGTGTGAACAACATACCAATAAACAGCATGTATGGGACAAACTAAAACTATACAGATCAGACCAAAGATATAGGAGAGAAATGGAAGGAAGATAAATCAGTGAGAAGAACAAGTTTTCCTCAAAAGCCACTAAAGTTTTGGGAAGAAAATATCTATTCAAATAAAGAAGAATATAAATGGAATGATATAATGTACATGAAATCCAACCAACAAAGTCCACAAACCAAAAGAAGAAAGAAATAAGTATTAAGGGATAAGTGACAAATCAACAAAAGGGCAGAAGTTAAAATGGAGGCAAAGTAAGGCAGTAAGGAATCACATCGACATTCCAATCTGGTAAGACTATGCACCAAAAAGGATGATTAATCCAGAAAGAATGTAGCAATGGTGAGAGAGTAGGAGTAGTAAAAACTTGATGGTACCTGGAAAATGAAAAGTGTGTGATAAGGTATCCCAATAACAAGTGACTGAGGAGACAAAAGACTCCCAATCAAACAATCAAGTTGGAAAATTCATGAGATGAGGAACAGTGGGTTGAACAGGGAAAACATCAGGCTCAAAGACCAACATAGAAAAACATTCCACTTACATTGATAAACATCAATATAGGAAGGCAAATGGAACAAACTAACAATGAAGTGACTCACTATGTGCCAAGAAACAGATAAAACCAATTATGAAAATGGAAGACATGAAGGGCTGGATGAAATGCCAATGGCCAAGGTTGACAAAAGGGATGGCATAAAAGGAAGAGATAAATATAAGAGCAGATTGTAGATGGAGCAGCCATGGAAACCATGTTTGTGCTAGCTGGCAAGGAGCAATCAGAAGAACTTGACACAAAGTGGCATCTATAACAGAAATCACTCTATGAAGAACATGGATGGAAGGATACACATAAAAATATTTGTTGGTCCAATCTTGACCAAATGCATATAGAGCCAGAGCAAGTGAAAGACAAACCAGTGATTAAAACACAGGTAACTTAATATTGAGAAAAGTGGCAAATATATCCAAATTAGGAGTACCTCACTGAAGGCACAGCCACTTGAAAGTGAGAGTTTCAAGAGACCACTTCACTAGATAAACATCTTCAGAATGGAAAAGATGATCCAAGACAAGAATATATGCATTTAGAACACAGCATATAAGGAGGCAAATACTGAATGTGCAAATTCCAAAAAAATAAAGAAATCTAAGATTCAACCACTATTGGTGATTGATGTTAGCCACCACCATAGAATTGTTTGAATGTATCATGACCAAACAATTCCTGGAGAGATGAAGCAGGTTCAACAGAAGGCAAAGAAATAGAACAATTAAGGACCTGAACTGGAGAAGTAATAGACAAAAAGGAACAAACTACCTAACATATGAAATTCAGCATATTGTTAGTTGGTATACCATGGTTCATCAAAGCACAATATAGATGTAGCCACAATATGAAAATTACCTTGTCACTTAGCAAAATCTAAATTTTGTCACACACATGTGTGTGCATTACTGAAGGGGCTAAAGGGATGACAACTAAATTTCAGATTCATGAAGAGTTAAAAGTGCCTCCAGTCACCACAGAGTACATTAGAGAAGATGTTTGAAAATGGGTGTCTACACTTTAGATTTTGACCAGCAGTGCATATATATAGAAACACATGTATGTAAATATATATCTATATATAAAGTTCTAAAGGCCAATGAACATAAAGAAAATATATGCATTTTGCATTACTAGACTCAACCACTTATTTGAGTAGAGCTTCGAAAGATGAAAATAAAAATAAAAAAACTTTTTAGCATTTAATAGGGAAAATGTGAACACTATGAAATTAGACTAAATACTAGCTGGTCAAAACAGCAGTTTTACTACACTCTATCTCACCAGCGATGGCATGTTGACAGAGACCTTGCTTTTGCAGCTCAACAATTCTGCCACGTTCAATCTATTGTCAACATTTTAGCCTTTGCCATGTTTTTACCCAATTTAACACAGGAGATGTCAGGGGGAGATGTTAACAATACTAATGCTTGAAAAAAAATGACTAAATTTTGTTACGTGTTTACCGATTAACGCTTCATTTCAGTATGGTCTTAAACTTTTGACCAGCTAGTATTTAGGCTAATTTCATAGTGTTCACATTTTTCCTAATAAATGCTAAAAACGTTTTTTACTTTTATTTTCATCTTTCGAAGCTCTACTCAAATAAGTGGTTGAGTCTAACAATGTAAAATGCATATTTTTTCTTTATGTTCATTGGCCTAAGATTTTAGCCAGCAGTGTACATATATATATATATATGGCAAATGGAACAAACTAAAAATGAAGTGACTCACTAGATGCCAAGAAACAGATAAAAACCAATTATGAAAATGGAAGACATGAAGGGCTGGATGAAATGCCAATGGCCAAGGTTGACAAAAGGGATGGCATAAAAGGAAGAGATAAATGGTAGGGCAGATTGTAGATGTGTGTGTGTGTGTGTGTGTATTATATGGCATACATTGTGAAAAGTATCCTAATGTTGAAATGCGGTGACTAGAGAAAACAAAGTTCCAATCAAGTATATGAAACAAAGCTAATGTAGTGCTACAGAAATAAAGAAAGGCAGTCACCTAATGTTACTAGAAACTTAAAATATACAGGAAAAAACATGTCTGAACAAAGGAAGTACCAAGGGAAGAATAAGTATATGATCATGCACTAATGTTCACAAGGATTATCACACACTGAAGTCATGTTACCCTCCTTCTGGTGGAGAGCTACAGCATTATAATGATTATGTCATAAGTAGGAGTGGGAAATTGTTTAAAACTCATGGCATACACAGGAAATTCTATGACAGTTACATACAAGATGGTAGCTCTTAGTGGTGCACAGAGGTAAATATTTCTGAATCAGAAACTGTTTATTTCTGCATGTAAACATAAAACAGTATACATGCAAACTCATTCACTGGTGAAATATGGTGTGCTGTATTTGTATGTGACAATATGTTACAAAGTGTGTTTAATTACTCACCAGTTCCTGTAGTAATGCTGGTTATTCTCTGGGGATGACCCATCACAGCCAAGTTTTTAGGCAACAGTGCTGTACCCTGTTGACTATCTAATTTATCTAACAGTAGGTGATAAATTGCACTGTAATGGTCAAAACATTTAGCCTGGACTGACTATAAGAAAAAGAGATACAGGTTTAAATATTCTTTATCAAAAAATAATTTTTGTTGGTTACAAATAATTTGAAAGGATAATTGAAACTGACATAATATTTGTCCATTAATTATATAACTAACTGTACACACTATTATACCAGTTTACTAAGAATAAGTCTTATGTCTTGAAAACTAGTTTTTTTTTAAATGAAGTACTGTATTTCATTTTATCTCTATGCATTAAAACCTCTAACCTTATTATAAAATTACTACTTTCCTCAAATGGTTCACCTCTTATAAGTGTATCTTCATTAATAACACCTCCTCTGATTGACTTTGTAATAACTTAGTGTAGAAAAACTACTCTGAGTTACTTCAAAAAACTTCTCTTTCCCACTATTTGACTTTATACTATCCAAAGTGTTTAATGCCTTCAAAATAATGCATCATTAGAAAATCAAATACACTTTTTAAAAGACTGTTAACAAGGCATTTCCTGAATAATAATAATAATGGTAACAGGGTTAATTAGGTCTCAACTTTAAGCATTAAATATAATTTGCTGTAATTGTGTAAAAGAAACTGTGTCTATTTCTTCATAATATGCAAGCTGGATAAGTCTGTTGATAATGAACTACTAAAATCATTGATAGTTTTATTATAGCAAATATATAATTTTAAGATTTTTACAAGCATTATGGTGTTAGCACATTAAAATTCTGTGTAGTAGGAGTTCAGAAGGTTCGAGTGGTTTAAATAAGAAAATTAACTCTGACCTGAATAATCTGTTCTTCTGTTATACCAGGAAGTTGAAGCATGTGCTCAATTATTAGCTCATTTACCGGCTTTTCTTCTTCATTAAATGACATCCTTCCGTATTGATTAACCATTTCTTCAAATTCCAGATCAGGACCATCCCGCAAAATCCACTTGTCTTGCAGAATATGACACACACTCAGTCTTTTCTCAGGATCAACAACAAGCATTCTTCTAATGAGTTGCTCACATTCTAAAGCCAAGAACAAATAATCTCTTGAAATTTTATTTCCTGTATTATACTCTTAAAACAGAAAAGTCTGTGATGCATAACTTTACAATCATTCATGACAGCTGAAGTATCATAAATATTCATATATATATGTATAGAACACGTTCAGTTAGCTGGGTTTAATATTAAATACAACAAAGTAAACCTTATCAATTAGTCAATCCATCTGTTAAAAGGTCTTTTGTGTTATTTTTATTTAGAAAAAACACTGAAACAAGTTATGTTCTCTTCAACACATAATAATAACCTGATTAACAAATATGTTTGTCTCCTAGTAATTAATAGTTAACTTTTATCACGTACAAGAATAATTTGAAGAAAATGTGAATTGGTTCCTTTGTATAACATAAAGTTTGCAAAATACACCATAACATGCATAGTTGCAAGGGTTTGTAGGATAAATCACTTAATATACTTAATGTACATAAATAATGACATTATAGCCAAGACAAAATTGATAAAATATTATACGTATTTATCAGTGAAATGTGTTGTATGAATACACAGGATGTTCATAAAAAGACCCTCTACTTTTAGTTCATTATATTTACTGAACTTTCTCCCACCATATATGCATACCTTACTGTATACCATAAAAGCAAAAGTAGCCACCAGATCACTTTGTCTGTCTTTTGCTTTTAATATATTCAAGACACTATTTGTTAAAGACTAATCTGATTGTAGTTATGTTTCAATACAATTATGATAGCCCAACTAAATGACTTTCTGCATAGGCAAAGCTACATATTTGGACTCTGAGAATCTAGATGTAATAGAAAACTTTCAATTAGAATTTTACATTTAGGTTGTTACAAGAAATACACTTTACAATAACTTTTGTAAGTGATAGAACAAAAGTAAAGAAAATGTGTTAATCAGTGTAATCTGAAACATGGAAATATAACAGTGGAAAAACTGAGAATTAGGAAAACACTCAAAAAATAACCATAAAACACAGCAATATATATGTATATATACCAGCATAATGCTTTCCTGAAAAATGCTGTGCTAAATAAAAACATGCTAAATAAATATCAGTTTGGCATAGAAATACATATAATAAGTGAGAAGGAATGCAATCCTAAAGAAAAATTTTTTTGAACAGTTGTTTGGTGCACGTAGCCTAGCTGCTTTGTGCCATTGAACTCCACACAACCAACTCTTAGCATTTATACTTGACAGTGGACAGTGACATTGGTTTGGTGTCACTATGCAGATTTATCATGTTTTTATCTTTTTATGGGCCAAGGTTATTTAAGTCTATTTAATCAAACCTTGTTTCAAAACAAAACAATTGATACATTTTAACGTTGATCTTTATCTTTTGAAGGTCATAGGTCAATCCTCTTTAGAGCTTTGTATATAGTACTCAAACAAGTTTGATAAATATCTATCCATACAATCCTGTACAAAAAATCAGGATGAATAGATAGGCCAAACCAATCTAACCTAATCTGCTTCTTAGTGGGGGCATGAAAATTAAAAACTGTCATGCAAAAAATAAAAATTCTAAGAACAATATGAGAGCAAACTGGTAAAGGAGATGTCAAAATTGTACAAAACAAAACAGACAATGATTAAAAAAGAATCTAGAGTATATAAAATAAGTGTTTTCATTATGAACTAGTAATCGTTTTAGATTCATGATAAGTTTTTATGGACTGAAAAAAGAATTAGGAAAGGAAACCCATTATCCCAAATACTGGCAATACTATTCCTCATTAGAGCCATTAGAAAAAGGGTTCTAGCTATTTTATGAGTATAGGTGAGATACTGTATCAAAAGCTAGCATATTTACACACTGAAATATATTCCCAATAGATTTTTATCTCCTCTCACAGTTCCCATCCAGCCTCTCCACTTCCAGTGATATATGATGTAGTTTTCCGATCAATCTGGAAGTGAATAACAATTGCAAGTGTGAAGAAGGCACTGATTATGATAGCTTTTATATCACACTCCTATTTGTGGAAGGCTTCTGCATGATCATTTATGTGTAGATATGCAGAAGTGGGAGTTGAAAAGCTAGTGGTGAAGCCTTGAAAATTTGCACCAATAGAGGGCACTCCTAATTGAGAAAAGTTATTTTGTGAGTAGAGAGATCATATTGGAATAACGTTTTTAAGCCTTGAAAATTTGCACCAATAGAGGGCACTCCTAATTGAGAAAAGTTATTTTGTGAGTAAAGAGATCATATTGGAATAACGTTTTTAACACCTTATATAACAACATAGAGACATAAAATTTGTGACAGAAAAATATTCAAAAGTTTATGCAAACTTCTGAAACATGAACATAAGAAAAAGAACCATCTTAAAAATTCACAAAAGGGTTTGTTTGTTTGTTTTTGAATTTCGCACAAAGCTACTCGAGGGCTATCTGTGCTAGCCATCCCTAATTTAGCAGTGTAAGACTAAAGGGAAGGCAGCTAGTCATCACCACCACCACCAACTCTTGGGCTACTCTTTTACCAATGAATAGTGGGATTGACTGTCACATTATAACGCTTCCACAGCTGAAAGGGTGAGCATGTTTGGCACGACAGGGATACGAACCCGCAACCCTCAGATTATGAGTTGCACGCCTTAACACACTTAGCCATGCTAGGGCTTACAAAAGGGCACGTGTAATGAAACTTATGTTTTCCTGCAGAATAAATACATAAAAATTGGGACATTTAAGAATTGTATTACAGTACTAAGACTGCATTGAAAACACATGAAAAATTAAGTTCAAAACATAAAGCAATGCCTCAAATTAAAAATATTATTATCCTTTAAACATAATCAATGAAACACTTAAAACAATAAACCCAGAAAAAAAATGAATAAAAAATGGATAATAGGAGAACTGAACATTTGTAGTGTTATTATTGAAAAACTAATTGAACTATGGTATAAATGAAATGGAAAGCACAACATAAAAACTGAAACAGTAGCTAAACCAGACACCAATTCAAAAATATTCTATCATAATGAAGGTTACAATAAAGGTACAGTGTACAAAATACAACATACTGACTGTAAAAGTTTTACATAAGAAAACAAGTAAGAAATCTGATGCAAGGAGCATGAGAAACTAAAGGAATAAAACAAAGATGTAAAAATCATTGAAGATAAGTTTATAAAATGTAAAAATGTAGACTGAAACTCAAAAAATTCTGGAAGCCTTAAGAATCAAACATAAACATCTGAAGTACTACTATATTTATATTGTATTATTTACATGACAATATAAATCCATATAGATCCATGTTAAATAAGATTATCTGACTGGATTTACATGTAATATGAACGTATATTTTTACTTTAATTTTTATACATGATCAGTTTATACTTTAAGAAATAAAGGTAATGTTTCTATAAAGAGCTGTTTGAAGAACTTTGTGCATGTTTACTTTTATAAACATCTATTTTTCAACAGATCTGCCTAAATACCAACAAAAACACATAAATACCAGATATTTATTCCAGTTAATGTCACTTCCAAAATCATTAAACAATTAAAGATATTTTCTTAGATAACTTTAGTCAAATAAATGTTTGTTGTTGTACAGCAAATTCTTTACTTTTATCCATATGTTAAAAATGTAACTTTTACCTGAAGACATAAAGTATGGAATGCGAAATTTTCCCAATAACACCCGAGCTCTGAGACTTTGCAGGGTACTACCATAAAAAGGAAGGGCACCACACACAAGTACATACAGCACCACTCCAAGACTCTATGGAAATATTTTTTACACATTTAATTAGTACATCATAACTGCATTTTAAGTAATATTTCTTACAAAAACCAAACAGCAAATGAATTATTTGAATAAAAATGAATGAATTGACACAAAATCATTTATTCTAAATACAAAAAATAAAAACCTGCATTTGTTTTACTGATATTATTTATCATGTGTCATGACTGTCAAATCACTTGAAGTTCCTGCTATACTTATCACTTCAGTGATTTCAAAAAACTGTAATTCAAAATATACAACTATAAAATACTTTACTTATTCAGTTTTACAAAAGAAACTAGTTGAAACAGATTGAAAAATAAATTAAGTGTAAAATAGTTAAAATTATTCCACTGCTTGTTGCATTTAAATTTTCTGGAGAGCTGAAAACTATACTGAAACAATTCAATGTAGTGAAAATTGAGATTTGTAGCATTTGTGATAAAAAATTAAAGTTGTTATGGCACTTTCCTAATTAGCATGGAACTGGATTCAAATCTCTCTTACTGTAATTGTAAACACTCCAGAAAAATATAAAATTCTATGTTGAAAAATATCACAAAACATTTATGAATTAAGAAGGTTGAATTGCTAAATTAAGACTTTCGCTGGTTTGTGATAAAGTAAGAATTTGTTAAAAAGCACAATTTTTATTACACCCTATTAGTATTACGATCTTCAACTTGAATTATACATACTTTTATTTCTTATTTACCATTTTAAACAAAATTTAATATTCTATATTTTGATACTACTAACACATTAAAATTCTATCTAAACAAAAGTTACTAATTTCCAAACTTACAGATTAATACTGAAATACTCAATCTTTAATATTTTGAAACTGTGTCAACTACACTTATACAGATTCACTCTACAGAATTTATCATAGCATAATAAAATATTTGGAGATTAACATTACTACTGATATTACAACTGTCCAGAGAAAACAATGAACACAAATACATTGTCAATAACATTTTAATGAAAGATCTAACTATCTACTATAATTCCATATAGTTTCTAAAACACATTTAACTCATATATCTTTGACTTACCCACACATCAGCTTTTGGCCCATCATATTCCTTTCCTTCAAAGAGTTCTGGAGCAGCATAAGGTGGACTGCCACACCAAGTTGACAAGAGTCTTCCTGGCTTATAATAGTTGCTGAACCCAAAGTCTATTACACATATATAATGTATATTGTACAGTAATCAATGTAAAAACACAATCAACCTGTTTTGTAATTTATTGTTGCATAAATAAAAAAACACTAATGTTTATATCCAAAACAATGAGAGAGAGCTTTTTCCATTTTCAAATTTACATAAAAAATGCAAGCTTTGATAGTAAGGAGAAATGTAACTACAAATAAAGAGAAACAGTAATTTTAAAAACTTACATTTAGGTATCAGAATATTTATAAGTAAACTTTACAATCATGTAGGTTGACAATAAAGAAAGTTACAAACTCTTTGCTTAGTAAAATATTACTACAAAAAATAATGGAATAATATTTTATACATAAACTGCTCTTAAATCAAATAAGCAACCATATTAAAATTTGAACATATGTGTGAGCATTATTTTATTCACTAAATATAGTCAATGAATCAGTTAAATAGTTCAACTTGCCTAGCATGAGTACTCTTTAGATTCAAAAGAGTTAAGACCAAACTACATAAACTTGTTTAAATGAATCACATTGACCAAAAATATAATTCAAAGACAGGTACATGAAACCATGGCTCATATTTAAAGATTAAAGGAATCTAATGGTGTAGTTGCAAGTTCTGGTCTATAGTCACTCATAAAGTGGAAACAAGTCTTTTTTTACCTTATGCTGGATTTTTAATGTCTGATTCTTACCTTTCAATTACTGATACTTACTAAACTACTTGCTGTCCATCAGTAGTCAATTGGCAATTCCTAACAGCTACAATATGTTTTTAAAACAGTCATCACTATGTGACTCAGATGACTTTCCAATACTTTTTCCAGGTAATCTACTATACAAATCCATCTCCCCACAAAATCTTATTACACTAAAATAAGTTGCATTTGTCTATCTCTGTTTCTCCAATTTCAAGCATTTGCATTTTTATGACAAAATTTATTTCCCATTAAAATCTTTTGCACATATACTATCAGGTACTGTTACAAACTAATCAAATTTGAGTGAATCATCAAAACATCAAATGATAAAGATGAAATGTGAAGGTTAATATCTTTTTCTAATGGCTACCACATGGTAAATAGTGTAATGTAGTATCACAACATTTTACTGTCAGTTAGTTAACTACCAACATATGATTGTCTCAACATTTTACTGCTGGCAAATAATTATGTTCTAAAAATAAAACATTTCCTAGCACAGTGAATTACTTTATTCTAAAAAAAATTACAGTGAACAGCTTTATTCTAATAATTAAAACAATAACAAATAGCATGTATATGCAAATAGTTATATTCTCAAACTTAAACATTTTCTAGCACAGTTAATTACTTTATTTTCAAAAATTATTGTGAATTAAGAAACTGTTGCACTAAACTTGATTAAAAATAAAACTGGACAATAAAGTAATTGAATAAGTTGCTAGAAAAACAGTATAATAAAGTAAATTAAATATTTGCTTGGAAAAAAGTCTATCTCTACATACACAATTATTCATGCATACACATTTTACAATTTCATTTTTGTGTTCAAGTTTTTCTGTTATGATAATGATTGCTTTGATAACATTTCATTAACTTCTATACATGCAAAAAACATTAAAGCAGTAATAATTAATTGTTGCATTCATTTGCCAGCAGTACAATGCACTGGAAGTCATTTAATGTGGCAGTAAAATATCATGGCATTCATATGTTGGTAGTCAAATAACTGGCAGTAAAATGTCATAGGATGTGTAATGTGTACACAAAAGAACAAATGAAACATGTTGATCTATAAAACTAACAGTAAACTGATTTTATGAAACTGCATTCAAATGTAATTCATAGGAGTAATGATAATTTCTTCCACTTAATTTTTGGTGTAGTGTGCATTTTATCTAACAGACATACATTAAAAGTGATGCAAAATATTTTAAAGTGTTACAATTACATTACGTGTTCAGAGCTCTACAATACCATTCAGAGTTTTAGTCAAATATAAATTATGTCAATCTAATTTTGTTTTATAAAATATAATTCTTTAAAAACTGTATGAAATTAGCCTTTTTTTACAAAAAGACAATTAACAAGAAAAAGAAAATGTTAATGAAATGTAAATTCTAACCTGCAATTTTGATGTTCATATTAGAATCTAGCAGGAGATTCTCTGCTTTCAAATCTCTGTGAACTACAAAACGTTGATGACAATAACTCATCGCTGCAATTATCTGTTTGAATTTTTTCCGTGCATAATTTTCCGTCATACGACCATTAGCAACTAAATGGTCTGAAAGTGAAACAGTCCAAACATATGAAACAGCATTTTGTTATTTCTACTTATGATTAGAAAGTTTAAAAAATGGTCACCAAGATGATAGTTTTTCACACTGTTTAAATGTACAAAAACACATTAGTGATTTGAAGCACAAATTATCAGAATTTTACAAATTACAAGAGGAACCATGACATTAATTTGCAATATAAGGAATATTTTATTTTCCCTGTTAAATACTACTGTGAACTGAATAAAATATATCATTTAGATCTTAAAATTCAAATTTTCTAAAATCAAATAATATCATATAAACTGGTTAACATTTAACCTTGAATTTTTTTTTAAATCTGACTTTAAAAACAATGTGTAATTTTAGCATTTTATCTTTCAAATGTAAAAATAACTTTCAGAACACAGTGACTCACAGCATAATGCCAACTACGGATAGTGACAATTTTTTTATGCTGCAGATTGTCTCTGTAAAACACAGAATTTAGTTGTGTTCACTTCATAGAGAACTGAAAAACATTAAATACAGGTATAAGTGTAATACTAAATTGTAAAATATTTAAAACATTACAGATTGCATGCTCTTTAATGATTGTGAATTCTTATTTTATTTTGAAACATTTCTCTTGATTTTTACTTTTATGTATGAACACTGAATTAACAATAATAACATAGATTATTTCTGCTATACAAAGCTGAAAGTTATATATATATATTATTGGAAATAATATTATCTATAAACACAATACAGAGGTAATAATGTAATGTTATTAGCAAGAAATATTCTGAACTTCCATATTTCATACTGTAAGTATACATCATACCAAGATAAAGTACATATATTTTTGACAAAAAGATTTTTCCAAACTGCACTTTCAACTTATAGTGTACTATATACAAGATTTCATATTCACTTAACTTGGAGATATTTTTCATGCTAATTTGAGATCAGAATAAATGACTGACTCTGGCCTCTCCAAGTTTCCACAGTTTTGTTACAAAAAAGCATGAGGTAGTGGACATTACACAAAATTTTATTCATCCTATCAGCTTCTTGGTTGTCACACATAAATAGCAAATATATCAAAAATCTCTCTTGTTACTATGTTTTCATAATTCCAAATCCTATGTTTTATTAATCAGATATGCACAAATCTGATTACATTTTACAAAGTTGTTAATCAAAAATAGCAAAAATGTCCTGTCACCCCATTATAATGCTCAAGATGTTCTAAAGAAGAGCTTGTTTTAACATCCTACATTTCTTTAGAATACAGTCAAGTTTTTACTACCAACTCACAATTCATAATAATTTTCATATCTAAGCACTTTTTCTACAACTGTGAAAATATTCAGTACAATAGTTTATAGTTGACTTTCTGTCGTATTAATTTTTCAGTATTTATTTTTACATTTAAATTGTTTCTCAGAACAAAATTAAATTATTTACACTGTTTTGATAAATTATGTGATAAATATTAAAAGAGGTAAATGCAAATTCAGTAACTGTCATTCCCATTTTATTACTTAAAGATAAACGTAATCATGAATTCATGATCATTTAAGCCTAGTAAGCAATTTGTAAGTGCATCGAATTAAGACACAAAAATTGATTAAAATACCCCAAATTAAGTACTTTTAGCACTGATATAGTAATTAAAGTTTCACTCACCAAATATTTCTCCTTGACTTGCATACTCTGTCACCAGATATATCATCTTTTCTGTTTCCATTACCTGGAATTTATTTCCAAAGTTACCACACATTTAATTCTAAATACAGTAACTGACAAAAAAAAAAGAACTAAATAACTTTTGTGAATTTTAACTCTTTTACTGCATAATTCACTTGTAGGCTGATTTCCACAAAGTGTCAATTATCCACCGAAAAATAAATGTATGAATTTCACCCTTTTTAAAGGGTGAAATTTTAAACATTGAAAGAAGTTGTATCTTCTATATCTGACAGTAATACTACTTGAAAACTGTATTGGATTGTGAAAAACAGTTTAAAGAAAAAATTGAAGAATACTATAATAAAAGTGTTCTCCAGTAAATGGCATAAATACAGGCACAACTAAGTCAATAAGAGGCCAAAACATTATAAAATATAAAACATATTATTCAAATCACAACATCTAAAATAAAAATAATCTGTCTTTATATAGCTACTTTATGTTTTCCTGAAAAGTTAGCAATTTTGTAATGAGGTATATAAACATCTAGGTTTCATGGCACAGAACATAGATGGCAGGTTTCAAGTACAAGAGGATATTCCTGCATGTGGCACTAAAAGGAAACTTTTCATTTTCTTTTTTTGGTAGCCATAGGGAAAATACAAATTTCATAGTCAGTTGATATAAATATTTATTTGGATATTTCTGAACTATGAAGCAAAAGGGCATAAAACTACTATATACTGGTAAAGTCAGTTGATAATCATGAAACTAGCTTCATACCTACAAAATGTCCTTAGTGTTATTTATTTAAAACACAATGTCAAAAATTCAGAAGAGTATTTCCTTTTTCAGTTTTAATATCAATGTTTAGAAAACATATAACTCATGCATAAAGAAAAAGTATGGAAATACCAGTCACACCCAAAACTGAACAATAAAAATTAATAATGTATTAAAGCACCAATCTGTACTTGTATTTTGTCATTTTAACATATATTTGTTAACAGATTCTGCATAATTATTATTAAAGATACTTATAACATGTGCATACATAAGTCTCATGATTTAAATAGAACATCTGGATTTATCTCTCTAACAAAGCCCTTGTCATACAGATATTTGTAATCTCTCAAATCATAAGATCTATTTAATTTACTTTGAAAACAGAAGCCAAACACAAATTTTACAATTTTAGGATTAAAGTGAATTTCAAACAGTTGCTCATGTTTTAAATAGTGAAATCCCTACCTTGTTGAGTTTGAACAAATACCATCAATAACTATCGAACTCAAAGTTCCGAGTGTTCTTGATATAAAGCAGAGCATACATAGATTCACCCATAATTCTTTATGATCAACACCTTCCACATAACTTCATACACATGTAAGATCTTACATACACTCTATTTTTCTGCCACAATTCTCACTTATAAGCTGCATTATGATAAAAAAACACTTATCATCTACTTGCAGGGAGATGGTTGGAAATGTATTTCAGAGACATGCTTCTTTTAAAATTCATTTTAATTCAAAAATGTTAACTTCAAATCAGGTGAACTTACCCATCAAATACTAAAAGCCAGAATACCTAAGATAGAAGTGAGGTGGAAACTGAAAAGAATAAACATTAAACAAACAATATAGTTAAAAGACACAAAAGTGGCAACCTAGACAACACTAAATATGTGGTCGAGCAGAGTCAGAGTAGAACCCAAAACCAGAAATATTTGTAAAAGCACAATTAAACAGTGGAAAGACACAATGCAGCAGAGAAATCCCTGGTTAAGCTAGCCACTGTCAAGCAATAACAAAAATTCAATATTTCAATAAATTGGCCAATATCCAAGGAAGAATGTAAAAGGAAAATAAGTATAAAACAATCATTTCCTTGAGACTGGTTAAAAGCCTCCATCACTGAGAAGCAGGATCTGAAATTGGAGACAAGTTAAGGGGTAAAAATGGTTTATTGCTACAGCTAAAGCATCAATCACAGGACAACCAAGCCATTCTCACAACCACTGAGAGATTAATGGATTCACTATGTATGGAGAAGCCAATTATTTCTCGAAAGAAAATCTGCATGAAGGTTTATAACACTAATACGTGACAAGCACTAAATTACCTGTGATGTGAATGGAACCATAAATGAAGAAGCAGACTACAAAACACTAAGGTTACAAAATCCACTTCTTCCCTTATTATTGATAAACACCACAGATGAAGAAAAAAGTCTGTGTGAAATAAAACACTTTCAATTAGAAACCTTTGATAAAAATGCTGAACTGCTGAAAAATCCAAATGACTGATGTGAAATTTTAATTCCCGAGGAGACTAGATACCTGAAAAACAACTTTCCCTTAAGACAACACCCATTCTCAAGGGAGAAACATCTATGAAGAAATGCAGATCTATATGATGTGGAAGAAAATGGAAGCCTGTAGTTGCAAACTATCAATTTAATCAAAATTGAAGGCAATCAATAGTTGAGGAGAAGTAAATTTTCTGAAATAATGGATCTAAATATTGACATCATCAAGAAGCAAGATCCCATTAGAGATGTTACACATGAGCTAGCCCAAAGCAAATTGCATTATTAAAAGCAAACTTTACCTTTACAGCACAAAAAAACATATCTTTGGCAGTAAGTGTAGAAGGCAGAAAAGTATGACAACTAGACTCCAAAGCTTGAAATGTCATTAGAGTTTATTGAAATGTTTCTTAAACTATGATGGTCCAAAATTCTAGATCTACCAAATACAGTGTTCTAAGTGAAATGTGAAGTTATGAAAGAGCCATCCAATAAACATGGCAAGCTGGATGGCCTTCTGAGTATGTAGGAAAATGAATGAATCAAATGGTCAGAATAAGCTAGATGTCCATGTAAAAGTCAATGTTCAGTGAATGGAGAAAACCAGTATAACTTAGAGTACTTATTAGAAAACTTGTGAATCCAAATGAAAGGCAGAGAACTGATAAACTATGTCCCAATACCAAAAAAAAATTATGGGACAGTAAAATAAAAATATAAAAATAAGCATCTTGTATATCCCCTAATGTCATACAACAGTCATGACTAAGAAACTTATGTATTCCAATTGATAACTATGTGATTCTGGTGAAAGATTAATTAAAACAGGTCTATGACAGATCTAAAAATTCTAGGTTTTCTTAAAACTAAAAAGATAAAAGAATAAAACCGAGAGAAGTGAGATAAAAAATTTAGCTTACTGCTTTCTGAAAGATATATAGACTCCTTGATCCAGAACTGGAGTGGCTGGATTTCAAGAAAAAGGAAAAAATCCTATGATGAAACTAAAAGTGTGTAAAACCCACAGATAACAAAACCAAGACTCCCACAAATAAAACAATGGCCAGAGATTACCTCCCTCCAATATATATATACAATAAAACCTGTCTAAGGCAGAATTCCACGGGACTGAGTAAAATTTCTGTCTTAAGCAGATTTTCCAGCTTAGACATAGTGAACATGCATTACCTTAATAATATATAACTTTTAAGTAGAAAGCTACACTTGCTTGACTAAAGGGAAGCAAGACATTTCCGAATAAAATTATTATACTGTTTAAGCTATATTTATTAGAATAAGAACAAAAACAGACATTCAAAATATACATAAGTACACAAAATCTTAATCAAATTTATTTGAAGAAAGTGTCCAATTTTAAATGTTTCATTTTTCAATGAGCTTTCTCATACAGTTAAAATAGAACGTCAATTCTACGGCCTTTTATTAAAATTCATTTTCACTCTTCATTTTTGCATGCAATTTGATAGTGTTAACATAACTTAACACTTGCAACGAAGTAGGAATTTCTATTTCATCACTATCTTTTCCATTTTGTTCATCTTCTGAATCTCTCACACTGTTACCAGCTTGTGATTCTATTATGGATTTTAAATCAATTTCATCAGTTTCTGTTAAAACATTCTTGTCAACATTCACAAAACTTTCCACATTCACAGAATCATCTACATCAATCTTCTCAATCAGAGTTTGGATTTCACTAAAATCATCATAACAAACAGCTTCTCCACAATGTCCGCCATTATCAAGAATAAATACACAGTTTCAAAAGCACTTTATTACACGTTTGATTGAATAACTTAAAAATGCAACTGCATCTAACATGTCAATTTTCATGGTCATTTCAGATGCTCTCTTACAGTTGTACATGTTTGCAATAAGATGCTGAAGCATCAATTTTCTGTAGTTCAATTTTATACACTGTATAATTCCATTAACTAGTGGCTGTAGAACTGATGTTGTATATGGAGATAGAAAGACTAAACCAACATTTGAAAGTTGAACTTTTGGGTGACAAGTTGCATTATCTTGAAAAAGTAGAATATTTCTATTTTTTTGTTCCATTCTTTTGTTTAATTTAACTGCAAAAATAATGATGGCAGAAAAAGGGACAGAATACATTTAACCAATACTTACTGTAACAAAATGTCCAAAATTTATTGATATTTAAAGAAATTATTAATTAAGTAAGAAATTAATATTTAATCAAAAATATTTTTCTGCCTTACTTAGGTTCTAATCCTACTTGTTGATAGATGAGGTAGGTAAAATATAGTTTTCTGTCCAGGTTATGCAGGTTCTGCCATATAGAGGGCCTTTTATAAGAGAAATCTTTAGATAATGCTGCAAAATTTTGATATTTCCAGCTTGTATAGGTTTCAGCTCTATGCAGTTTCCAGCTTAGACAGATTTTTCAGTATGACTGAAAGGAATGAGCAGAAATAGCTAACAAGTAGATAAAAAAAAAAAAAATGTAGTAAAACATTACTCACTGGTTGTTTTAAAGGATAGAATACAAGAAGTCAAAATGCTAAACTCTATTCAGCTCTTATTAGCATTCCATTCCTAACATGAAGTTAAGTGAGGGTAGACATTTCTGTAAATGAATGGTTCAAGAAGGAAGCTCATCCATATCTAAAAAGAAATGGAGGGTGGGGTAAGTACATATGAACACAGTACTGTGGGCTATGCGTCAATAGAAAATTAAAGACACATGTTAATAGAATCAACATCAGAAACAAGGTACAAATATAAGTTTAGCCAAATAAAAAAGAGGAAAACAAGAATAGATGAAAACTAATAATTACTCTGAAAAAAAAGTCTCAAAACAAAACATGAAGAAACATTTGTGTCAGTTGTTTGGCACATATAACCTAATTGGTTTGTACCACAAAATGCCAATTAGAACAAACAGAGAAGAAGACTCTCCTCCAAAAAATATAACAGAGTGTCAGGAACTTGAGAAGTAGGTTCAGAAAAGGAAGATAATCCCACTAAAAGTCCTAGAACCATAACTACTTTAGAATATATCTTTAATCAAGTACATTCATGTAATTTTTTGAAGTTTTTAGCAAATGTTTTTACTCAGGTAAACACTGCACTTGCAATGGCTCAAAACTCTATGAAGATATGACTTTCATCTGGCCCATTTAGGCCTCTTGATGTGGATTCCCATACATGGTGAAGAGACCTCTCAGGGATAGTTCTGCTACTTCAGTTTACCTCTGGGATCCAAACATTCACTCACATATTTGTCATGCATGGCATTCCATAAAGAGGAGGAGAGGATCTTGGTGGTTGAAGGATGTCACCAGTCCTTCAACAGATCACTTTGAAACTGAATTCCTGTAGATAGATGGCTTTGGGGTGGTTCTCCAGGATCCATCAGCTGGTCCTGTTGGGCTGTGGTCAATAAAGTGCCAATGTTGAATATTTGTAATGTGTATTGTAGACTGTGTCTGATGCTGGTGTTTGGTTACAGCATTCACAAAACCCTGACATAGCTACAATGTAATTGTTTTGTGATGTAGTGCATTCCCCTCATAAGGATCCAAGGTGAGTTGGGTCAGTGAGCAATGAATCTTCTCCATTTCTTGTGGATCCCTCATCCACTAACCCCCCTGATAAAAACATCAAGAAAACCATCATACTGATTAGAAATCATTTGCTTTCAGAAGACTTGGATCTACAATCACCACTTGCATCGGTACCTCATTTTCTGATTTTACATTATAAGTGTGAAAAACCTTTAGGGCATGTCTTCGTCTTTCATCCAAAAAGGGATTAGAGGAGTTTTCTGCCTCTTCAAAGTCAGTCAGGAAGTTAAGTTGTGGAGACATAGTGATAAAAATATCTACACCAAAACATAGTGAACTCCTTCTGAAATTGAAGGCCACTAGAAATATACCTATTAAGATTACCCCTCATGCTATACTGAACTCCTAAAAGGAGTTACCACTGAGAGGTATTTAAAAAAGCATCTATGAGTCAGAAGTTTTCATTAGTTTCACCCGTCAAGGAGTTTCTGCTGTGTCATATCTCTACTCATAAAATGAAATTATGCAGCCTACAAATATTCTTACACTGATGATGTTTAAAATACCATGTCTACCTGCCACTGTCAAGGCAGCTTATCTTAAATGTAAGGTACAGCACTATATTCCTAACATTCTCATGTGTTTCCAGTTTTAGTGGTTCAGACATTCCATGGCATCTTGTCATGGTTCTTTGACATGCATTCATTGTGTTGGTAAAGACCATGATGCCAAAAAATCTCAACTGAATCCATACATAAACTGTTGTGGTCCTCATTCCCATACTTTTGTTGTTGTCCTCAGTTGGTGCAGGAAAATGAGGAACAGTGATTGAGGGCTATAAACAACATATTTTACCTCATAGCTCAGAAATTCTTGTCCCCTGTTCCATTTTAGACATATATTACTCCTGCACTCCATTCTATTGCTACAGTGAAAGTGCATAAAAATCAGTCCATGTCTCTAACTGGTGGATAGAGCATTTTGACTGCAATAGACATATTTATGAGTGAATCCCAACCTGTAGATATAATGATGCATTCCGAGTTTACAAGTCTACACTTACTCCTATCTCTTGCCTCAGTGTTGCATCCAGTGACCACTTGGGTCCCTCTCGTTTGATCCAGAGGTGCAGAAATATTACTTAAGTCATGCACTTAATCTCTGTAATCACCTTCTTCTGACAAAAATCTGCCCAATCAATCCAAAGTAGGTTCCATGGAGGATAACATAGTTCTTTCCACTACAGAAAAATGTTATGGTCACAAAAAAAAAAAAAGATTATCCACTCAATTTCAATGTGATAAAGACATGTACATTCATCCAAAAGTAATGAAAGATTCAAGTGATGTCTACATCTCAAAATTATAGTCAGACTGTAGTTCATTAGCCCAATTGAGATACATTTTAAAAAATACAATTAGCTAGATGATATATTTTGTTGGAGTCTTGGTTCTGATCAGAACTCATGCCTTGGTTGCTTTAGCAAGCAATATTTAGGTGCGACATTCTGTCATCTGACAAGATGGTGTCAGCAGTAGCAAAATATCTATAAATGGCATGTGTAAAGTCTCAGCAAATGGAGTTCATTATTCAGCAAAACATATATGGAGTTGATGATAGTCAGAAGGGCAGAGCCTTAAACTGCATCACTTGATCCTCATTCACAAAATACATATAATGGTGGGACGATGCCACTATAAGAAATAATATGACTATAGGTGTTAGCAACAGTGAATCAAGTCATCCACAGTCCTAGTGAAAAATACCAACACAGAGTGAGGAATGACACTATCATGAAATTTGGAGGATATAGGAAAATATTTAGATGATAAAGACTGATATGTGGATGCCAACAGTCAGACACAAATAAAAACCAGGAACAACTGGAATGACTCTCTCTACTTCCCTTACAACCAACAAATCTCCTATAGCTATGGAATGTAGTTCTGAAATCTGAAGATCTATAGAAGGTGAAAATGTTGCAGGTTGGGGAGATATATATATATATATATATATATATATATATACATACACACACATAATGGTGCTGATGTAAAATGAATGGCTAATCATGACACAAGGGCTTTCAGTACCCATAATCCATGATAAAGGTTTTCTATTGTTCATAAATTCTTGGAGCTGACCCCCCCCCCCCCAGACCCCAAAAGCATAAGGTAACATTATGGAGGAACCTCGTGCATATGGGCATAATTTATTCTGGATAACAATGAACTGAAAAGCTGATGTCTAGGGTTTATACCATCAAATAGGACATAACTATGACCCCTGTAGGAACCAAGGACAGTCTAGAAAACAACAATGACAGGGATAAATGCATATAGGCAACATTAACTCTTGAATCCAAAGACTGGAATACTTGCAAAAATGAAGAGTTGAATAAAATGACCTTATGTAACTAACAGAGATTGGCAGCAGGTAGAAGAACATCCTCCAATAATTCCCAACAACCTACCAGCCAAAATACTATAGAAAATGTTGAAGCTCACAATCAAACCAAAGTGGATGCTAACAATGGTGCAATCATTGAAAGGCTGTCTAAAAAAATGGTATAGGATGATAAATATTTCAGCATCATAGTTAAGGTCAGGTGAATCTTAGGAAATTGTAATCTATTCAGGTTGACTACAGACCACACTCTGAAAACCCTCATTTCCAGGAGTTACTCCATCCTCTGAGAGGCTAAATATTTTTTCCACGTGGTGGTGGAAGATGAAAGTATGTTTTTCTGACAAATATGGCAGACAAAGCATAGCTGTACCTCCATGTAAGTGAGCAGTATACTTTCCTACCTGATCCATAATATCAGGGAGAACTAAATACTTGCCCTCAGAACTTTCCACCATCCAAACATGTACAGACTCCAAAGCAACTGGGTAAAGATGTATATTAAGTACTCGGATGGGTGAATACACGTAAAGATGTTCGTGTGATCAATACTGGTTGAGAGTACTGACTCCCAGAAGACAAGAATGAGGTACAAGTGGCCAAATGAGAGGTAACTTGGTATTGAATACTGTAGCAAAGGCAATCACTTGGTGACCAATGGCAAAAACCCTTGAAAATGAGGGAATCTAATATATCTGGTTGGGGCACAAAACAAATCCATGATTAGATTGAAAACAACCAGTACATGACACTCAATAAGGTGAATGTGATGTGTGTGCAGACCAGATTAAAGAGATCTCTGGACGAGGTGCCCTCTCAATGATTGATATGTGCTACCGCCATAGAATTGTCTGAATGCATCATCACCAGTCAAAATCGAGCTATAAAGAAGGAATTGATGCAATGCCCAATGTATGACTAGAATTAGAGAACATTTATATGCAAGGACATTTCCTCTGCAATCCAATGATGCAAAGCCTCATGATGATTTACCTATGTCCTCATTCCTGAAAGGATGTGTTTGTGAAAAAAAGTAAATCTGGATGGGAGAAGAGGAAGTAGCATGTAGAAAGAGAAATGGGATGAAAAGGGAATATGAAGGAGAACCAGTGATGTAATGTAAATGATGGAGCCAAGAGAGCATGGTGAGCTGACAGTTCCATTGAACAAAGCTGCAAAGGAAGAGAATGGGTACAACTTACATGAGTATTAAAAAAAGACCCCTAAATGAACAAGATATTGAGTGGGTCTCAGAAAGCACTTTTCAATTTGATTAACAATCCTATCTAACCCGCCACTGAAAGGAACTGTCAAGTATGAATAGCTGATTCCTGTTCAAAATTCCAGAAGAAGTCAGTCATATGTGTCATAATGAAATTGGACCCCCAGAACACTGAGATGTCAAGCAACTGCTCAGACTACTACGCAAAATATGTAAGGCGCCGAGGCAAGTCCAAAGGAGGGCCAAAAATTGATAAACATCCCCAAGATGGAGAAACTGAAGATAAGGAAAAGACTGGGAGAGATATCAGTATATGTAGGTAAGCATTGAAGACACACATTTCAGTCATCCACAATCCTGGGAAAAAAGTCCATGTCAGGATTAGAAAAAGAGTTCATTAGTAGCTGCCATTATTTAGTTTTTTTTTTGAACAATGAAAAGACAGGAATAAAAACCCCTTCTGACAAATACTGGCTGATCATGGGAGCTTGAGGAGGAAGGAAAGAAACAAAGAAAGTAGAACTGGACAACAAACTACTGGTCACTGGGTTAACCCACAAAGTGGTAACATTATCTTCAGAATTCATTGCACACAAAAGGTTCACAAAAATTTCAGTGCTGAAAATAGTGTAACTAGAATTAACTAGAAAAAAAAATGCTTTGTGATGAAACAAAGTCAAATATTTAGCATTAAACATAAAAAAATACATCTAAATCCAAATGCTACCGAATGAAGAGTGATAGCTTAGTTTAAAATTTGAAGGAGCCACATATAGCACATAAGCATGCCATGCTCCTGTTGGGTAGGAACTGATACATGATGATTTGCATGACAGAAATGTTTGAATCTTTTAATTCCAACGGGGGGCAGAAGGCTTGTGGCATACATATAGAGGGCAGCACTGAACAAGAATAGTTAATTCTGTGAGAAGAGGTAAGTACTATATTGGAATTGCTTTTGGTAACCTGAAGACTTTTTTGGTATTGGAACTGAAAATTCACTTCAATAAAATAAATAGTCAAAAGTGCAGATGTTTTCATATATTGTCAAAATTAAGTTCTCTAATTTTTCATGTTAAGTCTTCTTAGTTGTTTCTGGATTTTAAAATATCTTATGTATTTAAAATTACCTATTCACTATTTGAGTGTTTAAATATTTCAATATCATTAATATCATTAGAAATTAACAACTTGTTCAACATAATTGTTAGTAAATGTCTACTCACTGTATGAATAATAACTATCTAAAAGTCTAGAGTTGTACATTTTCTGTTAAGGCAATTTATTGCAATAACATCAGACTTGCTTACTTGATACAACTGAATAATATAAGGATGCTTCAATAACTTCATTATCTGAATTTCACGAAATATCTTTTTCAGGTTTTCTTCATCCAGGTTGGTTTTGTCTATGATTTTGATAGCAACCTATACAACACATACACATAAATTTAAGTCTCTTAACAATGTGAACACATATCATCCTACAATCTTTAGAAAAAGTAATTAAACACTTACTGTTTGCAACAAAATGCATACAAGTAATTAATATTTTGTGAATTAGTAATCTAAATGGATCAAAATAAAAACAAATGAATGGCGTTTTTATCCACTTTATACGTAATAGCCTAAGGAAATATTTTGCATTTGTGAGCTTATATGTGTTTAACTATTTATGCAAGTTCAGTGTGCACTACTCCAGATATTAACACTTAAAAATACAGTATATTCATTTTCTGTTCATTGGTAAACTGTGCAAGTTTCAAAAACAAACACATGGTGTATTTTTGCATTTTATAAGTAATAACCTATTCAACTTTTCTTTACAATGTCCCTGGTTATAATATTTAATATATTTCTTAATTGCTATTTCAAATTGTTGGTTAGCATTGGATTTAGAATTAAGTCTTCTTTCTTTTTTTCTTTTTTTTTTTTTGCCAAGCCCTTTAAGATATTACTGGGATTATGTTCATAAATATCACTAAGATAAAAGGTACCCCCCACTGATGGTTTAATGCCTACTATTTACTAATTGTTTTTTGATCTAAGTTTCTAGTATATTTATCTGTTTCTTTAAATATATATTTAAATAAATTAATGATTATATTTTAAACATTGTTTTCAGTCTTGATTAATACAATTTGTTTATTTTTTTAATCAGACATTTCCAATAAAGAATGCTAAAAATATTGCAGATGCACTGAAATCAAAACAAACATAATGATGAATAAAGAGTTAATACATGATCACAAGTGAGTTTAAACAAAAAACATAGTTACAACAAAGTCACTATCAATATTATTGTTAAGACTTAAATGTGTTGTCCTAACAAGAACATTTAAAAAAAAACTATGACTCTCCATAACTGTACATGAATTTGTTTCTCAATAGTATTGTGATGGTCAATGTAAAGCTATTTAACAGGTTGTCACAGCTGTTTCCATTAGCACTGAGAATTAAATATGGATCATAATTACATAATTAATTCAGTGTGTTTGATATACAGTATCAATGTTTTAGTCCCAACTCAAAGGCTATATATATTAGATAAATCTCTCACACCTGAACAAAGATTCATATAATTCTAATTTACTGTTAGGAAAAGATATTGGAGAGAAATGTAGAACCTGTTACAATGATATATTTATGCTATACAAATAACACAAATCTTACTCTCCTAAAGAGTACATATATTCAACAGTAAACAATTTTTTATTCAGCATTCTAGTTTAAAACTCACTAAATCCAGGCCTAGGTCATTTGCCAGTTCAACCTTAATTGTTACTCTATGATAAAAGTTGACCAAGAATGGACACAATTTCAAGAGACAGTTTTATTGTTTCAATCTTACATGCATAAATGTCACACAAATCAGAGATAAATTTAAATTCTAGTAATCCAGTTTCATGACTAGTCAGCTTTGAGAGAATGTAAAATATGAAAGATGTTTTGATGTTCTAAACAAGTTGCTTTGAACCTGAAACAGCCAGAATACATTGCAAAACTTTATCCATACTGTTCCGCATTACTGATCCTTCAGCTTCTAACCATGTATATACTACCTCCTATCTTAATTCAACTTGTAATTTCAAATTCGTTTTAAAAAAACAGTTTACTTTTTTTTACTCAGATCCTCACTTTCCATTCATATAGTTCTTCTAATTATTTCAACAGCAGTTTCTTGCATTGAATGATCATCCACTGTCCCAACCATCCTTGTTTTGTCTCTCATTATTGCAGTAGTCAGATACCTCTATGCTCTATCTCTAACAATTGACATTACACTGGTTACCTCAGTCAAAACAACTTTTGGCTGGTGGCCTGAATCAAATTACTGTTGAAGTGGCATTTGATCTGTATTTTTGATTCTCTCAAACTACTTTCTCTCTCATATAAAGTACCTTACAAAAAATGTCTCTCTCCTCTGGCAAAGCTTGAGGCAGAGGAGAAGGAAAAAGTTCTGACATAAGGATGTGATCAAATAAACTTCTATAATGCTTGTTGAAATACAGAGAATGCTATGCATGCAATAGAGGACTTCTTTGAATGAATTAGAAGTCCTCTATTGAATGCAAAGCATTCTCTGTATTTCAACAAGCATTATAGAAGTTTATATTTATCATCCAAAAATCTGATGTTTTTTCAAAGACCACTAATAAAGTCAGTCTTTCTCATGCAGATCAACCAAGCCCAAAAATGCAGCCAATTGGGAAATCTGTACATCAAGCTGTACAGACTAAACATTCGGCACTCCCAAAGCTCCTTGTTGAAAGGAAGACATAATGGTGTCAAGAAATTAGCATTAGCATGGAAGTTTCTAATGAGAAGTGTTAATGCCATTCATCAATAAAAAATAACAAAAACCTTATATTCAAATAATTCTGATAAATAACATCATTAAAGGAAGCACACTGCTCAAGCAAGGATAAGAGATAAATTTAATATTTCAACTCTAACAAATCAGAGTCATGGAGAGAAAGGGTATGTGCCTTAACACTGACATAAGCTCCATTGTCATTATGTCAAATGGTGCTAGTGATGAATGTTTATCACTGTTACAGTTGAGAGAAAGTGGTAAGTTTAAATATATTATGTTATTGTAATTTGATTACAGTTATTTGATTCAGGCCACCAGTCAAAAGTTGTTTTGACTGAGGTAACCTGTGTAATGTCAATGGCTAAAGATAGAGCATAAAGGTATCTGACCAGCGCAATAATGAGAGACAAAAGAAGGATGGTTGGGACAGTGGATGATCATTCATAATATAAACCATCAATATAAATAGGAATGAAAGGATAATTCAAAAGATGTTCACCAACTAAAAGACAGTACTTTCAATCGGGAGTATCTGCTTTTATCAGATGACTCAAAGTATTGAGCAAAGGGAAGATTATATCAGTTTCTTAAACAATTTTTTAATGTTTTTACCTTCAATTTTTAAACATAAGGCAAAGTGATATAGTTTTTGCCACTTAGTTTAAATAGTCAAGCACATCATGCAACAGATTATTTAAAATTGAGCTATTTCTGCAGCTTGGAAACAATAATGTTGTGTTTCTGCTTTGACCTATTAGAAAACAAAACCTTCTACTAGACATAATTAAATGCTTGTAATAGTGGTTACCATAAAAGCTTAGCATCATACATCAATGAGTTGAAATCCTTACAATGTAGTAGAAGCAGTAGTAACATAAAAAGGTGAACATTAAGAATTCCTTATAGAATATAGTCAGTACTAAAAGAAAATGAATACAAAAGGACAGAATGATTTAACCTTCAAAGAGTGGCTAGTTGTCATCAGTGGTAACTACAAGTATGAAAAAAAAAAGACATGTAGAAAATTCTATGTGGACTTCATGCAGATGAAAAAGTAACATACATCAACAAGTCTCCACTCCATACACAGAATAACATCAAGATAACTCATGGAAAAAGAAAGGGAAATGGGGATGAGATGGGAATCCCAAGCAACCTTCCCCTAATCATACCAGTACTCAAACAAAGTCAAACATTTAACACAATAATCACATGGTGTTTTTATCTACTTCATACAGAATAGCCTATGGAATTATCTTGCATTTATGAGTTAATGTGTGCTTATTTATGAATTTTACTCATTTTATAATGAGTAATAGTTTGTGATTTGAATGTGCACTACTCTAGATATTAATACTTAACAATACACTACGTTCAAACCAGCCTCCAACATTCAGTTTTCTTGGGAACAATGAACGAGCAGGAATAAAAACCTCTTATGACAGATGCTGGCTGAGCAAGGAACATGAAAGGAGAATTGGACAATGAATCACAAATTGCTGGAAACAAAATGGCCAAAGTTCAAAAGAAAGATTTAGCTGAAAAAACTTGTTTTCATGTTGCTCACTCCAAGTCAACTGCCAACTAGCACGCAGCTGAGCCCTGAATACAGGACCATAGTCCATGTATGAAAACAGGCACAGAAGTGATAGTGCCAGCATAAACAGACTTAGCTGCAGTGTCAGTGAGCCTGTTCCCATGAATGCCAACACGGCTTGGTATCCAGCAGAACTGGATAGAAGAAAATGTTAAAAAGAAATGGGCCAGTCGGTTTTGAAAATTGGCGAGAACAGAATGAGAACTAAGGTGAAGCAATTCCAGGGCCAGTAGAAAGCTAAGTGAGAATTATAAATAGTACAATTTGAGTACTGCTTAGCTTATATGTAATCCAGGGAAAGAGAAATGGCATACAGTTCAGCAGTGAACACAGAAACTGTAGAAAGGATTCTGTGCACAACCACTGAACCACAAAAAATAACAGCAGAGACCATAAAGTCATCTGATTTCAAACCATCAATATAAATAGGAATGGAAGTATAGTTCAAAAGATGTTCACCAACTAAAAGATGGTACTTTCAATCAGGAGTATTTGCTTTTATCAGATGACTCAAAGTATTGTCACACTTGGGGATGGTAAAAAGCCATGGTGGGATGGGCTGACCAGTGGATACAGCAGTGTCATCCAAGGATAGACCCAATTCATTCAACTGTGTCTGGATACAAAGACCAAAAAGACCAATGGCAGACTGTCTATTCTGAGAAAGCATGGCCAACTGAGGAAAAAAAAACAACCCCAAATGGAATGCTGTGGTAAGGATCAAAGTTTTGAAGTATACAGTGCAAATGGCAGAGATAAAGAGGAGATTCATGAGACTGTGTGTATAAATTATGGACTGGGAATGTGTGGAAAGCCCCTGATGATGAACGAGGTCCTGGCAGAGCCATAGACCAGAAATCCACAGTCCAATATCAATGGAACAAGAGCACAATAAACCATTAAGATAGAGCATCGATCCACTTCCCAATAGGTGAAAGAAAGGATATGGAAGATATTCAGTAACCTTGTACACTTGACTCATAGCTCCTTGATGTATGGTACAAAAGGTCAGCTTATGGTCAAAGATAAGCCCCAAGAACTTACCTACAAAAGGTATCCCAGACCCATTTTTTTTAACCTCCCATGCCATGTGGCAGGCAAGATATCACCACAAATGAGGATACCACAGAAAAATAACAATAACTCCTCATGACAAATTCAAAGTAGCGTAGGGGGTAACCTTAATGGCCTTTGAATACAAGAAAAGTTCACTGTGTTTAGAAGTGGATGTTTCCAACAATATGTCACCAAAACAAAGCTTTTTGACTGATTAGGAGAAACAGCAAGTCCCTCTAGTCCTTTTTAAATAAAAAAGGGTGACATTTGTCCAAAAGATTTGTCTGAAAGAAAATGTAATATCAGAAAATGAGGTACAGGTGTTGAAGAGGTTGAAGATTGCTATGAAGAATCTTCAAGATATGGGTTTTTTTTAGCACTATACCCAAACCCCAGCATCAGACACTGCAAAATAAAAAGAACTTACCTTTCTCAAGGACAGTATGTAATTTTAAGAAAAACAGCAATTGGAGCAAGTCAAAATCCTGCATGATACAAAACAGCCAGATCATGAAAACAATGGAAAAAGAATACATGCAGAATAATCAAAATTATTATGTAAGAGAGAGACAGTCAACAAGTCTGATGTGATGAAATGTGAAAGAATGACCACCTCTCAAAGCAGCTGAAGTCTTAGAATAAAAGTCTAGTTTGAATACAGGAGAGAAAAAGTGCAAGAAAATCAATGGCATATACCTCCAAACAATGGCCACCATAGGTGAAAAGAAGAAAAAAGGTAGAATAAATATAAAATCCCATGGTTTGAACAAGTCATGGGTATACACATGCAAGCCCATAACAAAATCCTAGTCAATCATGGGAGTAGAATGAGTGAGTTGTTAAAGAAGAACAATTCAAAAATACTGGAGAGGACCAGGGTAGAAAAAATCTGACAATAACAGGAAAGGGAATACGTAGTTGATAAAGCTACTTAAAAACCAGCAATAGGAAAGACTGACAAATCATGGTCAAACAGCCATGTAAAAAAGACCAAAATTGGGCCACAAGAAAATGGGCTGAATGAAGAGAGAAGCTGCTGAACCAGTGTCAAAAACGATGCCACTTCTGGTGAGAAACAAAAAGAGTTGAAAGATCAGAGGAATAGGATAAGAAAAATGTTACATGACCAAAGAATCCAGTCCTGTGGGAATAGAACTGAACAAAACCCATATATGAAGATAAAGAGACAATAACCTCAAGTAAATTTGATTGAAGTAATAGTGTGTTGGAGTGGAACAGAGAAAGAAAGAGCCTAGCAGTCAATTGCAAAGCAGATGAAATCAGGGTTATGCAAGCAAAAGTGACACTACTAACAGGCCATGACAAGAAGAATTGCATATGAGAGCAAAAACATGAGGGAGAAGAGGGATATATGCACACAGTAAAAAGTAAGACCAGTCCTAGCAGAGAGTGATGATTGCCAGAGCCAAGGAATGAAGAAATGAGGACCTGAAAAGGGCAAGTCTGGCGTTAAAGGTGACAAAGGCACTGATCAGGAGTTTGCTTTAACAAGATAACACAACACAAATTTCAAAAGTGAAATGATCACTATGATTAAAGAAAGATGACTTGCCACTAAATACAAAGCCCTGCAACATGGTATGTGATGAGACAAACCCAACAAGAATAAGCCCAAAACAACAGATCCAATGCAACAATGCAAAGAGTCCTGGAGTAGCCCCTGATTGTTGGAATAGAACATGGCCTACGAATCCACAAGAAGAAGAAGAAATTGAAATAATGCTCAGTGGATTATATGAATTTCAAGAACATTTACATGCAGTCACAAGCCCAAAATTGGGTAGTCTTTCATAGGTGCACCCAGCCTGACATAAATATACATAATCAAGTGGTGACTAAATATTGGCATCATATGACACAAAAAGACAAATCATCACTAAGAGGAGAAAAGAGGTGCAAACTCAAGAAAAATGGATCCTTAGAAAGAAAACACTGGTCCCACACTGTCAACTTGAAAAGGACTGATGAAAAAGACATGTTAATGTCCCAAAAGGAAAAGCATGGAACTGAAAAACCCTATCCTGATGGACAAAACAAAAATGTCTAGAGTATGGAGAAACAGAATGTGTTGAAAAATGTTTAAAACATCAATCTTGTTCATCTATAGCCCAAATTAAAAAGATCATCTGGAAAGAAACTAAATCCTCCAGATGAAACCATGCAACAATAACAAATCAGTTGAGACAACACATTAATAAATAGATGTCAGTTTCCAGACTTCTTGGGAACCACAAAAAAGCAAATATCAATAACCAGGTGTAAAAATAAATAGCCTCACAATGGTGTCCTTGGCCAAGACACCTGAAACAACACCCTCAAGTCATTGAATATAAAAGAAA
This sequence comes from Tachypleus tridentatus, assembly GCF_004210375.1. Classification (NCBI taxonomy): domain Eukaryota; kingdom Metazoa; phylum Arthropoda; class Merostomata; order Xiphosura; family Limulidae; genus Tachypleus; species Tachypleus tridentatus. The sequence continues at coordinate 233,470,994 of NC_134837.1, read as the reverse complement.
ATAGAGAGAAGAGAAAAGAAGAGATGTAAGCTATGGGCAAGAGATCTTAAATAACTCATCTGTCAGAAATACAGAGACCAATGTCCATTAAAGAGACAGATGGGCCCCTACAGAATAGTCAGCAACAAGATGAGCAACAACCCTGATATTTGGAACTGGGAAAATGGGAAATAGAAGAAGAAACTGATAAGTTGAATTGGGAATAGAAAGTGTGAATTAATCAAGCCTGGGAAGATAAACAGAGTGATGTGGTCGTAAAAAATTTGAAAAACAACAGTAAGCAATTAAGACCCATGCTGGGCCATCTTAGCCCATGTCTATAATGAGTTGGAAATGTCCTCAAAGACCTCAGAGAAAAAAAAATGAAGCCCAACAAAAATCACAAAGGTAAGTGTGTTAGAGACTATATTAGCTAAAATATCATTTCAACCCATAAGGTCCCAACAAGAGAGAAACCATAAAAGAAGAAATATAGTACTTGAATAATTATGAACCAGCATTGTGAAAACAAACCTCTCCAAAAAAAAAATTCCTGAACATGGTGAAATACCTCAAAAATAAGTTTAAGCAATGAGAGATAATGGGTGAGGTTGGTAGAGAGATACAATGGCTCAAAAATGGGATACTAGAAAGGGAACTAAAATTTAAGGGTTCATCCCAATCAAGTAAAAGAAATTCCAAAAACTCAGAATTGAAGCAAAAAATGAAGAATGGTGGTAGGCCAGGACAAAAGATTCAAGCAGATGAGAGAATCAAGTATGTCAGTGGGTGTGCAGGTGCTTAAGAAACCAGCTTGCAAGGAAGCAAGGTAGTTTTGAATATAGATTTCATGTAGAAAAGTAAGGAAGGAAACCAACAACAAAAAAGAGAAATACAAGAGTATACATGCAAAATCATATCAAAGAAGAGATAAAAAGAATGAGAATTGTCTTCTACAGATAAAACTACAGCAAACTCTGTTGGGGAAGACAGCCTGTCAAAATCATGATGATTTTGTGAATCAATGTGGATGATCCACATAAGCTAACTTAAATTCAGAAGAAGGAACAGAGCTAAATAGGTGGTAGGAAAAGGCTAGCATGCATGAAAGAATTTAAAACACGTTGAACAATGGCTTTTATGTCCTTCCTCCACATACAAAGATCTCTCAACAGATACAGATCCCATGCTAGGAACATATTCACTGTTGGGGGAAGAAATGAAAGTTACCATTACTTGAGAATTTGTAATGGGTAACCAGAAAAAAAATTTCCTTCAGTTGGGAAATAAATCAGCAAAAATTAAGAAAATCACATCTCTTAAATAATTGAGTTATAAATTTTAAAAACATGTCTGTTCTAGACAATATTTAGAAAAATAATGAAGTTATTTTGAACATATGTGATTAGGAATGTTACTACACAAGAAAGTTGTCATCCTCCTACTTATGAAAGACTATGACTGGATGATGATGTCATCATGTATTGGCATAGTTCACATAAAATGCATGATTTTAGGACAGAGTTAGCTCAAGGCTAGTGCCATGTAAACCTCATAGGCAAATATGTAAGAAATCAAGCTATTTTGCATGCAAAGGGGAGATATTATTTTAGAAAGTTATTTTTTCTGAAATCCTCAAACCATATTTTACATCTTATGCAGCAAAATATGTGATCATGTTCATGCAGCCATATTAAAGATCCATGATATTACCTATGAAAATGGCTCATAAATGCTAGTGACATTTTGCAAAGAGATAGACACAATGCTGGTGGTATCATAGCAGCCTACTGCATGTCAACTTTAACCAAACTCCTTGCTTGTTAAAACAAAAAGAAGACTATCACTGATTCAGCTGCCTAAAGTCAAAATGAAAATTTCTCTTTCATTCTCGTCAATACATTTGTGACCAAGAGAGGCAACTTTTTTGTGAGTTTTGTTTTTATGACTTTCTACTTGAATATAAGTTGCTCTCACTAGGCCTCATTACAATCCACACATATATTTAATTATTATGATTCAGAACTTACTGTTTTTATTTATTTAGAAAAAGCTTCATTTGTATCATATCAATATACTTGCATAACCATAAATAGTCCTCTGTCACTATCCCATATTTATTATCACAACCAAATTTTGCTGATATTAATCAGTAATTAAATTATAAAAATATAAAATATTTATTAAGCTGTTGCAGAACCTCTTGTCTTGCTAAAAGAATAAAAAAATCAATCACCAACTAAGGATCTTTTCAGTGTCAGCCAGTGGAAAAGAAGACCTCTAGATTTGTCACATGCAAACTGTGGGGCATACCTCCAAGAGACTATGTAAAGTCAGTATGGGGACACATAACTATGAATAAAAGAGCACATATACCTAAAAGTACAAATTGAAAAGTAAATACATTTAAAAACTACTGTAAAACCATTAAAACTATTAATTAATACAGCAACAACAACTAACATGAGAAATGATTTGTAAGTATCTATGTTTATACATGAATATATGACAGAAGGTAAGAAGACTAGCAACAAAACACATTAAAAAGGAAAGTGTCATAATAAAATTTTGACAACTTATTTCTTTTTCCTTATATAGATTCACCTACATGGTTAGGAGGCCTCCCATGGATAACTCTGTATGTACAAATTATCTCCTTTAGAATTCAAAAACATTTACCCACATCTTTGCCATGTGTAGCATCCATCCCATGAAGAAGAAAATCCTGGTAGTTCAGGGTGTCATCTTGATTGGTTATTTATATTAGGCACCCTGACACATCACTTTTGATTTGAACTCCTGTAGAAGGGTGGCCTTGAGGTGGCTCTTCTAGTGTCAGTTGACTGGTCCTGTTGCGCTTGGGTCAGCTAAGTGCCAGTACTGGACATTCTTAACAGCTGTTAAGGATGTGTCTAAATCTATAGTTTGGATATAATGACCATGGAACCCTAATTCCACTGCAATGCCCTTCTTCGCATTTGTAGGTCTTCATCAGAAGTGGGGTCAGTAATCACTCACTGTTCACCATTTCTTATGAATCCTTCACCCAGTGACAAAAAATGAATACAAAAACCCACAATGATTTGAAGTCAAACAAAATTCAAAAAATTTGGTCTACAGTCATTACTTAAGTCTGTAGTTCATTTCCCGATTTTGTATTTTTCCCTTTTTCATTCAGAAGGGAATAAAGGATCTTGCTGGCTCTCCAAAGTCAATTAAAAAACCATATTCTGAGAACACTTAAGTAAAAACATCAACACCAAAACACAAAGAACTTCTCCTGAATTCAAAGGTCATTAAGGGTATACACATTAAAGTTACTCCCCATGCTGATTTGAGTTTCTCATGTTGAGAGGGATTTAAAGAACATCTTTGAGTTGGTGATCCTTGATTATTTCTCCAGCCAAGGGGTTTCTGCTGTGTGTTTCTGCTAATGGAATTATGCATCCTACCAATGTTATTATACTAATGTTAAAGCAGGTTAGCTAAGCTGCAAGGTAAGGCCCTAATATTGTTAATGCTCATAGGTGTGTTTAGTATAAGCAGTTTGGACATCATAAGAAATCTTGTCATGTTTCTTTTGCATGCCCTTGTTGTGATATCAAAGACCTTGATGCCTACGAGTGTCACTGTGTCAACTGTGGCAGTTCCACCCTTTATACTTTCATTCTTGTCCTAAGTGAGAGGACAGAAAAGAAATATGTTAATGTACTGTAAACAACATCTCTTATCCCAAGGCCCAGAAGTTGTTGTCCTTTGTTCCATCTCAGACATGTGTTGCTACACTGCATTCCACTGTTACAGTGGCTCCTTCCATACCTCCTTCAGTCTCTTTCATACCATATGAAGAGTTTATGGCCCTCCAAAATTGCAAGAATTGAGAAAACCACATCTAGTTTGGTCTCTTTCCCTACTGTCACATCCAGTGGCTGACTTCATTCACAAATTGCATAACCATTATTCAGTAATACCTTCAGTCACTGGAGTCTTCTTCTGACACAGATCTGCTCAATTGTGCTAGAGGAGAGGATCAATGTTCTATGCTCAAGATCTTGCAGTCCCTCATACATCCCAAGCTGGACTATAGATCTTGGGCACTGTACATCATATGGGGCTTCAGCTCTGCATGGGGTTTTCTGCACTTTTCTAGCCAACAGTTTGTACACTAAGTTCCTCCTCTTCACCTTTGCCATTTGCAACTTTCTTTACAATATGCTACCAAGTTTTGATCCTTACCACAGAGGTTGTGTCTTCATTTCTTTTTGGGCTGTGATAATCCTACTTTTCATCTTTGTATCCATGCACAGTTGACTGAATTGGGTCTATCACTGGGTGATGTTCCTGATTCCAATGATTAGCCCATCCTGCCATTTCTTATTACCATGCACACTTGTAACATTTCTTTGAGTCATCTAAGGAAGGTGGATAAATCCAATTGGAAGTATCATTTTTTTCCTTCCTAAACATCTTTTGAACCATTCTTCTGTTCCTTTTTTCATGAATGGTTCAAAATCAGATGAACCTATGAGCTCTACCATGGTTTGTTGCATCTTGGTTTTGCTTGCAAAATCCCCTCTACAGTTTCTGTGTTCACTATCAAGCTGTATGCCATTTCTCTTGCCTTGTATCATAGAAGCACCTCTCAGTGGGACAGCAGTATGTCTGTGGACTTATAACACTACAAAATGGGTTTCAATACTCATGGTGAACAGAACACAGATAGCCCACTGTGTAGCTTTTTGCTTAATAACAAACAGTTATGTAGAAGCTAAGTAATACACTGACTGTACTATTTAAAATGACCCTCTTAGCTCTCAATTGACCTTAAAATTGCTTAGTGTAAGTTTCCAATCTGTTTTCATCAATATTCAGAAATGACTGGCCCACTTTTTGCTGTCTTCTGTTTCAATGCAGATTTTCTGGCCATGTTGGTATTTGTGAGAACAAACTTGTTGACACCACAGCTGAGCCCATCTGCTCTGGTGCTGTCATAGCCATGCATCTCTCATATATAGTATTGTAATCAAAGTCCAGCTTCACACCAGCTGGCAGTTGAGTTAGAGTGAGCAACTTTGTAACACACTTTTCGAGATCAAACCCACTGATGTTTTTTGATCTACAGTTTTCATAAGAATTGATGGGAGGAAATTGTCTTCTTTGGGCTATACAATGGCCACAGTTTTTAACCCATCATTTTCTTTCACATAGGAATAATCCACCAATAAGTGTCTTCTCTGACACCCAAATTACAATTACCCATGTGTTGCATACATACTGTTGTTGTGTCTGCAAACAATAATACCATTTTCAGCGTGTTTTTCTCAAAGTTTACCTCTTACATTGAACAGTGTCATTGGTGACACTATATAATTTGACTGTGTTATTAGCTTTTTGCAAGCTAGGAGCCTTTTTAATTCTATTTAAAGTTTTTTACCAGTAGTTTAGTTTTTCACTTGATGTATTTTCACATCTTCTAGTATTTTACTTTGAGATTTTTCCTTATTGTTTTGGTGTAGATAACATGGTTTCTATGGTCCAAAAAATAACCAGCTAGCTACATATACCTGAGGTCTCTTTAAACAGGGCCTCCTTTATCATACACATAAACAAGTACAGTCTTTGCATTATATAATTTGGAAAAACACTGGGCATAATGATTTCACTTTATTTATCTAACAATGAAAACTACTTATTTCTCCAAAAATATTCTGAAATAGAACTGCAAAGTATGTAACAAACAAATTAAAAACCCTTCACATTTTCTCAGAAGTTCATGCATACAGTTTTGTATACAATTATATTTGGCCTTTTATTCAACAGTTTGTGAAGAGCAATTTGCTTATATCCATCTTGTTCTGTTTGCTCTATCAGGCTAAGAGAAAGAAGTTTCCATTACTTTTACTACCTCACTTATTTTCCTAGCCTTTTTGAAATTTTATAGAATAACTAGCTAGAGTACTTGTACCCTGCACAGAAGTTATATAAATTCATGATTAATGAAATATTATCTTAGGACATAAAAATTTGCTTACCTTATATGTAACTATAGAAAATGCAAAAAAACTACCCATAAAAACTACAAAACACAAAATACAAAACTGAAAATCTGCATGTCTACACATGAACCAAATGAACTTCCATACCAAATTTGGTGAAGATCCATCAACAAGGGACAACACAGTAGTTAAAAATGAAAAAATGGCCATAAAAGTTGGTTGGTTGTTTGTTTTAGTGTTTTATGGCACAAAGCAGCTAGGCTATTTGTGCCAAACATCTGGTAAAAAAGTAAAAATAAAGTAAATGTAGTAAAATTCATGAAAGGAGATGAAGGTAAAACAAAACAGCATTTTAAAACATAAATAGCATAAAACCAATGTTAAGAGAGAAACCACAGCATGGGAAGTTGTAAAGGACTTTCTGTAGCATAATGGTAATTATCATAACCCACCAAGTTAGTACAAGAACCACCGTCAGTAACCTGAAGTTGGCCTTTCCCGTCCTTGTTCCTGGTTATGTGTCATTCCGGCCACTATCAAAAATTAAAGTAATAAAAGTGTTAAAAGACATGGAGCAAAATTGTAATAATAACTCGCCAGGATGACTAACGGATAGTTCAAACAGCAGTGTTAGTCACCTGAAGTTCTGAAAAAGTATGGCCCACAGAGGAAGGAAAACACAACCCCAGGTGGAATGCTTTGGTAAGGATTGAAGTTTTGAAGAATATAGTAAAGAGAGTTGCAGATGGCAAAAATGCAAAGAAGGTTCATAAGACTCTACGTATAAGCTCTGAACTGGAGAGGTGCAGAATGCCCCAGTGCAGAGCCAAAGTCCTTGATGATGAATGGGGTCCAGCATCTTTAAGGCCAAGGGTCTGGCAGAGCCAGAGACCAGTAATTCATAGTTGAGTTTAGATCGAATAAGAGCACGATATATCTTTAAACATAAAACATCGATCTGCTCCCCCACTGTTAGTAGAGAGGACACAGAGGATGTTCAGTGCTCTTGTACATTTGACCCATGGCTGCTTAATGAGCAGTATAATGGTCAGCTTATGGTCAAAGATAAGCCCCAAGAACTTGGTCTCAGAGACCACAGACAGCGAAACTTCACCAAAATGGAGTTCAAGATCAGGGTAAATACCCCTTTGGTGGCAAAAGTGCATGCAAATGGTTTTAGAGAGAAAGAAATTAAAGCCGTTTGCTGTGGTCCACTTCAGTACACGATTAAGGGCAGTTTGCATTGCCACTCAATATATCTCATGTTTGATGACTGGCATGAGATGTGAAATTCGTCAACATAGAGCCTGTTTGCAACAGCGAAAGGGAGTTGTTCAGTGATGGCATTAATCTTTATACTGAAAAGTGTGACACTCAAAACACAGCCCTGAAGGGCTCCAAGTTCCTGTAGAAAAGAAGGGAAAGTATCAAACCCACACAAACTTGGGTAAATGACCATATAACCCGTATATATGGAGGTCTCATTTGATTGACGTTTCAAGTCGAATCAGGTGGTCCATGGTTGAGTTCTGTTATCGGAACTTATATTGGGTGGGTGAGAGAAGGTTTGATTCGAGGAAACAAACAAGACGAGCATTAATCATCCTCTCTAAGATCTTACAGAAACAGCTCATCAAAGCAATTGGACGGTAGTTTGAATGAATCTTGGAATCTTTCCCAGGCTTAGAGAAAGGTAAAATAATAACAGCCTGGTGCCAGGCATTAGGAAAAACATTCTCCTGCCAGATCCGGTTAAAAACAATTAGAAGAATATCATAAGAAGCAGGAGATAGATGGCACAGCATGTCATAGTGTACATCATCAGGTCCAACAGATATACTGCCAGACAGATGAAGGGCCAGTTTCAATACCAACAGTGTAAAGGAACGATTATTGTCATAGAGACAATCAGTTCGAAAGGAAAGAGGTGATCGCTCTGCCCGAGTCTTGATGGCCAAAAAGGTGGAGGAACAAGCAGAAGTGCTAGATACCTGGTAAAAGCTTTCACCTAGAGTATCGGTGATGCTCCAAATATCAGCTACTTCTTGGCCATCAGTGAGTAAGATCACGGGGGGAACAGAAGTGTAGTGCCCACTGACATTTCAAACCCTGTCCCATATGACTATGGAACTAGTGGTAGAAGATATGCCAGTTGTGAACTTAATCCAAGATTCCTTCTGGCTTTGACGTCTTACCCACCTAGCATGTGCACAGGCCCGCTGGAAAGCGATGCGGTTTGAAAGTGTGGGATATCTATGGAATGTATCCCAATATCATTTTTGAGCCTTCCATGCCATGTGGCAGGAAGAATTCCACCATGAACAAGGATATAGTGGAAAACTTGTCAAGGTTTTAGGAACATATTCAGCAGCTGCTTGTATAATATAGTCAGTTACTGCTGCCACACAGTCGTATATTGACAGCTGACAGACAAAGACAGGATCAAGTTCCATGAGAGCAGTGAAAGAGGGCCAGTCTGCCTGATACAACTTCCACTGGGGCACGCGGGTTGGGTGGCATCGACCACGGCCAGTCTCTCTCAAAAGTATAGGAAAATTATCACTGCCTCATGGATTACTGTCAACCGTCTATGAAAAATGAGAGAATAATGAAGGGAAGCAGACAGAGAAATCAATAGCAGTAAAGGACTGACTAGGTGTGTGAAAATAAGTGAAAGAACCAGTATTGAAAAGAGAAAGGTTGTGATCAGAGAGCATACTCTCTACAGAGTGACCCCTCCTATCAATATCAGCACTTCCCCAGAGGGGATGATGTCCATTAAAGTTCCCCAGGATTAGAAAGGGAGACGGCAGTTGTTCAATGAGAGCATAAAGGTCTGATTGATCAAATATCTCTCCAGGTAACAGGTAGAGAGAACAAACAGTGATGGTATGACCCAAGGAAACTCGGATGGCTACAGCCTCCAAGGGTGTGTTGAGTGACAAAGACAGAGTGGGCACATGCTGATCAACCAACAGTGCAACCCCTCCACGTACTTGTCCATCACACAGCCTGTCATTTCTGTACAGAGAAAAGTGTCGAAAGGTGACTGTACTGGAAGATTTTAAAAATGTTTCCTGTAAGGAAAGACATACAGGATGGTAGGAAGCAATCAGTGTTTTGATATCATCTAAATCAGATCGTAAACCTCAACAATTCCATTGTATCAAGGTGGCCATTTTTAATGACGTGTCAGCAAATTGGCTGGAGAACCCTTCTGTTTACAACCATGTCTTTTTTCCTTACTGTCCTTATTCAGGGGAGGTCAATCAACCTCCATGGATCCTGCCCTGGGTCGATTGGGTAGGTCTTTGTTGTTGAAAGGGGATTCCAGTGACTGAGGACAAGAACAAATGACTGTTTTGCATCTTGGGGTGAAAGAAAAAGATGTATCTGAAGAAATGCCTGTACCTGGAACCAAAGGATGTGAATCTTGGGGTTTATTGAAATGTATGGGAGGAACAGAAATGGGTGTAGAAGTTGCTTCATCAACTTTTTTAACCATGGAGGTCAAAAGGCTTTTTATTTGTTTTGAGAACGATTCTCTTGGAGGCACAGAGAGACCTGTCTGCACTCCCACTGTAGTTGTAGAATGAAGTGCAGCAGCATATGCCCAAGATGAAGTGACTCAGGATAAGTAATGCTGTGAGCTGTTTTCAAATGCTGCACCTCTTTTTCCTCCAACCATTTAGGGCAAGAACGAAAGTAGGAAGGGTGAGAACCATTGCAGTTGACACAATGTGGGTCCATTTCACACTCATAGGCATCGTGGTCCTTGCCACCACAATGAGAACATGTCAGGGAACCCCAACATGACGTCTTTGAGTGACCGAACCTCTGACACTGGAAACATCGGAGAGGGTTTGGAATGTATGGCCATACCCTGCAATTACGATAACCTGCCTTGATGGTGGCAGGTGCACATGTTGATGTAAATGTCAAAACGAGGATATCTGTCGGCAGTTTAACTCCACCTTTGTGAGTGGATATGTGCCTCACTGCAGCAACTGCTTCTTGAGTGGAGAAACCAGCAAGAATCTCTGACTCGGGGATGTTCTTCAAATCCCTCTCAACAATAACTCCTCATGATGAATTCAAAGTAGCATGAGGTGTAACCTCAATAGGTATATCCCCAATTGCCTTTGAATTCAAGGAGTTCACTGTGTTGGGATGTGGATGTTTCAACCAATATGTCTCCAGATCAAAACTTCTTTACTGACTTTGGAGAGCCAGCAAGTCTCTCCAGTCCCTTCTGAATAAAAAAGAGGGGGCATTTGCCCTAAAGGTTTCTCTGAAAGAGAATGTAGGATGAGAAAGTGAGTTACAACTGGATATACAGATGTTAAAGATTGCTGATCAGAGTCTTCAAGACATGGTCATTTAACTAAAATTTTATTAGGAGGATCCGTAGGGAAAAAAAAATGTTGGTGCCCACTGACCCCACCCACCATGGAGCCCTACAAGGGGACACACTACAATGTCAAGCAAAAACAAGTGCAGCAATGCCAGGGTTTCGTGAGCCCTATACCCAAACACCAGCTTCAGACGCAATGTCCACAACACCCATTGAGAACTTCCAACACTGGTACTTGGTTGACTCTAGCCCAAGTGAGCCAGCTGATTGACCCAAGAGGGGCCACCCAAAGGCTGCCCATCTACAGAAATTCAAGGCCAAAGTGGTGTGTTAGGGTTGGACCCCTAAACCACCAGGATCCTCTCCTCCCCTTCACGGGTTGCCACAAACAGCAAACATGTGGGTGGATGGTTAGATCCCAGAGGAGATAACCTGAAAGAACAGAACCTTCTCTGGGAGGTCCCCTCACCATGGCCATAAAAAACTGCAAAATACAAAACTGAAAATTTGTATATACCTCCACATGGACTTAATCAACCTCCATATGAATTTTGGTGAAGATCCATCCACATCCTGCCAAGTAGTTACATAAACAGACAGTACTATTACACTAATATAGATTAAACATGTTATGATATCAATTAATGTACTTATATACGATCCTTTAAAGATATACTTCTATAGACTATACAGTGTAGCTGACCAAGCCAAAATGCATCTATTTTTAATGGTCTACTCAAAATATATATCTAATGCTGAAATTCGGACTTGCATCATCTGCTCCAAAGCCTACTATCTTAACTTTAAATATTTCAGATATACAAGACTGTTTATCTCAATAGTTATTTAGTTTTCATAACAAAAGTGGTAAAATTAATTATTTATAGGTGATAGTTACGACAAGCTTTGTTTCATAACTCGCTAACAAAGTAGAATGTTGTGTGTGTAGTTCAATTGTTGTAGTGTTGTTGACATCTTTCTCAAAACCTCCAAGTTTTCCTCACTATATGAGTATTGTGACGTCATAACAACTCTTAGTTTATGGAAAGTTTAAGACCTCAGTTGGTAAATGTATAAATATAGGCAACAAATTTAGTGCATTTTAAGTAAAGTTTAGTCAGAAAAACAAAATTTGAAAATATGAAATTAACCAGCATGTAAATGATTAACCTTAAAGGGCAATACCTTAAATTAATTTTCACAATTTAACAGAGATAAGGTGAATAATTTGTCTTGTGCAAAGTATGTTCTAACATAATTGAACCAGCCTGAGTAGACTTTGATGAAAAGGGCACAATTATTTAAAGTTCAGCATGCAACTGGGGTAACCCACAAGGTAACATAAGTGAATTATTCACTAATACCATTGTGATAAGAGTAGAGAAAAATAATTATTCTTATCAATTAGATTCATTACTAATTGAACAGCCTGTATGAACATTTTTAAAAAAGAATTATTAAGAGTTTTAGATAAAACTATGCAAAAAACTTTTGTACATTAGTTTGAATATTTTGAGTACATATTATTTTAAAACAAATGGATTGTGTACTAGCCATTTGTTGTTCACATTTATCACCAACAAGTCACAGACACCTACTACAGAAAAATCCCATCTTATTCAAATATAAAATCCTCAAAAAATTCAATAGGCAAACACATAATGATTCTGAGAGGCTGCTCCAGTACTTTCATAATATCTTCATATTTGATATTTCTTACATCCACAAATCTGAAGCATGAATGATGAATTTAATTACACTACCATTAGTGATAATAAAAAATAAGACACTGACACTTAGCTGTAATTCATTGTTTAGACATAGATGAAAGTGACCAGTGGCCATTTTGACTAGAAGTCCATGAACAATACAAGGAGTTACAGCATTTATTTATAATCCTAACAATCTTCATATATTATTGTAATTTGCAGTATAATAACTACCTTATTAAATCATAGTTATCTACCACCAGGTCAAGATAAATTTCTTCACTCATGCAGGGTGTAGGTTTCTGTATCTACTAAACATAAAATATAATTAATAACAATCTACAGACAACAAAGGACCATTTGGTCTACAAAAGCTGTCCTTGCACCTCTATCCTTGGAAAAATTAAACCCACCCTTTATTTTTCAGGAAATTATTGAATATTTGCTTAAGCTTCTATGTAATCACTCTCTTATGCTACTGTATAGATACTGTTAATATTAATCTGAGCATAAATGTCAAAGAAGCAAAAACTGTATAAAGAACAAGGTTATATAACCTTTCCCTTCCTACTAAATTTTTTTATGATCTTATTGGGCAATGATTGCATACACTGTTTTATGGAGGAAAATTATTGACTCATTTATTTGATTAAATATGTATAATTGAAAAGTCAAGAGTCTAGAAAGAAGTGGAAATGTGCCTTATTTCAGGTTGTTTTTCTTGTCTTCCTTATTAGACAAAAACCTAAAATAAACAAGACATTATACACTATCAGACAACTGTCAGTTACCATACAAAAAAATTACAGTAATCAAACCAGCCAACTGTATGCAACACAAACCAAAAGTCTACAAAAATTCAGTGTGTGTCATATTTCAAGTTTTCTTATATACATTTTTTCAAGCATAAATGCTAAAAATGTAATCCATGTGCACCATTGGACAGTTCCCAGCTACTATACAAAAAAATTACAGTAATTACATCAGCCACCTCTGGGTAATGCACACTAATTCACACACACATATACACATAATGGATCACCTTTATAGTAAAATACACACACAGAGATATATAGATTTTATACAGGTAATTAACTTACAATTGTACTTAAAGTATACGATAATCAACTAATCATAAGATATATCATGTAAATCATCTTTAAAAGGTAATTGAAAAGTTATTAAACACAAAGCTTCTTGTACCTTTCTTAATACCTTATGCAGTCAAAGAACTTGATAGCTGATGCCCTAAATAGATACAAATATATAATATATACCTTTTAACACATACTCAACACAAAATGTATTCAAGTCAATATGTCCCATTTGAACCACATCCAATTCAGGTAATAAAATCCTGCTTCCCTGCTACACTGCCAGATACTCCATTCTACATCATTCTTAACCATGTATGACAATTCAAAATTATGTATAAAACAGAAGTATTTAAAAAAAAAAACTAGATTTTAACACATAATGTAACTTCAACTTTAACAAAAAAAAAAAGAGAAATATTATTAAGGATGTTTTCTCATATTTTCACTTGACTTTTCATTGTTGTTATTTCCATTATTGTAACTGTCATGTATTTCTGATCCTTCAATAGTTGAGAATTACCTTATTTCCATTTTTGCCACATGCTACTGTTTTGTTGTAGAATACATAATAATGCATTGTTTAGCTTAACGTATTTTCTTTTTACCTTCTATACAGTTTTATTTTTGCCTTTTTATCAGTTTTTTGGTGCAGATAGCCTTGTTCCTTTGCACCAATAAGCCCCAAGCAACCAACCATTAGACATAATAAATGCTGACCTCAAGTTTTTTAACACTAATTGTATTGTTGTTTCCTTCTGCATTCTTCTCATCTAGTTACTCCCATTCCCTACTGTTTTCAACCTCCCCTGTTTTGATCTAACAAATGCTTTTTCTGTCAGAAACTTTCTTTTATAAGCTTTTAGTGATTCAAAATTGCAGTACTATAATGTTGACATGACAGCTATGAATGAATTTCATAATCACACGTCTTTTGCCACAAATTGCAGAACTATAATGTTGACATGACAGCTATGAATGAATTTCATAATCACACATGTCTTTTGCCACAAATTGCTGCACTAAATAGATAAATGTAATAAATATAACATCATAAGTTCTTTGGCCATTCAAAGCTGCCCTTTAACTTTCATCCTTAGAAAAATAAAACTCATTCTTTACTCTTCAGCAAGTCATTGATTCCCTTGTAAAATGCTGGCCTCCATTAGTGCCAGTGGCAATTCACTGAACAAGTCAAATGCCCTTTTAGAAAGAGAAAACTATCTTAATGGAGTTCAGTTTGTCTTTTGTAATTTTTAAACTTAAGTTCTCTCTTCCTGACTAGTAATATGTATAGAGATAATTACATCTTTTCATTTCCTAATATTTTTTGCATGCACATGAATATCGAGTAAGTGGCACAAGACTGAAAAGTTTTTCAATGGAGATAAAATAAACTTTGAGGAATTGTCTATTAACTTTCAATTAGTGATGAAAAAATGTTTTTGAAAATCTTACAAAAGATAATTTGCAAACTCATTTACTACATTTATACCTCATTTATCATATAAGAATAGGTTTAGATCTTTAAAGTATTCAAAGGAAATTTTGAAGGGGTTTTGATTAAGATTTTTTAGATTATTAAAGAAACTGCTAGTGTTAATGCATCATCTTTTTTCATAATTAATGGTAAAAGAGGCAGGATAAGTGGACAAGATTATAAATTTTGGCTAGGTAGGAGTTATCTTTTCTAACATTAAATCTGGTCTTTAAAATTTATGGAAGATTAAAAGGAAAGCTTGATAACCATCTCAGTTGATGTTTGTTTGTTTGTTTGGAATTTTGCTCAAAGCTACATGAGGGCTATCTGTGCTAGCTGTCCCTAAGTTAGAAGTGTAAGACTAGAGGGAAGGCAGCTAGTCATCACCACTCACTATCAACTCTTGGGCTGCTCTTTTACCAACTAATAGTGGGAGTTACCATCACATTATAATGCCCCCACAGCTGAAAGGGCTAGCATGTTTGATGTGATGGGCATTTAAACCCACAACCCTCAGATTACAAGTGGAGTACATTAACCATCTGACTTCTCAGTGGTGTAGGAAGTAGTTGCAAAATGGAGGTGTCTGACTGGACATATTCTTCCCAGAAAATTAATATATTATTATAATTTACCATTTCTACATAAATCAAATACATTGAAATGGGGGTATCTGTAACACCCTTAGCACAAAGATTCCTCTGTATCTAAATGATAATTGCTATTTCCAAGATTAGTTTGTTGGAGTTGGATACGACAGCATGGATAAATCAGCAAGGTTACTTATGGCCCTTAAATGTTATATATATATATATATATATTTATTTATTTATTGCTATAACATCATAGCATTGTTTTGATGGCTTGACTGACTTATCAACTACTGTGCCAAGATCTATGTGAAACATGTGATCTAAACTATGATTCACTACTATAAATTAATGTCATTTGATAAATATTCATGTAATTTATCAATTAAGATAAATCATTGAATAGTACCTCAACAACTACAGAAACAGAAGTTTTTCATCATCAGCAAACTTTACTACCTTTTTAATTATCACCTATCAATACAAAAAAAGTTAAAGACCCAAGCACTGACTCCCGAGATATAAATTGGTAATATAGGTCCAGTTTGATAGAACTCCATTAACAAGGCTTGAATTAGAAGTAGCTAGCTGGCAAAATGCAAATTGATTTTAATGTTTAGAGATAGCAATTGAAGGGCATTCACATTTTGTTATAGCTGATAATTAAGGCATGATTGCAAATATTCAGACCAGCCTTTAAAAAAAGACAGATTTAGGGGTTTAACAGACCAAGGCAGGAAATTATCAACCAATATTTGGCAAAACTATCACCAATTTATTTATACATTACTAATAACTAAAACTTAAAAGTTTTAAGTGAAAATTTCTATTTTCACAAAATATGTTTGTGTTTTTCTTAGAGCAAAGCCACAATTCAAAAAATATTTTATTTAGAAATATATTTATAAAAATTGTTTTTCACTAGTCAGTTACCAAACAAAACAATTTACTGATTACCCTTCAAAAATCTTTTGAACAAATGCTGGCACAAACTTTTCAATTAATTTAATATTCACGTGTAATTAATCCTACACTCAATATACCTTAATTTTCAAGGCTACATACAAAGTATCTTCAACATCTATAGTTTTGATAAGTAATAAAAAAAAAGTTAATATGCTATTGAAAATAGCCATGGCTTTAATAATTTATTTAAAAGCAAGCCACAGGTCTAAATAAGAACTGAGCATGAAATCTGAAAGATGTATCACAAAGGAAAGCCCCCCCCCCCAGTGGCTCAGAAGTATGTCTGTAGACTTATAACGCTAAAATCTGGGTTTCAATACCAGTAGTGGGCAAAGCACAGATAGCCCATTGTACAGCTTTGTGCTTAATTCAAAAACAAACAACAAAAACGACACAAAGGAAAAATAATAATAACTAGGCAAATGTCAATAACAACAAATAATTACTGAACAACATATAAATCGATAAATATTTAGGAGAGCAATACAGATACTGATAGCCTAATGAAAATCTGGCACAATCAATGAAGTAGAACTTTACTAGTTATTTCTTATATTTTCGTACCGGCAAGCAAGTAAAATATTAAGAATCGGCATTACTGATTACCACTATAGACTACAGAGCATATAGGTTTTTCATATTTGTCTCGTATTTCTAATGCAACGGGGTAAGTAGGTCTAGTTAAAAGAAAAAAATTCATCTACATTAAATCATTATGATTAAACAAACGAACACAAAACACATCAAATTAAATCGCAAACTATCTCAATGTCTATCTTATCAGACATACAACTTATAACCGATGTGAACATTCAATTTGCCGACCTTACATAAACCACCCACGGCCACCACTATCACTAAACGCCGTTAAACTGAAGTATAACTTCAAAAGTACCATTATATCTAGGTTGTGACAGTAACACCGGGCTTCGGACATAAATAATAAATAAAATAGCAATTTAAAAATTCCTTACCTTAGATTTTGTAATAACGTGGGAAGCCAGCTTTACAACAGCAAAATTTCCTTTACCAATGGTTTTTCCAAGCTCATAAAATCCAACTCGAACAAGTCCAGTAGTAACCATTCCTGAACCATCTTCCAATCGACCTGTCGCCATTTTTAACCCACCTAACGACCATGCGCATTACTTTCCAACACAACGAGATACTGAAACTGAAACCACCTTTTCCTGTAATCTGACGACAAAGAGTTTGTTTGTTAAGCGCAATACTACACAGAGACTATATGTGATCTGTCCACTGCAAGTATCGGAACCCGATTTTTAGCGTTATAAGCTCTAAGACTTATCGCTAAACCACTGAGGAACACAATGAAGAGAATAAAAGTACTTTTCAAATACTTATTTTATTTGTTTATTTATTTACCCATCGAAAACATGATGTTCTCTTCACAAACTAATTTTTCTCTGTCAATATATCGTTTGACACATGATTTAAACAGAGTAGGTGTAACAGAGAATGCAGTTGTGACTACATAATCGTTGGGAAACTGGTACTATCTGAAAGAAAAAGAAAACCATTTAGAATAAGTTGTAAGGTTACAAGTTCAAAAAATGATATGCATGTATTCACAGAGTATTTCAAGACAATAGTGATAATTTAATATATACTTACTATGGTTCAAGCATCACAGCAAATTATTTTCGGGAAAAATCTGACACATAATTTTCTACCTGTCAAATTTGAAATAAGACCATGAGAAATTCTTAATCGTACTTATTTCTTTCATATCAAATGACATTCAACCGTCCTAGAACATTCAAAATTATCTTAGTTATTCTTAGAATAGATCAAATCATGTTTTATATTTGTGAAATGTCTGGATGTGAGACTTTGTTGAAAACAGTGGCTAATTCTGTTAATATTGCATAACACACTAGTGATATCACAGTATTATAAACCTATACAATCTGTATTGCACTTTGTTACTTTGAAATCAGGAATCATTTGATAATATATTGTTTTACAGGTTTCTATTGTATAGATAATGTGTATGTGTGTGGTTCAAAATAACATAAAAAGACATGCTAAAAGAGACGTCAGAAAGACGAATTTATTTATTTAAAAGCAACATTTCAAATAACAACCCTGTGTCCGATTATTTAAAAAGTATTCAATAGTAAAATCTAATATTTGGCGGGTTTACTTGGATTATTCGACAAAAAGGAGAAAGTAAGTCCAGTTCACTTAATAATAATGGAACGTTTTTATTTCTTCTATTAAAGTTCTACATTTTCACGGTTTTATGAAATAACGGTAGGTGTAACCTTTCAAACAAAAATATCTCTACAGGAATTCCTCTTGTCAATTTTCTCATATCTCTACTACTTATTCGAAACAGAAAATCAATGTTCAGGTAATTCAAGCAACAGATAAACCAGGTACTGCGCTCTTTAACTTAATAATTCATCAACCACTTCAAGGAACTCACCAATCTATTTTAATATCGCCTAAACAGGTAATGTTGTTTTTGTTTGTGTGTGATTTTCTTTCACGTGCTTGTGATACGAAAGTGGAATTATATTATACATTATTGTCATTTGCTGTCTCTCTGGGTAGATGATAAATGTAATTCACTACTGATGCAATCATTGATTATATTCTGAATGTAATTTAAATAGAAACTTTGAGGTTTTCCGCAGGATAACTTTCTTCTGGGGAAGTCTATTCTGAAACTTGCTAGCTAACTGGTCATTCTTCTGCCAAGATTCTTTCAAAGATATCAATAATGGATTACCTTTAGCTTGGACCACCAGACTTTCTGAATTCTGCTTTGATAAATTTTAGGCTGTATGCCCCATCATGTCGTCACCAAAAGTCTAATCTCTATTGTTATAACTATCATGTGATGCACTGAGATTTTCGATCCATTTATTGTGAAGTCTGCTTTTACATCTGTAAAACGTATAGATTCAATATACCCTTCTCCTTGATATCAGTTTCCCACACATCACGTTGTTTAGGAAAAGCTTCCCTTCAGAGAAAATATTGTATAACTTTCCTCTTGATAGATTCTCACATTAATTCACTGTTTTGCTTTAACTCTGTCGCTAATTGCCACATTTCCATAAAGACTGGATTGAATAATGGTAGCTTTAGCTATACATCAAGCGTCATTCACCATATTACAGGACTTCCAGTCATGAATCCAATGACACTAGGATTAGTTTTCTTTAACAATATGCTCCTTATCTTAATAATGGTAAACGGCATATTATTCTTATATTCAGGATGCTGTTTCCTAGGTTCATTCACCACAGATTCGAATGTAATGTTCATGTTGTCCACAATTATAAGCATTTTTTCTTACAAACATTTTGAAGCATTTTTTATTTCTTTAAGGATTTTATTTCCAGTTGTGGTAAAACCTCCTTTTATTCTAAGTTAAAATAAGAAAGAAAAAGTATATGATTTACTTTCTCCATCTTGAGTAAGCACTTGTTTAATAAGGGCTTTTATCTGCAGTTTCTCGCAATATGGCCTTTAAGCTGTCATTTAAACACCTCCTCTTTTGTGGTTTACTTCTTTTCTAAATGAACAGTTACCTGTTTAATTGTTTGAGGTTTTCTAAACTTTCATCTAGGGGGCTGATGTTCATACACTATTTGATCTGATATCCCCTGTATGACGATTTCAATTGATTATATGTGAGCCTAATTGATTCAAGTTTCATTGCCAAATAAACAGATTCTTTGAAAGATGTTAATCTGCTTAGTTTTTAAATATGCATCTAGTGCAGTACTCACAATTGGTTGTGTGCCAACAAATACATTATTTTATGAGAATTACCTAAACAGTTAACTGGGAAACTCTCCTTAGATCTTCAATAACTTCAGTTAAAATCTCATCTTCCTCCCCATTTTGTTCATATTCTTTATTTTAGAAACTTAATATGAGATTCCAAATGTATTCAATAAGGTGGCTACTAATGCCAGTGGCAGCTCTGTCTTAATCAAATTTCTTAATGTTGTTAAAACTCTTTATCTTACGTGTTCAGCAAGACGAATAGGTTGTGTTCACTAGTTAATCCATTATGCACCTGATATGCCTGCCATGGAGCCTTTTCATTGTTACTTTTTATGGTGGTTTAACTGAAGCGGTTCAAGAAAATGCTATAGTTATAAATTGTAGAACATTAGTAGTGACAGTTATGTACCATATGTCTTCTCATATTCCATATGAAATAATTTATGATGTTTGATATCGAAATTCTTTAATAGATGCAGAGAGAGGTGTAGAGGCTTTAATCTCTGCATTTGCCAATTCAGTTTTCAAAATTATAAATTTTCAGTACTTCTTCGATATTCTTTTTATTATACTTTTGTAAGGATTCTATAGGATTTTCTTCTTCATTATACATGTTTTTTATTCTTTCTTCCCCCTAACTAATCTAGATTCGTAAATCATCAATAAATCTAGTGTCTCGTCCTTGTGATTTATCTCTTTACTTTCCCTCTCGATCGTTTCAATATTTTTTCACTTTTATATTTCTTTCTTCTAATTTCATGTCTCATTCTTCATGAACTTATTTTATTTTTCTCTTATTTCTTAATATTTTCTTAAAGACTTGTGTCAATCCTTTTAATATTATTTTAGATATCCTTGGTCTTGATTCTACCTAATTTTTATCAATAATCTCACTCCTAGCACAAGTACTAAACAGCTTCTATTGTTGGACAGGTCTTTATGGATTGTCCGTAGAAAGAGGCCCGGCATGGCCAAGTGGTTAAGGCACTCGACTCGTAATCCAAGAGTCGTGGGTTCGAATCCCCCTCAAACCAAACGTGCTTGCCATTTCAGCCGTGGGGACGTTATAATTTTACAGTCAATCCCACTATTCGTTGGTAAAAGAGTAGCCCAAGAATTGGCAGTGGATGGTGATGACTAGCTACCTTCTCCCTAGTGTTACACTGCTAAATTATATTCCCGACATCAGCAGAAAAATATGGTATACAGCAGTATATGGTTTCATGACTTTTTGATGCGTGAAATATATTTACTTTTGTTGATTGATTTTCCTTTATGTCTAGATGTGTGCGTATAATGTTTTCTATGGTTTGTGGAGGAAACTTATTGATGTTGATGAAGTATTGTTTTATTATGTCATATTCATCGTTAGTTTTATCTGGTGAGCATAGTTTTATGGCTGTGTTTATTTAGTTTCTTAGTATGTTGAGTTTTTGTTTTGTTTCATGTGCTGAGTCCCAAGGAATGTATTGTCCAGTATGTGTGATTTTTCGGTAGATTCCTGTTTTAAATTGTGTATCAGTTCTTGTAATTTTGAGGTTAAGTGCGTGTGTTTTTCGTATAGCAAAGCCACAAGGGGCTATTTGCTCAGCCCACCGAGGGGAATCGAACCCCTAATTGTAGCGTTGTAAATCCGGAGACATACCGCTGTACTAGCGGGGGGCTTGAGGTTAAGAATTGATGTCTGTCATACTTAGGCGATATTAAAATTAATTTTAATTTACTTGTTTCTCCAATATAGAAAAATGGAAACCAGATTTAAAGAACATAAAAAGTCACCTTTACACGTTTTCGAACACTGTAAGTCAAATAAACACAACATAACCATAGAAAACACTCAAATATTAAATAAAGAAACAAACATAAATAAATGCAAAATTAAAGAAGCCTTACTTATACAACAACTTAAGCCCAAAATAAACCAATACAAAGGAACACCTTTATATCTTTATTAAAATATAATATAATAAATAATAATAAAAAATAATATAAAATTGTATATTCAACATCTAACACCGCCCTTTACATTCCGACACTCAGTTACACAACCCCTTTCAAACATGTGGTCAGCTTGCGGTCAGTTACCTCTCTCTTTCTTTGTGAACCTGACGATGACCGAAGAAGGTCAAAACGTTGTTCACTCCTCTACGTAAAAAATTTTCTCAACCCAAACGATCCGTTTGTACATGTATATGACAAACGTTGAGTTATGCTCTCCACACATGACGCCTGAACTCCCTTTACCCAACCTATAAAAATATCATACAGTGCAATTACAATGACTCAAAGTCGCCAATTTTCTGCTTTTTGGCCACGTTTCAGGCGTCACAGTTAGGGTAGTTGTGTAATAACTATAAAATTTACACTATGATGGGTAGTAATTTTTTGAAACACCTGGGACGTACGTCCCGTTGCAAGTCAATAGAGATTACAAATTCTAGATTTTCAACAAAACATATTATGGTTATATTGCTTACGAAATTTTCTAAATAACATGGACATTTCATAATATTTACCATTAGTATGGTGGTTGTCACTAAATTATTTTTATTTGAAGTGTTATTAGATTGTGAGGAAATTAATATTTTACAAAGCAATTCACGTTATATCCGAAAATTTTGGTAGAAGCTAAAATATATAAAGTTACGGTCTTATAAATGCTGATTTCAAAATCACTGCTTTTTCGAACGTTTCTGATTAAACGACGAAACAGAAAATCTTTTTGCTTGGAACACTAAATAACGTAAATTAAAATAAAAAATTTTAGAAGCCAACTTACAAGATAACTGCAACAAATTAGCCGTACCAACCACCTGTCCGTATGTTGTATTTATGTCGTTGATAAACACCCGAGAAAATCACTAGTCTCTGCATAGGTTTTAATAATAACTCCAGGCTCCACTATTTTTTCGAAAAGCGCAAAACGAGAAGAAAAGGAACAAACTGGTTACATTATTTAATCATTGATTGCTGAGTAGAATAACAGCAATATTGATATCCTGTGTAAACTATACATGTAAAACTCGAAACTATTATTAATTATTAGTTTTAAATATCTGAGATGGCGAGGCGTTTGTTTCCGATATAATAAACTTTTTTCTAAGTCAAGGCTACATTTTGCTCTCAGCTTATTAGGTATTGTGTTTGTGATTAATGGGCCATAAGGAAGGAAGTAAAATTATGTTTGTTGATCTTTGTAATGTTTCTAATCTTTTAACTCGTTTCATAAAAATCTAGTTGACAAATACCTTTTAGAGTGGAGATAGCGATGCAGAAAAAGAAAACTAAATGATATTTGATACCTAGAAAATATTAAACATCCGTTATAATTTAGTGTAAACGCATGTGTTAACTTATTTCAAAATACATTATATTTGTGCTTATCGAATGTGGCACAAAATGAAGTGAATATAAAATCTATCAGTGTTTTTCTATTTCTTAAAGAAAAAAGTATAAATAATTTTTGCAATATGGGGAAAGAAAATGTTACTTGAAAATTCATACATCTTAATTTTATAAATAATGACAGAAGACATAAGTGAGTACATAGTCAATAGGGTAGAAATCGAGCACGTGGTCTTGCTAATATAAGTCCAACCTGGTGCTTATTCAGTTATTTGCTCTCATAAGTTATTAAATGACATACAAAATATAACGCTTAAAAGTACAAAATATGACGCTTAAAAGTAAATTTAAGATTTAAAACTACGACACGTGTATGAATATGTTGTGACAAGTGCATCTGCCGTAATATTTAATCATATAATTTATTATCATTAACTTGGTAGTACTTAATAGTGGGGATCGTCATGAAATGAAAGGCAGGCATAAAAATAGTCCATTTAAAACCACATTTAAAATGTATTATTACCAACAATGAGTATTTCACAACATTGGCTAAACAGAACTAAAGCTTATTATACTTATAAAGCCGCATAAAACAAATGAATGGAATGAATCAAGATTTCAGTATTTGAAAAGTTTTCATCCAGGTAAATACTTAGCTTTTCCAGACAAACATATATAGAAAATGAATAATTTATCGCTCTAATTCTTTCACAAAAGTCTTCTGTCTTGGATCCCAGTGTTTCCTTTCTTGTACAGAAAATTGTATTAGTATAGGTTATAATCCCCGGTCTACCAAACGTGTTCCCCCTTTCAGCCATGGGGTCCTTATAATGTGATGGTCAATCTAATTCACTGGTAAAAGAGTAGCCTAAGGGTTGGCGGTGGATGGTGATGACTATTTGTTTTCCCTCTAGTCCAGTGGTTCTTAACCTGGGGGTCGTGACCCCTGGGGGGGGTCGTTTGAAGTTTCTCGGGGGTGACGGATGGTGTGGGGATTATTGGGGAAATCACGGAGCAGTTTGTAGTTTTTGTGGCAAGTGCCTGTAACTGCCCACCAATGAGAACCACGCTGAAGTGCGGCAGTTGAACTGCATCGAGTTGCTTGTTACGCAACCACCTGTCTAATTTTGAGTAAAAATTTCATATATTACAACGTTTTAAATTGCCTATATTTTTTAACTATATAATATTAATACATCGAACTTAAAACTCAAATATCAAAGTTTCCATCGTATTTAGTATATTTTTTCATTATATATATTAACCCTTACACTGAGTGAATAAGTAGGTTTTTTGTATGATGTTCAGTAATTCCATGGATTTTGCATTTGTTTTGCACTTGTAGCATTTCTCAAGGTCATTTATTTGTAACATTTTCAATAAATTAAGATCTTCATATAGTTTTGTTTTATTCTACCTTTACGCAAAGTTAACCATCACAAAAATTTTATAGGGTTATGGTAATACCCTGTAGAGTCTCAGGGGGTAAGACGATAAAAAAGGTTAAGAACCACTGCTCTAGTCTTTCGTGCAAACCTACTTGTAAGCTATCTGCATTAGTCGTCCCAAACTTAGAAGTGGTAGACTAAAGGGAAAGCAACTAATCAACTAAGCAACTGTCAACTCTTGAGCTAATCATTACTAGCGAACAGTGAAAATGAGCGTCACATCATAACACTTCTATGAATAAAATTACGATCATGTTTGAAGATGTGATCGAATTTGCAAGCCTTACGTTGCGAGTCGAGTGTCCAAAACATCAGGCAATTCTCGGCCAGAAGGGAAGGAGGCTGAAATCGTTTGTGTTTTGGCATAGCTATACTGTTACGAGTTCTATTTTTCTTTTAATTGTTTTCTAAGTTGCTAATGAAAGGGGAGGTGAATTCACCCTAAATGTCACCCAAGCATGAAGACCTAAAAGTAGGTGTTCAAAGTCGCTATGCCAGAATCTGCCAGCTGATTTTGTACTTTTTGCTCTTATTAAAATCTCGTGGGTTCCATATCTGAAATGTATTCACATCACCAGTCATAGACTAGCGTGACACAACATGGCACACGTGCTCAAGTACCACGAGCGAATATAATAATGGGAAGTAGCTTCGGGTTCGAACCATCATCTCCTTGATGTATGTACAGAAGTAATTGGGTTTAATGCAGGAATTTTATCTTTGAATTACGAAAGGTTTTTTAAACCCCGCAAGTGAGTATTTATATTAGTCAATTTAAACATATTTATGAAATAAAAAATGCATTTGATGAACATAAATGTTATGAAGTTTAGTGTTCACATGTTACGTTGCATCAAACAAATAGTGAACCGTTTTTAAAAAAATAATGCATCTTGCATTTTAAAATTAATTGAAACTGAAAAGATTTTCATCACCAAATCCACATTTTTCTTAAACAATTTGTGAAATACTTGTTCTGTTTGCCAATCATCATCTGGATGAAATTATTCCTGCTATAAAAAAGAATCCACCATTCTTTTCTGAGAATGAACCGTAAATTGATTGGTAAAATATATTTAAACTACAGAATGTAAAATATTTTACTTAGTAAACAATATTTCTTTCTTAATATTCTTAAACTGCAAAACCTTCAAAACAAGAAAAACATATATAATTAAATAAACTTTAAAACATTTTAATTTCTAAATGTTATTCATATTATTTGTAAAAATATTTATATTTGCAAGTTTTATTATATTTGTCGAAATTAAACTATTTGTCACAAAAGTGCAAAACTGAGCTTAGAGGAAAATCACATCATCTTAAACTTCTTATATCTAGGAACACAAAAAGAAAAAAATATGTTATTTATTTAGTTTTCGTTCGTTCGTTGTTAAGCACAAAGCTTCACAATGGAATATTCATTTTTTGTCAACTTTTTAGTATTATAAGTTCTTAGATGTAAGACGTTTAGCCTTAGGTTTAAGATATTGTTTAACCGAACACATACAGTTTGTTTTTTATCGTATTGGCTTATTATTATTATTTTGTACAATCGTATTGTGAAATAAGTTTGCCTATTCTAACATTTATAACTGGAGAACTGATCATCAGAGATATGTAATAGTTCCCTGCTGGGACAGCGGTAAGTCTACGGATTTCCAATGCTAAAATCAGGAGTTCGATTCCCCTTAGGACTCAGCAGATAGCCTGATGTGGCTTTGCTATAAGAAAACATACACACACAGATACGGAATATTCGGTAGGTGAGGTAATGAGACAGGCGACTATGTTATCACAATTTAGTCTGCCCATTTCCACATTAGGGACGGCTATACACACGTAATTATTATCTATGTTCATGCAAATTCCTTAAAAACAAAGAGTAAATGTTATAAATAGTTGCACAGGACAGTCCGACCAAAATGTAAAAACATCAGTTTAACTCTACATTAACACAGCAAACAGTTTAAGAAAAGTTTTGTATTTAACATTCACTGTGATAGTAAACTCTACAAAATTCAAATAAAGCTCTTCATTCATAATTTGAAGTCTGAAATTAATAGTACGAATCAATAACCTTTTTTTTCGCTTCATAAATTGCGAATAAATACCATTCAAAAAAAAAACTAGGTTCATATTATCGAGAACAGTAATAATATTTTAAACTGATACAGCCATGAATAATGGCCATGGCACTATAATTATATATATATATAAAGCGTTTGTCATTACTCATAAACTATAATATTCAACGTAAACGCAGGTAATTCAATTATACATATATATGTAAAACAAAACAGACAATATCCTATATATGAAACGAAAACTGAGTAAGGCGGTATTCGAGATATGTAGCTTAATTAATTGGCAAAAATCATCAACACGATAAGCAGAATTGTAGGTTCAAATCCCGTACCGTTCTCACTTTCGCTTTCTCAAAAACATTACACAGTTAATAAAAATATGCTTTTCCGTTGTGAACACATAAACAGCCAGTAAGTGCTCTAGTACCCTCGTATACAATGTCAACTGCAAGAGTGCTACAACTGAACACACATCTTAACTTGTATAGGACAATAACTCCTTATGAACAAAACTTCAACAACTAACAATGATACTACTTACCGTTGTCCCGTCACCCTATATGAATAGATCTAATGATAGTCTTAAAATGAAAGAGGTAGTAACATTCGCAACAGCTCAAATGCGGATTCAGCTTTAGTTAAGAGATAACACTAGTACTGTAGCTTCTGTCCACTATACCATCATCGTATGAAAACTCAAGTGCAACATTTCAATGCAGCAGTTTCATTCTATATAAACACGTGTTGGTTAAACAATTCCCAACTTGACATAACTAGATTACGATAAAAATGGAAAATATGTGATATAACAAATATTGACAGTTTTTAATTACATAGCATAGTAGTTAGTATTCGACTCGAAATTTACGATCCAAAAGACTGAATTTCAGCTGTGAGGACGTTATAATGTGCGGTAGATTCCACTATTCGATTACAGTAGACCAAGAGTTGACAGTGGGTGGTATTGATTACCTGCCTTCACTTAGGTCTATCACTTCTTCAGTAGCTTTGCGAGGACTTCAACAAACAGATAAACAAAAACGTTTCAATCTGCACGTACAACAGCCTTACAACACGTTCTAGATAGCGTCGTCTTCTGAAATGCGCGATTCCTATCCATGTCTCTGTTCAGTGTTTCGTAAAGTTGAAAACAAAGCTTCTTTTGAAATATTTCGTAATCATTTGTGTTCAATAGAACTGTTTAAACCACTTCAAAAGTGGAGCAAGAATCTTCTTTCATCTCATAGTTTAGCTTTTTGGTTATACATGTGATTTCTAATATCATCAGCAAAACATTTTTTATGGGCTCTTAAAGGCCAAGCATACGATAATTTTCACAGTTCCTTTACCGTTTATACGTACTGTCCTTATATAGTTACTTACTTTATACAAGTTTTCAGGCATGCCACCCAGTGGCGCAGCGGCATGTCTAGGGATTTACGACACTAGAAACCGTGTTTGGATACCCGCGGTTAGCAAAATACTGATAGCCCATTCTGTAGCTTTGTGCTTAACTACAAACAAACTTTGAGAATCTAAAATTCCAATTTGGAAAGTTTATAGAACGATGTCATACACATTTGAATAAGCCTGGCATGGCCAGGTGGTTAGGGCACTCGACTCGTAATCTGAGGGTCGAGGGTTCGAATCCCCGTCGCACTAACCATGCTCGCCCTTTCAGCCGTGAGGGCGTTATAATGTTATACGTAATTCCAATATATTCGTTGGCAAAAGAGTAGCCCAAGAATTGGCGGTGGATGGTGATGACGAGGTGCATTCCCTCTAGTCTTCCCCTGCTAATTTAGGGATGGCTAGCGCAGATAGCCCTTGTGTACCATCGAGCAAAATTATAAAAAGGAAACGAACAAACCCAATCGAATAAATTAATTATCTTATGCACGACTTACTAAAATGTAAATGCTGCAAGTAAAACATATTTTCAATTATTACGTACTTATATAAGATGATCGAACTTTATTCGTTATAGTACGACTCTGAAAGTTTTGAATGTTTTTTGTTATCAAGATTAACGTCTTAGACACAGTTTTAAATTAAAACAGACCTACAATAAAGCACACTCATTATAATAACTGTAAGAAAGCTCCAAAGAGTTTGTGACATATAGGTTACATAAGGTTGAATTCTGACTCCAAACCAATGAGATATATATTGTTTTAGACAAGTAGATATACTAATAAAGTAGCATTGATTAAAATTCATCAAATATTATGTACATGAAACAAAAGCCTTTGATGATTGAGAGTTAAAAGCAAATAATAGATAAGATCGTCATACGCTTAAAAGCAAAAGGAAAAAATATTTGTATTTCATTCTTTTAAAATATATGTCTGTGACATTTGTTTGAGCGTCAAAATAGCTGATAATCACGAAATACAGCAATGACATTTTGAGTAAAAGTTATTTTATTTCTTAAAATAACAAGAATTAGTTAGTTATCACCATTAGATTCCATCTAGGAACATAGGGCCGCAATCGCTTGCGGATTCTTCAACAAGTATTTAAGTGAGTAGGTTGTTAGCCCACTGCACCGAGCCGTCCCTAATTTAGCAATGTAGGACTAGATGGAAGGCAGCTTGTCATCACCACCCACCGCTAACTCTTGGGCTACTCTTTTACCAGCGAATAGTGGGATTGACCGACGCTTTATAACGCCCCCATGGCTGGGAGGACGAGGATGTTTGGCGCGACGCGGGCGCGAATCCGCGACCCTCGGAGTAGGAGTCGCACGCCTTACGCGCTAGGCCATGCCAGGCCCGAAATAACAACAGCAGTTTTCTTATTTATCATGGAATAAATCTCAGCAAACGACATTAATAAACATCTTAAATATTTATACGCTATATATATTTTTGGAAAAATATTACATATTTCATAAATACCCGAAGTCAAAAATAAATTTAAATTTAAGGAAGGAATGTGTTTTTTGTTGGTTTTTTGTTTTTGTTTTTTGCTTTCGTGCAAAGCTACTGCGCTACCCGTTCCTAATTTTGTAGTGTAAGACTAGAGAGAAGGCAACTAGTCAACGCTAAAATCAAAGGTTCGATTCCCCTCGGTGAACTCAGTAGATAGCCCGATGTGTCTCTCCTATAAGTTAAAACACAAACACAACATGGTTAAGGCACTCGACTAGCAATCTGAGGGTCACTGATTTAAACCCTTGTCACAGAACATGCTCGTCCTTTCAGCCATGGGGGCGTTATAATGTTACTATTCGTTGGTAAAGGAATACAACAAGAATTAGCGGTGCGTGGTTTTGACTATCTGCTTTCCTTCTAGCCTCTCACACCTAAATTAGAAACTGCAAGAGGAGATAGTCCTTATGTAGGTTTGGTCAAATGTAGAACAAAACCAAAACAGTCTAGAAGAATGCAACATTTATCAGTTTGACGTCATTAAGGGTTCTCGTCAAAAATAAGATTCATAAATAACGAATATAAATTGCATGGTTTACATTACCATATTTTGTTACTTCTCACAAGGCAAATACGCCAGATGACTTGGTCAGTCTTGTTTGGAGAATAATGGTTTATAGTACTTGTTTTGATCATGAGATACACTTGCTGTGGGCCATTTAGTTACCATTTGATCGTCTATACCACAACGTTACACTGTCAACGATGAGAAGCTATTTATGTTTAAGAATTTTGTCTTCCAAACGATTTTTGCCGTTAAAAAAATAAAAATAGTAATTTTACTGCCCTCTGTGGAGATTCACATGAATTTAAAACTTAACATGTAAAATTTATAATGTTTATTTTAGATTGCGCTTTTTTAATTATATCAGGCCCGGCATGGCCAAGCGTGTTAAGGCGATGGACTCGTAATCAGATGGTCGCGAGTTCAAATCCCGGTCGCACCAAACATGCTCGCCCTTTTAGCTGTGGGGGCGTTATAATGTTACAGTAAATCCCACTATTCGTTGGTACGAGAGTACCCCAACAGTTGGCTGTTGGTGGTGATGACTAGCTGCCTTCCCTCTAGTCTTACACTGCTAAATTAGGGACGGCTAGCGCAGATAGCTCCCAAGTAGCGTTGCGCAAAATTAAAAACAAAAGATCAAATTTTACAAAAAATCGTTTTTAACGTTTGAAACTTGTTTCTCGTGTAGGTAAAGCAGCATAATCGAATATATAGAATACATCATATTTAGATAAATAAAAGTGTTAGATATATGCGTAACGCATATATATAATTTTTAGACCAATTAGAGGCTTATAAGCAGGTATTGAAGTATTTATGTCAATATATTTCAAAATATGTTAAAAAGTAATAATTATCGATAATTCTAAAAACGTTATTTTTCTTTTCACTGGTTGTACAACATGTGGTTGAGACGGATGATTAATTTATTGAAATGTTCTAATAAGTCTCGTATCTCATAAAAATTTATAAAAATTCTGCTTCAATATTACAATGAGGTAAATGAGGTTAATTTTTAAATGAAGTGGAATAAACACTATCACTATCATTCTCAAATACCTTAAAATGTAGTGGATAACATGTTCAAATAACTAAAAGAAAAATGAAAAGATGGCCAAGAGTTTGGGTCTCGCTCACAGTCAGATGTATGAGAAGTTCGTGTTTTAAATTTTCGCGCGAAGCTACACGAGGGCTATCTGTACTAGCTGTTCCCTAATTTGCAATGTAAGACTAGAGGGAATACAGCTAGTCATCACCACTCACCGCCAACTCTTTTTCCAAAGAATAGTGGGATTGTTCGTCACTTCATAACGCCTCCACGGCTAAAAGAGCGATCATGTTTGATGTGACGGAAATTCGAACCCATGATAATCATATAAAAAGTTAAGTGCCTCAACCACCAGGCCATGCGTTTATATTTAGACAAGTTCAACATAAGTTCAAATAAATACTCCGATATGTATTTACTCAATAATATAGTGAGGTTATATTTTGCAAAATTGAAAGTTATAATAAAAGATATCGGCCCGGCATGGCCTAGCGCGTAAGGCGTGCGACTCGTAATCCGAGGGTCGCGGGTTCGCGCCCCCGTCGCGCTAAACATGCTCGCCCTCCCAGCCGTGGGGGTGTATAATGTGACGGTGAATCCCACTATTCGTTGGTAAAAGAGTAGCCCAAGAGTTGGCGGTGGGTGGTGATGACTAGCTGCCTTCCCTTTAGTCTTACACTGCTAAATTAGGGACGGCTAGCACAGATAGCCCTCGAGTAGCTTTGTGCGAAATTCCAAAACAAACAAACAAACAAATAAAAGATAAATTTTCAAATGATAAGAATGAAAAATAACAACATACCTTATACAGCTTCTTGCAGATTTTTGTAGTCACTGTGTAATAATAAGCCTACTATATTTCATTCTACACTGCGTAACCGTTGTTCAATTTTGTTTGGGTGATATCGTGAAGTCATTGGTTTTTTTAGCCCTTTTACTGTTTGACGATATCGTATTATCTGCTGGACATATCACGTCATTAATTAACTGCCTCAGTGGCGGTTCAAGGTTGTGTGAGCCCTATATCTCATGTAATTTTACATAAAATTATGAATGGGTCCCCATTAAGACCATGGACCCTGGGATTGAGCCCCCTCTAGTTTCTACCTAAATATGCCACTGAATTGCCTTCATTTTCTGGTGACCCTGTACCTCACGAGTATGTAGTTGTATTCTCTAACTATAATCATTAAAGCAAAGTTAAAAGTTTTCTGAAAGGTTTTAGCTTTACTGTAGAAATGGATATTATAGTTAATATCTAATGTTCTATCAACTAATTTTTGTTTTTAAGACGAAGCCCTAGTTTTATTGTTTCAATCTAGAAGTTTGTAAACTTATATTTTTGATGTTCATAGCATTATAGTATATTAGTATCAACTTGGTGAAGGATATCAAGTGACTAATCGCGCATTTTTGAAATGTTGTGTGTCACGTGGTTAATGAATACCAACTTTATATTCACGAACTGTTAAGTACTTACGTCTATTACCCTACTTTTTCATACAACTATGTGATACTGGATGTACGTTTACAAGAGCACAGACCAATACGCCCACGTACTCATTGCATAAATACACACAAAAATACAGACAGACCCACCAACTCCTATTCCTCACTCATTGTTGTTTATTAAACGAAAGAAAAAACTGAGTCGAAGCAAATAAATCAACTGCCAAGTAAATAAGAGTTAACAGTTCTAACAGGTTCCAGACTGTAAATGACTTAAATGTATTCTGCTATTCTATGCAGAACCTATGTATTAATTTATAGTTAGGTCAAACGAGTCTCTGTGGTTATTGTGTTGAAACTATATACCCTAGGATTTACGGTTCGTGATATGTTGTTGCAAAAACGGACTCTGTATTTTGGGCTGTCGATGCATTATAAGAGTTACGTTTAAATCCTGATACTGATAAGTGTTGCCCAAAATACGCTTTAGGCTAGTTGTTTTCCCTCTAGTGTATCAATTTTCAAAATTAGAGAGATAGTCCTGAAATAGTTTATTGCAAAATATTTAAACAAAAATCATTGATATTCTACAGGCAAACTTTTAATTGATTAAATATATAACTAAATACTGACTTTGCTTGCTTGTTTTTTGTTTTTGAATTTCGCACAAAGCTACTCGAGGGCTATCCGTGCTAGCCGTCCCTAGTTTAGCAGTGTAAGACCAGAGGAAAGTCATCACCACCCACCGCCAACTCTTGGGCTACTCTTTTATCAACGAATAATAGGATTGAGCGTCACATTATAACGCCCCTACGGCTGAAAGGGCGAGCATGTTTGACGCGACGGGGATGCGAACCCGCGACCCTCAGATTACGAGTCGCACGCCTTAACACGCTTGGCCATGCCGGACCGTGACCTTTCTTTACAGAGACACATCTGTTGCTTTTACATGGCAGGTATTCGTAGTCTCATAACATGCTCGCCCTTTCAGTCGTGGTTCAATAATGATTAGGTCGAAATATAATTATATATTTGGTGATCATGGGCAGGGTGGAAAATGAGAAACATACCTCCTACTTTATTTATTCAGCATATTTATATGAACATTTTATTCACTTCATAATTTCACACTATTTTTCTTCCCACCCTGGAAAATTTCTGCTCACGCCCATGTCGGTTATATTAGCATGTCTTCGTATATATAACTATCCATGCATCGTTTTCACTTCCTTTCCTTTCAAGTATTGCACAGACTGATATGAATTGGAATACCACACATAATTAGTTTAGTGTAATATTATTTTAGATAGCTAAGCGCATGTATGTAATAAAGAATCAAGTGTAGCGTGGAAATTTGATAGGGTTATCGTAAAGGCTCTACAGAGAAGCTCCAACAAAGCACTTTCTATGTTACTTTATGAATTCAGATATAAAGGAACTGTGTTGAATATGAGACAGTATAGATCGGCATAGATTTTATTTGGCCACCCTCTATCTGTGTTTAGACATTTCTGTATTACAGATTTATTTGTCACAACATTTTCTTCGTAATGTGACTGAAACACTGGCTTCCTTGTGATACTTTCTTTCAATTTCAGTATAACTTCATGATGTCTCAACTTTATGGTTAAATACGTATGCCAAACTTTAACTATTGTTTGATTTTAAGGTAAGTTTGTCGTCCCTTTAGTAGCTTCCCATACACAACATTTTTGTCATTGTACACGTTTGTTGAGTTTAATAATTTCCTAAACTGATTTTGATGAACTGATATCTGTTAATCGCGTGAGAAAATGAAAGTGTTTGGAACGGTGTTCTCACATTTCTTGAATATATAAAATCATGAATTAACAGAGCATTACTAGTCAATGTTTGTGTGTTTTTGAATTTTGCGCAAAGCTATACGAGGTCTATCTGCGCTAGTCGTCCTAATTTAACAATGAAGACAGCTAGTCATCACCACCCACAGCCAACTTTTGGGCTACTCTTTTACCAACGAACAGTGGGATTGACCGTCACATTATAACGCAACTACGGTTGAGAGGGTAAGCATGTTTGGTGCGACGGGGATTCGAACTCTCGACCCTCAGATTACGAGTCGAACGTCTTAACCCACCTGGCCAAATAGCCAATGTGGACGATTCCGAACGAGTATATTCAACTACAGTTGGTTTGGAGTTTAATGGTCACCATGCAGAATTCTTAAGTTGCAATAAACAATATATTGTTTAAAAATGATTGAACAGTAAACCTTATAATGAAAACCAATGATCTATAGAAAAAGGTTTTAAAAAATGATAATTAATTTGGACAACGTTACTATTTTCAATGGCACTGCCCAACACACAAGTATATTCTTTATTTAAAAACTATGCAGAAAACACTACCACTACTTAACATCAAACCAAGAGACTGGCTTCTGTTAATGATGTGTCACAGCGCTTACAGATTTAGTAGTCATCGACGAATAACAAGTACTGGTTAGTAACAAAGAAAATTTAAATTGAAAACTATGTTAAGGTAACTTCCTGTTTAAACTTTCCAACTAACCTTCCAGTATACCGTTACACGCTAAACCTGAAAAACATACTAGTCTACAGTTTTCCCAAAGCTTGTGCCGAGAAGACAGAAGTATTTTATTGATAAAAAGTTTGAAATCAAAGCGTAAAGTGGGTAGGGACACAGCTAGAGAAGCAGGTTACGCTGCTTTGTCAGCCAAATCATTCCTCCAGGTACCAATATTGTCAGGGAACCAACAAAACTGTTAGCCATACGTTAAAAAAAATTATTGCTTATCTTCAACGTGATATGACATGATTGAGAATTCATGTAATCCTGAAATGGACATGAAATATTGGAAAATTATTTAACCATCATAAATCCTGAACAAACCAAATGTCTCACTTGATTTGGAGGCACCAATAAAATAAAAAATATAGATGAATAGTTTAAACAGTGATTATAATAATGAATTTACAACTTTCAATCAATTTGACTTCTTTTAGATACTGAGTTGTTCAGTACACAAAAAAAAGTGCATAAAATGGCAAATCTAACTAACTTTACATTACTTACATACTTAGACTGAAACATAGAATAGCACACCATAAAACTGCAAGATGTTTGTTTGTTTTTTGAATTTCGCACAAAGCTACTCGAGGGCTATCTGTGCTAGCCGTCCCTAATTTAGCAGTGTAAGACTAAAGGGAAGGCAGCTAGTCATCACCACCCACCACCAACTCTTGGGCTACTCTTTTTTACCAAAGAATAGTGGAATTGACTGTGATATTATAACGCCCCCACGGCTGAAAGGGCGAGCATGTTTGGCGCAACGGGGATGCGAACCCGCGACCTTCAGATTACGAGTCCCACGCCTTAACACGCTTGGCCATGCTGGGCCTAAAACTGGGCCAAGAAGCACGGTATTCTGAAACTCTAAAACACAGTGCAATGGGTTTTGCAAATGGCGAATATAGAGTACAATATCAACTGTACTGTATCCAGAATCATCAAACCTCATTAAACTACCTGAAACTTTTCTTCAGAAAAGTCTACTAGTTAACACAGAAAATCTATTGCCCAAGTTGACCGTATTATGGAACAGGTTAACACGCCAAGGTCGAAATATGTCTTGTAACACCTTATGACAGGAATGGCATGAAGAGATCCATTCCTAACTATCCATAAGAACAGTGAAGAGAAGATTGATCAAAAATATTATTTTGTAAGAAGGGTTATCTGCAAACCGATATTAACTAGAATTCACCGCCATCACTGTGTTATTTGGGCAAGACAGTATAACAACTTAAAGCTGGTGACATCTCATTTTTTCAGATGAATCCTGTTTCCAGCCTGTTAAATCTGATTGTAGTATTCATGTTTGTCGTTCACCTAGAGAAAAGATGAAGTAAGACTGTATTTCCTACCGGACAGATAATTATCATGGTGGAAAAACTGCGCTTCATATCATCCGGGAAAGCGTCAATTGCGTCCCTTACTAATTTCACATGGGAGGAAAGGTTTGTCGATAACTTTATGCTTGTTTGTTTGTTTGTTTTAATTTCGCGTAAAGCTACACGAGGGCTATCTGCGCTAGCCGTCCCTAATTTAGCAGTGTAAGACAGTGTAAGGGAAGGCAGCTAGTCATCACCACCCACCGCCAACTGTTGGGCTACTCTTTTACCAACGAATAGTGGGATTGACCGTCACATTATAATGCCCCCACGGCTTAAAGGGAGAGCATCATTGGTGCGACAGGGATTCGAACCTGCAACCTTCGGATTACGAATCGAGTGCCTTAACCACCTGGCCATGCTGGGCTAACTTCATGTTCTAGGATGATAATGCTACTGACCATAATGCCTCTAATATGCAGAATTATTTCAACCAAGAAAATTTAGTTAAAAAGTGATTAAATAGCACAATACTAGATATAATTTAAGTAAACTGTCAGATTCCGTTGGCTTAGCGAGAATTTACTAAGCTTATAATGCTAAAAATCAAAGTTCAATAGTCGCGGTTGACAGAGCAGAAATAGTCTATTGTGTAGCTTTGTGCGTTACAACTAACTGAAAAAAACTAATCGGGCATCTATCTTCATGTGCCTTTGGGCTACGATATAAAATGCATGAATGTGAACCAAAGGGATCCTCTAGTGGGGCAGCGGTAAGTTTAGGGACTTACAATGTTAAAATCAAGGATTTCTTTCCCGAGTTGGACACGACAGATAGTTCAATGTGGCTTTGCTAAAAGAAAAGCAGTTGAAACAATGGGTCCAATATCTTTATAAACCTCATTATTAATAAAATATTGTTTTTGAGTTTAAATAGATAACGCTGTAATTTTAAATACTTACCCATAGAGGTATCCAAGCTCAATTTTTTAATATCTTTGTCATTCAACATACTGTGTACACCATGATGTAATCCAGCTTATTTAGTATCATAGTCCCATTGTTTAATTATGCTTAGTAATTATATAAATTAACATTGTTTCTATTATTCCTTAAGTGAATGAGATATTTTTGTTTTTCATTAAATATATGACATCATTTTTACTATTACTATAATTTTGCTCTTGATATGAAGAAGGTGCTATCACCGAATCCCGTATTTTAGTTGGTTCAAATGTTTAATCTTCTCTGAATCAAATCCCATAAAGTGTTAGTTGTTTTAAACTTAATTGAAAGCTATGTAAATAATCTTTTCATGCAATATTTTTAAGAGAAAAAGTAAACTGCGAACACTTTAAGATAAATTTTTGTCAACTACTAATTAGAAAAATGTAGTATAATGACATCAGGATTGAAATCCTGTTAGATGATTTACTATGCAATTATATAAATCCATACTGAGTTGAAAAAATTCTTGTTACATTCAATATTCTACCTCAGATAACTGAACTCCAAATTGTTAAATTGTTCTTTAAATCTTCCAACCGTTACGCAAGATGTTTTTGTTGAGAGGAAGGGGGGGAGTATTTAGTATGTTTGATTTTATCTTCGCTGTTTTTGGCGTCGGGCTTTAGGTCTTTGTTCACCTAAGTGGGTAAGGTGTATATCTAACCTCCTCCTTCTCTTGGATTGTTATGTTAACTGTAGCTTGTAGTCTTTTTATTTTGTTTTCTGTTTATCCTTCCCTTTTAATGAATTTTCTCCTATAGCTGGTGCAGATTAAGTCTGGAAAGGTGTGATTGCTTATTTTTACTTGATCGTAGATGTTTTGTTGATTAATTGTGAAGTAATTTGACTCAAAAATGTACATGATATGTAGGATGACCGGTATAAAATCTTGTTTAGCTATTTCTTTTAAAAGTGTGAAACTGTCTGTACTGTTGCATGAAATATAATGACAACCAAAAAATTAACACCTTAGTTGAAGAATCCTTAATAACAGTTCTCATAACAAACAAGTAACATTTAAATTTAGTACAACCGTATTTGTATATAGTTTATTTTAGTCTAAGACTTTCTGGGCCGTCAAAGAAACAAATGGCCTCAAAATTATCATTATGAAGTGAAGCCCATCACACCCCAAATTCACATAAATAAACATCTCTCTCATTGTAGCCCCCAGGAGTGAGTAAGTTATATAACCTTTCGAAAATTGTGGGAGTATTACACGTAAAGACCACTTAGAGTGCTGAGAACAGTTTGGCTCTGCTCTAGTCAGCCAGCATGATTTGCCAGTATCCAGAAGTAAAGTCTAAAGTGTTGCATACAAACATTTTTTTTGTCCATAATAATGGGAAGACACTGACATGCGTCACAACACACACATGCCAGAAATGAAAAAAAAACTGTGATGTGACCACCTTCTTTCCGAAAATTACTATTAGCAATGATCATGCAGTTTCCGTAAAGCTACACAAAGGCTATCTGCGCTAGCCGTCCGTAATTTAGCAGTGTAAGACTAGAGGGAAGGTAACTTCTCACCACCACCCACCGCCAACGAATAGTGAGATTGACCACACATTATAACGCCCCAACAAGTGAAAGGGCGAGCATGTTTGGTGACACGGAGATTCGAACTCGAGACCTTCGGATTGCGAGTCGAGAAAACTACTTGATCTCATTCTGTATCTCAGTGCAACTTACTAGTGCTCCAGGAAAGTTTGTGCAATGATTGTTTTTGGTTAATCAAATGAGCAACTATGTGATGGCAAGTAATTTTTTGTTCGACCCAATCAGTTATCTGGTCCCACATATTTAACTACACGCCACTGAATATCTGTTTTTGTATCGAATCAGTACTATCTTTGTGCTCCTCGATCAGTGGCCTCAGATATGTTGGAAGTTGAATACCTTGATAGTTTGGTCTGAATTTCGTGTAGAGCTTCACGGGGGCTATCTGTAAGACTGGATGGAAGGTAGCTACTCATCACCACCCACGTCCAACTCTTAGGCTACTCTTTTACCAACGAATAGTTGGATTGACCGACACCTTATAACGCCTCCACGGCTGAAAGGGCGAGCATGTTTGGTGACACGGAGATTCGAACCCGCTATCCTCGGATTAAGAGTCGAGTACCTTAACCACTTGGCCATGCTGGGCTGAACACCCATGTTAGACAAATGACAGATCTCCATCTATTATTATATTAATTCAATGTTAGTCGCCAAAAATATTCCACCATTTAATATTAATTATTCCTATTATTGAATCCAGTGACTGCTCAGGTCCTCTTCCTTTGCTCTCGGGACGCAAAACTATTAATTAGTTCCGCAGCCAGTTACTGAAATCTCCTTAAACTCACAGAGCTCTGCTTAATTTATCCTAGACAAGTTCCACGGAGGTCCACTGACCTCTTTCTACTAAAAATACTGTTGTCATAATCAATAGTATTTTCCACACAGTGTTCCCTTTTCTATGTGAAAATAACCAGTTCAGTACAGCGTAACTCTTGAAGTTTTCATTCAAATTTGGATAACATTAGCCCTATGCCAAGGTCACCATTTTAAAAATCCTTCTGTACATGTTTACTGAATTACATTAAAAATTTAATTAAACAATATTAATATCAATGTATTTTAATGAAATTACTATTATAAAGCACATTATAGCATAAAGTTTTATATTATTTAAGTTTTATTCCTTTATTTTAAAAGAAAACATATGAAACAGTAATTAAAACTGCAGGTATTGCTGGCACGTATCGCTTGCCTTTACGAGCTATTACATACTCAGTATGTTAGAAAAACACACAAGTTCATGAACTCTTGATAGAAATGCAATAAAAACCTTACAACTCTAGCTCTTTCAAAAGGTAGACATTTCTTTTTCAGAACCAGAGTAGAGAGCGTGGAAGTAGATTCGGTTTAAAATTATCTGACCTCAGGCCAAAGCTCAGGATCAGATATAACCGGGGGCGCTCAGAAGTATTGTTTCTCTTCGCCCCGCCCGTGGTGGTGATTGTTTGGGTTACATATATTTAGAGCCTGTGAAACAAAAGCAAAAAATATGTATACATACACGTGTGTGTGTGTGTATAATAATAATATAAATGATAATAATAATAAAAAGAATAATATTCTTCTTCGGGGGCAAACTCAGAGCTATCATATACGATACTGTGAGAATAGAATAAAGAGTGTGCTGACGTACAAGGTCAAATTAAAGTTCCAACTGCCTTTTATTAGTGTCTGAAGATTTTCCAAGAATTTTTCAATGGGGGTTTTACATTCTAATATTTCTAAGCTTAAGGTCAGCCACGCCTACTTCCAAAGTCAAAACTGTGTCGCTGGGTGGCAGTTTCTCTTGATGACGAGAAACCTACTTGAAATAAAAATGTATCTCAGAACGGCCGGTATGGATATTAATACTTTTGTTGATAAGCGGAAAACAGCGTTTCGACTTTCCTGGGTCATATTCAGGTTAATAGAAGTATTAATACCCATACAATCTGTTCTGAGATACATAGGTGACAGTTTGAAGTTAAATGACATGCTTACAACCAATAAAAAGAGGAAAGTTTGTACTCTTTAGTTACAGCCTGCAGTAACTTATACCAACACACTGACTTGTAGGATGAAATAGAAAAGACGTTTAGTTCATTATTCTCTTGAGGTGTTTCTCACCTTATATGCATTTTTGCTGAACAGATTGCATTTAGATTTTGCGTTTATATTGTAATTAATTATGTATTATTTGTGTTTATAAATTCATATTTGAAACTTTTATGATTTTATACTTTTTACTCAATGTAGTTTAACTTGTGGAAATATCTAATGGCGTCATTCGCGTGCGCAAGCGTTCAAATAGTTTTTAGACGACCTTTGCCCAGATTATAATAACTATTATAATCACGGGATCATGTTGGCTGGAACAGATTGGTATACTTGCATCAAGAATAAAAGACAAAGAATTGAAAGGAAAATCAAAAATAAACTACAAATGAAAATATAAAGACGTGAAATTGTACATATGAGAAAAAGATTACAATACAATCTTTTAACATTTAAAAGGTATACACATATATCTATTTCTTAAATTTAATCATTCCAGCTGTGGGTTAATGATAGTATCTAGAGTTAATGGTATAATAGAGAAAATGGAAAATAGAATATAAACATCTACTTTAAAAAGATATTTGATATTAAAGTTTGAAGGCCCTAGAAATTACGCAAATGAAATATAAAAACTACAAGATGATAAATAGTATTTTTATACTCGAAATAAAAATCACAATTCGTCTGAATGATTCTGACACTGAGTGCATATAACAACATCAAATAACGACTGTTTTATTATAAATAGTAGAAAAAATCAGAATTAAATGTCTTCTTTTTCTAAAACTACATATTCTTAGGATCGTGCAAGAAAATTTAAAACTATCTCATCAACTTGTTTTATTTTTACAAAGAACTTTCACGAGAGTTGCACGCCTACTTACGATGTAAATCAGTCGTAGTCATACAGTTAAAACCTTGATAAACTCCTATTATCCCATCTCTCTTTACAGGAAATATTCCTCACATTTGTCAATGCTGTCGTCTTTTGGCAGTTTTCCTAATACCATACCTGCTGATTGTGTGATGAATTAGTTCATGAAAGTGTGGCACTGCTCTTTGACCACTCAATATGTTCTTAAGGCTGTAGCAGTCTGTATTTCTATATATTGCACCTTCATTGTGTGTTATCTTTATCTGCCACCAGGAGAGATTTATGGTCAGTCGGTTTATTTGTTTGACGTTAAGCACAAAGCTATACAATGGGATATCTATGGTCTACCCGCCACGGGTATTGAAATCCGGTTTCTGATAATTCTGCAAACATACTGCTGTGCCACCGGAAGGGAGGTCAATCACATCTTAATGCTTTTATTAAACAGTTACAAACTCCATTATTCTGCGTGTAGTCCATGTAAAGAAAAATGTCCGTCTGCAGAAAACTAAAATAATTCATTTTAACCCTTTTACTACCAACCGCCATTTTAAACTTTTCTACAAGCCGTCTTTTATACTAAAGAAAAAAATTATTGAAATCCGCTAATATATATATATTATAATAAAATTAATATTTTTAAGTACATTATAATTTGAATTTTCATTTAATATAGTTTGAATTTCTCAGTATTTTAACTTAGCTCGTATAACAGGAAGGAAAAGTGAAAGTTTTTACTTACGGCTACGAAACTATAGAATTCACAATTCAGGAATTAAAGTGTTCTCACTTAGTGCAATTAAGAAGGTTTAAGATCAAGTTTTGATAATATTGAGATTCTTGTAAAATGCGGTAAATTTAAACTACATGTTAACTAGGCACGTGCTCTGCTGAGTCCAAACCGATCTTTCCCTGTCTGCAAGTAAGATAAAAGTTTTAGAAGTTTCATTCCATATGTGTTAAACTTGCTTTCTCTGTTTATGAGAATTGACAGGCATGCGAGATCCGAGTCTCAAGTTTGGTAACGCCAGGTGGCAGCAGACAACTTGCTGGTGGCCGATACTACAAGCGTCAGTTGAGAAGAGAGTGAATTGTTTGTGACCTAGTTTGTACTAACTAATTTTTTTAAAGTTGTTCATTTTTAAGAAAACTCCTCTCCAATATGGATAGATGGCTGAAGAAACATATATCACACAAGAAAACCTCAAGTGATGCACAAATGCAGCCTAGTTCCAGCAAAACTGAAATCACTGAAAGTAATAGACATACTTATAAACATTTAAACGATATGCAGACTGGTAACAAAGAAAAGAAAACAAAGACCTCTTGAACTCGACAGTATTGTGATGAATATTTGAAGTATGGTTTTATAAGTGGTGATAGCAATAATGACTTGCCATTATGTGTTTTTTGTTGTTCAACAAAATGAAATCAAATGAAAGCATGAAACCATCGAAACCAGAATACTTGAGTACGCCAATAGATTGTTTCACAAATAAGAAAAATGAAAGTTTTTTTCTAAACATACTATTGGTGAAATGTTAATACTTCCTACAGTAAATATAATTACATCTCGTGTTTATAAAAAAAAAAAAAAATCAGTTGAATTTATTGTCCGTATCTAATAATACAGAAGGTAGAATTGTGGATATGGTGAAAAATATTGAAGAAACTCTTATACGTCAAGCTCACTGTAGTCAGATTT
This sequence comes from Tachypleus tridentatus, assembly GCF_004210375.1. Classification (NCBI taxonomy): domain Eukaryota; kingdom Metazoa; phylum Arthropoda; class Merostomata; order Xiphosura; family Limulidae; genus Tachypleus; species Tachypleus tridentatus. The sequence goes on along the minus strand of NC_134837.1, from coordinate 233,427,152 downwards.
TCATTACAAGAGGAAAAAAGCACAGACAAAGCAGATAATGCCAATTTAATGTACAATGTAAGATATGTTTATAATAACACGATTCATGAAGATTTATTGTTTTATAAATCACTTCCAACAAGAATAACGACTAACGAAATTTTTAATTTAACTAATAATTTTATAATTCAGAACACTATTCAATGAAAAAAAATTGTTGGATTGAGTAACAATGGTGCTTTCTCAAAGGCAGGTTCACATAAAGGATTTTCCAGAGGATCTGACCAGTGGCACCAGACTGTGAATGGATGGATTGTAGCAATTACATAGAGGCATTAGTGTGAAAAAAAATCCTTTACTTTAGAATTCAACTGTGCAAGAACATCAGTGATGTCGAGAAACCCACTTGTTGAGAAATTTATATGCAAAAACGGCTCGTTTGGGTTGAGAAAATATTTTACATAGAAGAGCGAACAACGTTTCGACCTTCTTCGGTCATCGTCAGGTTCACAAAGAAAGAGGTAAAACTAAACTAAACTGACGTGGCAGGGGTTCAGTTTAGAGAGAGAGAAATCAGAAGAGTTCTCTCTCCAACCGGGGTGTTCAGGAACGTTGTGGTTCCTCTTCGTCCTCTTTCGTGGATTGTTATTAAGATTAAGTGGTGGTTTTTTTTGTCTTTTTTTTATTTAATAAATTAATTATTGTTATTATTCTTGACTTTTTGGGTGGAGGATGTCTCTCTAAATCTTGTCTTGTGTGGAGGCAAAGGCAGCAGCGGAAAGAAAGGCCGGGACCTGTTCCGAAAGGAAGAAGTTGAGCAGATGTGAACATGAATACAATTCAAATCCGGATCAAATCAAACGGCACGATTCAGGGTCTGGCAAAAGAGTTGCCTGGGCTGGGATCTAGAAATCCAATGCCTAAAGATTTTGATGTGGGGGGAAACGGGAGTGCCCCGAGAAAACCCACTTTCACAAGACAGGCGCCGAAAGTTTTGCCTGTCGTGTGCCCTGTATCTGAAAAACAAACAAACAGGAATTCATGTTAATGACATTGATTTTATTTATTTAGATTCTTTGTTGAGTGGATTGTGATTCTTGAAATATGTTGTAAGGTGATATGTATTTTGTTGGTGCACTTGATAATTTGTGTAGTGATGCCGTTAGTTTGTTTCTATTTTCTGCTTTTAGATAATATTTGAGAGAAAGTTCTGTTATTCTATCTCTTATAGTTGGTAAATTGCTAATTTGGTGTAGATAATTTGTTGGCGTAAATGATGGTAGGCTGAATGCAGATTTTAATATTCTGTTTTGTTGCACTTGGATTTTTTTGGAGTGTGTTGTTTGACATATTGTATGTTACTTGACATCCGTACTCTATTAGTGGACGGATGTAAGCCTTGTATATTTGTATAATGGTGTTCGGTGCGCATTTCGATTGTTTACCAGTTATAGTCTTTAGATATGAAATCCTTTTTCTGATTGATGAGTGTATATTGTTTACATGTTTTTTCCATGTTAGTTTTGTGTCGAAAGTGACGCCAAGGAATGTGATGTTTTTGCTCATGTTAATGGTTGTGTTTCCAAGTGATAGTTTTATTTTTTCTAGATTGTTCCTTTGCTTCTTTAGTTTTCTATAGAAGGTGATTGCTTGTGTTTTTGTTGGATTTAACACGACTCTCCACTTGTTGCTCCATGTTGAGACGTTGTTTAGTGATTCTTGTACGCGAGACATGGCCATTACTGGGTTTCTGGAGGTGCTCCAGATTGCGATGTCGTCTGCGTATTGTGAATTGTGTGTGTATGTTAGATTTGGAAAAGGTATGTCACTGACGAAAATTATGTATAGAAGTGGAGAGAGGACTGATCCTTGGGACACTCCTGCCGTTATATTAAATGATTTGGATATAGTTTTATTGACTTTTACTTGTGCTGTTCTATTGGTTAAGAAATTTGAAATCCATTTGACTATCGTGGGATTTATTTGCAGGTGATTTTGTTTGTATATGATGGCGTTGTGCCATACGCTGTCAACTGCTTTTTTGACATCTAGGAATACCCCGATGGTTACTTGATTGTTGTTGTAAGCTTTGTAGATTGATTCGGTGAGTCGTGTGAGGTGATCTGTTGTTTGTCTATTTTTCCTGGAGGCATTTTGAGATTCTGGAAGGATGTTCGATTCGCAAAAATGGAGGAGACGGTTGGAGATAATTCTCTCCATCAGTTTGCCAAGGCAGCTTAACAGACTGATTGGGCGGAAATTATCTGGATTTGTTCTATTAGTTTGTTTCTTGGGGATCGTTGTTATGATGGCTTTTTTCCACGTGTCAGGATAGTACCCAGTCGCTAGTGAAATGTTCATGATGTTTGTGAGGTGTTGTAGTAGGAGAGTGGAGCTTTTTTTCAGAATAATATTTGGTATTTGGTCATGTCCGGGGGAAGTGTTCTTCAAGTTTTTGATATTAATTTTTAGTTCGGTTATGGTTATTTTTCTATTGATTGATTCTAGTGTTTCGCCAGGGAATCGTGGTAAGAATGAAGCTTGGTTTGTAATTAGGAAATTGTTTACATGGTGTTGGTGTTGTGTGTCGAAATCTACTGAGTTTAAATCGCTAAAAGAGGATTTGTAATAGTCAGCTAATAAGTCAGCTTCTCTTCGTCCGTTCTTGCGATTTTATTGTTGTGTGTGATATGTTGTAGCATGTGATTTGTGTTTTTGTCTGAAGCAATACTCTTGAATTTTTTCCAGAATTCTTTTGGATTGTTCTTGGTTTTTTCTAAGTTTTTACAGAAGTTATGCCAATTGTTTTCTCTGACTTTTTTAATTTCTTGTTTAATTTTTGTATTTGTTCTATTGATTTCTGTTTTAATGTGTGGATCGCGTGTGACGTAGTGTGTTCGTCTTAATTGTCTGCGTTTGATTATTAGTGCGTGAATTTCTGGTGTTAGAGTCCATTGAATAAGTGATTGTTTTCTTTTTGATTTAGGAATTGTGTTTTTTATGGCTTTCTTTATGGCTTCTGTAATTTGATCGACATAGTTTCTATTTCTGTTTTGTTATTTACATGTTCAATTGGATGGGGTAGGTATGAGTCCAGAGAGGCATTAAAAGTGAGCCAGTCTGTTTTAGTGTAGGTGTATGCGGAAGGAGTCACGTACGCCACAGCAGGGTGGCGCGGGTGAATCATACATGACATGGGGAAGTGGTCACTGGTGATTTCATCATGCACTTTAAAGCTAGATATTCTGTTTACCATGTCCTTCGGTGCGATGATGAAATCGAGTACATCGTATAATAAAATAAATAAAATTATATATTCAAACATCTAATACCGCCCTCTACATTTCGACACACAGTTACACAACCCCTTTCAAACATGTGGTCAGCTTCCGGTCAGTTACCTCTTTTTTTGTGAACCTGACGATGACCGAAGAAGGTCGAAACGTTGTTCGCTCTTCTATGTAAAATATTTTCTCAACCCAAACGAGCCGTTTTTGCATATAAATTTGTGTAAGAACATGTTAAATTCATTAACTATATAAAATCTAGTTCGTTGGATTTCCAGAACCTTTACTGCTTTGTGCAAAGAATTAGGAAGTGAACACAGGCATTTCAATTTGAAGGTCGGTGGTTTTCAAAAGGAAATGTCTTAAAAAGACTCACTGAAATGAAGAATGAAATTATCTTGGCTTTGGAGCAACAATCCCCATTAGCAAAGGGTGACATATTTGACTTTAGAGACAGGTTTCATAATATGTGTTGGTTAATTAAGGTGACCTATTTATGTGACATTTTTTGGCTTTTGAAATGCATTAAGTCTAAAGTTTAAAGTCCAGGAAAAGATCTTTTAAAAAATTAACTTGTGGGTACATCTAATTGAGAAGAGAAATTATGTCCTTCTCTACTTTAACAGAATTATAAAACCAAAATGAAAAACGTAACATTCCACATTTCTTCATCAATCAAAGAGCAACTTTTTGGGCTAAAATCATGCTTGAAGGAATATTTTCCTCCAATTGACAGCAGTAAAATGTGGAACTCTTTTACTGTTGACACAGAAAATGAGAAGGATTACAACTCAGGCAATCACAAATTGATCCTATTATTGAATTATCCTCTGACACTGCAGTGAAAGACCGTTTTAGTCAAGTCTCGTTAATTAATAATTGGCTGAGCTATCATGCTCATTATCCAAATTTTCCAGAAAATTCAAAGATTTCTTATGCCCTTTGTCACAATTTATGAATGTGAATTAGGCTTCTCAACTTCAGTTTTCTTATAAATAAATACAGAAACAGGTAAGATGTCGAGCCAGATTTGAGGATCAAACTAACTTCTTTTCCTCCTGACTTGAAGTTGCTGTGTGATGAAAAACAGTATCATCCTTCTCATTAGGTAATTTATTTCTTAAAAAAGAGCATTAATAAATATATAGTTAATGTAAAGATTAAATAACAAAGTATAATTTCTTTTTTACGGTAGTACTATAAAAAAAACCTGTGTAGTATATACTCGATGATGTATTGATAGAACTATTACATCCAGCTTGATGTTAAGACTTAGGTATTTGAGGAGGCCGGGACTCGTGAAATATTACAAAAATAAATCAGTCTCTAGTTGGAAATATTTGGGAAATGCTGCTGTGGAGCATATGCTTTTAGATCACAATCTTTCTCTTGACAATACCGATTTATTCACCGATTTTTATGCAACTCTTCAGTCTTTCACTGGTACTATCTGTCCATTACCTTCACTTTTTTATCTTTTTTAGGGGATTGCTAATTTTCCAATTGTTTTGAGGGAGACATGGCTACAATCACTGTCACTTAACTCATGTGCCATGGTGAAAGTTGGAGCAAGCCGAGTTTCTCAAAATGTCCTGCTGTCATTATTCTTCCATCTATTAAAAATGCACGAAGGCAGTAACTGATTGCATTATTCAAGCAGCCACTTAATCTCCAAAGCCTCGAAGTATTCTCATGGTATCTTCATTCATGGTAGACTTTTGCCTGCCATTGGTCACAGAAGGATCAGAAATAGGGCTGGGAGGTGTTTCACAGTTATCACACTTTTTCCAAATGTGTTGTTCTTTGTGCCTGGTTGTTAAGATATCAAAGCCAGGAAGAATACTGGATTAGGTTTACTGCCAATACTCTTCTATCACCTGTTCTAACGTTGGGTGGAACGAATTTGGTAGATCGGTGGGATGTATGCTTCCCATCCTCTTTCAATCTTGCTCTCCATTGGCCAGGAAATTGTTGATTTTCAAGACACTGTTGACACCCTTTGGAAGTGTTTGAAACACCTTTCCAACACTTCTGTCTCTTCTCCCGCCTCATTGGACATCAAATCGTGGGTGGAGCAATCGCAACTTTCTTATCTGGCAGATTATCTTTACGACTAAGATTGTTTTAATACATTTTTTCCACCAGTGAGATTTATATATCCTAATCTGGAACTCTATCTGAATGTTAATGTACTTCTTGTGGTAGCCAAGACGAAGTTCCTTGGAGTTATGCTTAACTATACGTTTTCTTTCTTTCCTCACATTAAGCAGTTTTGTGTGGAGTGTACAGGGGCACTGAACACCCTTCATGTCCTCTCTTGCACCTGTTGTAGTGCATAAAGTTGTTTCATGCTCCAGACTTAGCATATCCTCATATATCAAAGTTGGGCTTTGGTTCCATAATGTATGGTTCAGCTAGAGACTTTACCTTGAAGATGTTGGACCCTGTGCACCAATTGGAGCTTCAACTCTGCAAGAAGACTTTCCACACTTCACCAGTCCAGAGTCTGTACACCACGCCCCATAAATCTCCTCTTCACCACAGATCTTTTTTGGATAATGTTACCAGGCTTTAATTTTTACTATGACATTCCACCTGGAATTGTTTTTTCCTTCCTCATTGGTATTTGCTCTCTAAAAATCCGCAGTCTGCTAATTCACATTTAGCCTTCATATCTATACACAGCTGATCAGTTTGTCTGTCACTTAAAGACATTGCTTAATCTGACCTATGGCCATTCTTTGAGTCATCTGAAAAAGATAGATACTTCTCACTGGATTCATTATCTTCACTTTTCCAAATGTCTTTTTTAACCATTCTTTTGTACCCGTTTTTATAGATGGTTCGAAATCAGGTGACTCAGAGGGCTATACCAAGGTTTGTTGCTCATAGATACTTTCTATTGTTTCTATGTTCATTGCTGAGTTGAATGCCATTTTGCTTGCCTTGGATCACATAGAAGTTAAGCAGTACAATAACTGTACTATACTGCTAAAAAAATTAAAGGAACAAAGCATATTTCAGTATATTTTTGTTATAACTAAATTTATGTATGAAAAACATATCCGTTCATCTACAAGTGTATTTTAAGCTTGCGAGTGAAGTTTGAAGCAACGAAAACGAAACTCACCTCACTCAAGGAGAATACAACTCAAGGCACCCTATATAAGGCTGTTACGTGAAGCTATGCATTCCTCATTAATCTTTGAAACAAACATCATCATGGATCTTTTGCGGTTCGTTTTGTTAGTGTGTATCTTCATCTTGTGTATCCAAGCAGTCAGGCGCGATCTGACAGAGAACGAGGTGGCCAGAGTGGTCCGGATGCTGGAGGATGGCCAGACCCAAAGGAGGGTGGCACAGCACGTCGGTGTGTCTCCAAGCGTCATCAATCAATCAATCAACTTTGGCGACGCTACCAGGAGACGAACTCTTATGGCAGGAGACCAGGTCAAGGCCGTCATCGCTGCACAACAATCAGAGAGAACCGCTACATCGTGACTACCACTCTGCGGGACAGGTTAGCTACGGTTCCGTCTGCGAAATGACCTTCAGCATTCCACTGGAACCCATTTGTCAACCTAAACAGTTCGCATCCGTTTGCACGAAGGACGCCTTAGGGCCAGACGGTCTGCAAGAGGCGTTAGTCTGACAGCGCGCATTGTGCAGCCAGATTGGAATTTGCTCGTCAGCACATGGACTGGGAACTTCGTCAATGAGCCACCGTGCTGTTGACAGACGAGAGTAAGTTTACTGTGTCTCGTGATGATAGACGTGCGAGAATGTGGGGACGCCGAGGAGAGCGATTTTCCGCCTGTAACATTGTGCAAGTCGACGCTTATGGAGGAGGTTCTGTAATGATCTGGGCAGGCATACACCTGGGTGGCCGCACGGACTTACTCATACTCAACATGGGTGCTCTGAACGCACGACGATATAGAGACGAAAATCTGGAACCCATTGTGAGGCCTTTTGATTAGTGCTGTTGGCGATGGGTTCATTTTCATGCAGGTTAACGCGCGAGCCCACGTTGCTAGACTGTGTATGGACTTCCTTGACTAGGTAGAAATAGAAACTTTTGAGCGGCCCACCAGATCTCCATATTTTAATCCGATTGAAAATTGTTGGGATATGGAGTCGAGGCATGTCAGTGAACGCCAGCACTCTCCTTAGAATGTTCAGGAACTCCGACAAGCCCTAGTAGACGAGTGGGCTGCCACACCAATGATAACATCAATAGACTGATTCGAAGTGTGCAAATCGGTGTCAGGAGTGTGTCACATACAGCCCGTAAAGGTCACACGAGATATTGAATGTTTCAAACATTCCTTGAATAAACGAATGTAACCTGTTTAAAGTATTGTTTCATATGGGTTATCAGTTTTGGTAATATTGGTCATTTTTAAGAATTTTATTTCGCCATGTTTCACCGTTCATCACACATTAAAAAATGGATACAGATGGAGCTGAAACGAGGCAAACTACCTAAAAATATAAAAATATTATCACATTTAGAAGACTGAGAAATTATACAAGATAACGTACTTGTTCCTTTTTTTGTAGCAGTTTATTTAAACCGACTCTCTTAGCTCTCAACCTGCTCTCTCGGACATTCAGAAATGACTAGTTCAGTATTCTCTGTCATGTGTTTTTATCCAATTTTCTGGACACCTGCTACTACCGCTGGGCATATTATGAGAGTGCCGGTGTGATCTAGATATGTGTGTGTGTTTGTGTTAATGTAAATGCATGAGTGTTTTTATCCAATTTTCTGGACACCTGCTACTACCGCTGGGCATATTGTGAGAGTGCCGGTGTGATCTAGATATGTGTGTGTTTGTGTTAATGTAAATGCATGAGTTATTGAGTTAATGTATATATGGATTCTTTCTGTCACTTTGCTGTCAAAATGTTAGAACATAATTTTTCTTATTCAAGAAACATCTAGTATTCCTCGTTAATTTGTAGACGAGTCTAGCAAATCTTCTCATTGTCTCCAATAAAGACATTACATGGTATTGGCACACAATGCCTGTGCCCCAGTTATATTAGATAGTGCTCTAAATTTCCAGTTGGTATCTTGAAAAATCTAAATGTAAGACCATGATGATATCCTACAGAAACGTCGAACATTCATGCGCTTATAGGTCCCAGCCATGAATATTTCGATAAACATCTAGTGTCGCATCTTGTCTCCAAAAGTAAAATATATTGAGGTTTAGATTTTTTTTTACCTCAGTCTTTAGTCATGATCATAATTGGCACAGTAGAAAAATATGGACACAGTCCAGTCTGATACTCAGAAAAGAGACCCGAAAAATATGGAGGCAAAAACTTCAATGAAATTAATATTTTGTTATAATTTATCTTCTAGTATTTTGTATTTACAAAAATATAAATTTTCACATTACAAAACAACGATAAAATTAGAAATCTATATTCATCACAATTATCTTAATGTAATTTATTGCATAGAAATTAGGATGTTTTCCATTTCTCTCTGATTTAGTACTCTACTAATACTTTCGGCCCAGCATGGCCAAGCGTGTTAAGGCGTGCGACTCGTAATCTGAGGGTCGCGGGTTCGCATCCCCGTCGCGCCAAACATACTCGCCCTTTCAGCCGTGGGGGCGTCATAATGTGACGGTCAATCCCACTATTCGTTGGTAAAAAGAGTAGCCCAAGAGTTGGCGGTGGGTGGTGATGACTATCTGCCTTCCCTCTTGTCTTACACTGCTAAATTAGGAACGGCTAGCACAGATAGCCCTCGAGTAGCTTTGTGCGAAATTCAAAAACAAAATAAACAAACAAACTAATACTTCCCATTCTGGGCACGGCATGGCCAGGTGGTTAAGGCACTCGACTCATAATCCGAGGATCGCGGATTCGAGACCCCGTCACACCAAACATATTCGCCCTTTCAGCCGTGGGGGCGTTATATGTGACGACCAATCCCACTATTCTTTAGTAAAAGAATAGCCTAAGAGTGGGTGGTGCCTTCTCTCTATTCTTACATTGATAAATTACGGACGGCTAGCGCATATATCCCTCGTGTAGCTTTGCGCGAAATTCAAAACAAGCCAAACTTCCCATTCTAGTACATTTATTTTTTAAAACTCAAAGTGTGGCTTGTAAATAAAAGAAATGTTTAAAGTCTGTTACTTGAGCTCAGTTCTTACGAGCGCTTAACAGTTCGTAAACAGTGAAAAATAAAATGAATTATGAAGAGTTCCTCAGAAAGACAGAAAATTGTTTTATTTTATGCAGAAAACTTTCAATGTTTCCTGGCTAAAGAAGTTGTTGAAGATATCACTGTACACGTGTAGTTCTTTATACATTATTGCAAAATTTCATTTTAATGACTTGTACTTATGAGGTAGGCCCAACCATCAATGCTTCATCACTTTTTATGTACTTCTGTTACTAATTTTTAAAACTTATAAAATAAAAAGACAGATATAGCAGTCACGATTAATGTAAGTAAAGGTTACTTCTCGGCTTTGATTTTTAATGGCTGAGCTACTTTTATCCTTTTTCGCTGTTTATGAATTTCACGCAAATTTACACGAGGGCTATCTGCGCTAGCCGTCCCTAATTTAGTAGTGATAAGACCAGAGGGAAGGCACCTAGTCACCATAACTAACCGCCAACTATTTTACCAACGAATAGTGGGATTGAGCGTCACATTATAACGTCCCCACGGCTGAAAGGGCAAGCATGTTTGATGCGACGGGTATTCGAACCCGCGATCTTCAGATTACGAGTCGAACGCCTTAACGCCATGCTGGGCTTGTTTATACTATATCATGTGTAATATGAATTAAAAGGAAAATCCATAGCAGTTTTATAACGGTTTAAAATTATTCGACCCCAAACACAGATGTGAGGTCAAATACCACTACGTTTGTTGAAAATGATGTTTTCTCTTCAGCCCACTCAAGATTTACGTTTCTTGGATGATTTAATAGTAATATAAATTAGCTATAGCTAATGAAAATATATATACAGTGTTGAAAAGATGACATCATTTTTACGTCACACTTTTTGCCACTGTGAATGTGAGCATGAAGAGTAAGACGTACAACATTACTGTCAATAAGGAACATAATCTTTAAGACTGAACTGATAAACATCAAGATCATTGTCTAGTTTGGTTTGGTTTGGTTTGAATTTCGCGCAAAGCTACACGAGGGCTATCTACACTAGCCTTCCCTAATTTAGCAGTGTAAGAATAAAGAGAAGGCAGCTAGTCATCACCACCCACAGCCAACTCTTAGGCTACTCTTTTACCAACAAACCGTACATTATAACACCCCCACGGCTGAAAGGGCGAGCATGTTTGGTGTGACGAGGATTCGAACCCGCGACTCTTGGATTACGAGTCGAGTGCCTTAACCACCTGGCTATGCTAGGCCTCATTGTCCAGAACAGGTTTTGCATAAAGTTGTTTTGCTTGTGCTATTTGACTGCGAATTTGAGGTTCCATGGTTAATTCCCTTCACTGATGAAAATAAAAATCGCACTCTGCACTTTGGGGCTATGGATACATAAAAAAAGTTACGGTTAAATACCACTATTTTCTCTGAAAAAAGTAGGTTGTGTTGACTAGTCGTCTTCCGTCTTTTCTACCACTGCCAGCAAGACCTGTCATAATTTTTCCTCCATTGACTCGCTGGATCTTGTTGAAATGATTTACAAGTCATTATATCACAGGTGCTACCCCCTTTCTTTTTTTTGATAACAAACTTTCTTCATTGTAAAAGTGAATTTTTTAAACAACTCGTTTCTAATATCTTTTAAACACTTCTGAGTAAAAAAAAATGTATATTTTTTAATGTTAATTATTAATTTTTTCTTTGCTCATTAATAATTTACTTCATCTAATAAAAAATTAACGTACATGTAACTAACTTATTTTATGAAGTGATAACATTAATTGATTGCATTCTGTCCTGCTTTCTTTTGTCACTTAAAATTTAATTATTACTTCTACATTCTTAAAAAATAAAACTCATGGTAAAAAGTAACCTATTGTCACAACGTTTTAACAGTAAAAGAAGTGATTGGCATGGAAACAATCAAAGGCTCATGCTTACCAAGAAAGAGCAGTACTAGAAACTGGTGATCTCCTTAATGAAAAAAGAATACAAAAAGTCTTTACATCTGTGATTTATGACTGCCTCAATAGGTTTTGGGCATGTAATGGTGCTTGTAAATGTCTTTTGTATTTCCCTTCAAAATTTCAAAGTTCATATTAAATTGTTTTAGAAAATTCATGATGACGAGAAACAAGAAACCCACTTAGTGTACAAATGCATCTCAGGATGGCTGATATAAGTATTATCACTTTTTATCAAAATAAAGCTTTATTTTGGTAAAAGTGTTAATACTCATACCAGCCACCCTCAGTTACATGTTTTGGAAAATGTCACCTACAACAGAGCATCTAGGAATAGGCCCATTGGCAATATACAAATCTCTATTAGAGCATCATTCTTCAAAGACATATCAATACTTAATACCTGTATTGCACACTATTTTTTTGTCATTTGAAGATTGAAAATAAATGTTAATGCATACATTTATTTATATTATTTTTGGTACAGTAATAAAATGTTTTGATTTATTTAAAAGTGGATTCCAATGTTGGGTACATTCTTAATATTAACCTGTCAAGCAGATGGAGTTTGAAATAATTTTTGATAATAACAGCACAAAGATGTCACATGTAATACTAAATAACAGTACAGAACCTATGGATACATAGAAAGGATCAATCTTACTATGTTGTGTAAATATATATATATATTGTAACATAATAATGTTCTGTATATTGTTAGACCTTCAATAACAACAGTGACAGAAACAGTCAAAGGTCATCTAGTTTGATTATCATGCATACGTTCCAATCTCTCAGTTCTTCCACCATTTATGTCAAGATTTTTGGTGAAGTTCGTTGCCTTTTACAAAGTAATTTACCTATTAAAGATATGGTATATATGCTAAACTAGTCAGTATGTATTGAAAAGTGTCCAAAAGTCATGTTTACCCTAGACCCAATTGGTAGTGCAAGGTGAGATGTTTACATGAAATACACTGTGAATATATTCACAATGAGATTCCTGTTAAGTCAAAGCAATCAGAAAGAAGTTGTGCAAAAGTGTTACAAATCCAACATTATATAGGCAATAAAACTGCAAGCATAAGGAACGGTATAAACAAGATAGGTTTTTTCTTTTCATTGTAACCATTTTCAATGTCTCAGATTGCTTAATAATTAGAAAATTAATATGATTTGTTAAATTTCAACCAACAAGTCATAAGAAATAGTTTCTTCAACTATTATTTCTACTAAGAGCAAAGTAATTCCTAGATGTCATGAGAGGATGAAAATCATCATATAACACAAATCAGTCAGAATCATGCAGAAGAAAATTATTCTTGCTTTGGGAAAACCTTTCATCTACACCAAACCATTCTGAAAGTTTTATTACATTTTTTGAAGATAGAAAACAAACCCTTAACTTGGATTTATATAATAAGAAATTGTCTAAAGTTCACACCAAGACATGGAAATGTCTGTACAATCATTTCACAATTTTATACCTAATAATAATTATAAGCTATAATTACAAATTACAGAAATTTATATCCTGCATTAATTGCTATTGGGGATTTAAAAGTTCCTGTTTTGAATTTGTTATTGTTTGACCAAAATCAACAAATTTTTCTTACAGCAAACTTTAGGGTTACATGTTCTTTTTTCAATATTGAAACTTAAGTTAGAGCTACTGAAAAAACAAAAATCAAAGCCTTGATTCAAAAAATGCAAATTCTTGTAAAATTGAAATTATAATAATTGCCAAACAAAAACAACAAAACTGAAAGGTATGATGGACATATCCATTTCATTATCCACTCACAACTTAACAGCTAAATAGACATAAAACAGGCTTTCATGCACTATATTGTATTTCACAACTGTTTGTTTACTAGTATCTTTTATAAAGGTATACAAAGTATACATTAAACAAGAAGACAGCATTTATCTACTTTATGTGGCTACAGAAATTAGAAAAAACTGGTAATATTTAAAGGGAACATCAATTATATTTCATTGCATGACAGTAAAAAAGTAGTTTTTGACTTTCTGAAATAAAAGTATTAAAATCTTTATAAAATGGTTGAAGATTATACAGATAAAGGTTTAAATTTTTATTAAAGAAACAAGCTGTATAAGTTTTATTCATCATTTGGTAAATATTTTTAAAATAATTTTAATTGTAACCAAGATATTAATTTATATTTACATTTGGATAGAATATTTTCATAATGTGAACAGGATCTTACTTATTTACTGAGTTAAAGTTTATAACAATAGTTCTGATGTTGGTATTTTTCAATCAGAATGGCACTTTAAGCAAACATAAACAGCCAATCAGAAAGCCCTTAAGTTTCAGGTACAACCATCTACTTTTGAACTACTGACCAGAGATAAGGCAGGCAGTCATAAAACACCCACTGCCACAAGTGCTTTGAATCAAGTATTGAAATTGATTCTCACTCTTATAAACCCAGCTGAACATGTTCAATGACACTATGGTACAAATATTGGATATTCAAAATTCAGCCAAGTATGCTAACCACAAGACCATGTCCAGTTCTCATTCTTAAGAAAGCACTATTTTAGTAGTCATTCTTAAATATTTATTAATATTTGATAAATAGTTCAGAAACACATCTGTAGAATGTAAATGAACACTTTCAAGTGCAGTAACTTGAATAATACAGTGAAGTAACTAGTAATTTCAAATCATTCTTTATTTCTGAAATAATAAGGAAACAAGCTAAATAATTTAACAAAAACTTTAGTGCTGGATAAGATGCTTTCCAATGTAAAATACAAACATTTTTGCATATCTAGGAAGGCTACTTGTTCAGTAATTACGAGCATAACATACTAAGCAGTAATTTTTGTCTGAAAAGTGTAGACAAATAAAACTCCTTTTCTTTAGGTTTTTCAACAATGCCAAAATTTTTGTGTACAGGAAGTAGTAAGAATATACATTGCTATATTCAGGCAATTAAAATAAAATATGGAAAGCAAACTATTCAAACCCAGACTATTATTCAAGTATGATAATTTGAAAATCTCTATGTGCAAAAAGAAGGGGGAATCATAAGTGTTGTCAATATTTCTTAAATGTTTGAAAGATACAGTTTGTATACAAGTCAGCATTTCATCTCCACTGAAGCAGCATCTTTCCCGAAGATTATCTATTCCTTATGATGACTACAGTAGAAATTCTGCCTCACTAATAACTATTTTACTGGCTTTTAAACTGTATATCATTGGATTTTCTATAATTCCATATAATGTCATCAGTATGTGAAGGTACTTATGGATGGAGGTAAAAGGTAGAGGGTAAATTATCTATATTAAGTATGTAATAGTTTCAACTACTGTACCTTTCTGACCACCATCAATGCATCTTTACATCACTGTTGACTTCAAATGGGCACTACAAGTAGATCTGCACCTAATACCACATAATTAAAATGAAGTTTATAATAAAATTATTCAAATCTTCAAAGAAGCAGTATCTTAATAACAAAACAAATGATATTTGAGAAGTAAATAACTTTAAAGAAGTAGATAACAGTCAACCTTAAAATATTATTATTGCCACTACATCATGGATACAAAAAAACAAAAACAATTATATTCATGTTTCTTTATATCTACTAAAGTTTCATCAAAAAATATTAAGATGGTTGTGCTAAGTACAACAGTATTAACAATATACTAGTTTAGAGAAGGCTAATAAATCACAAAAAAAGAAAAGGAAATGTTAAGATAAACTCTGTGTGGAATAAAACATAAAGTGAGTTTAATGGTTCAGGGCACTTTACCTGAGCTTCGTTTCAGCAGATTTTTAGTTAAAATGTAATATGTTTTAAAAATAACAACAGTCAATACTTTTAACATTATATCTAATGGTCTTTAAAGTTACTTACTACAAGACTTTAACAACACATGAACACACCTCATCCAGGTTTGACTGTTAAGAAGTAAGTATATCATGTGTATAAACTTATATTTAAATCTCACCCAACACTGACAAAAATAGCAAGTACATAAGCCAAACAAATTCATGTTCTACTACACCTCTTTCAGTTCATTAAGAAAAAAATGAAACAACGAAAATCACTGGCAACTACTACAAAAACATAAGCAACTTGGTTGAGCAGATGAAAGCAGACTACTTAAGTTGGACTTTTCAGGATGTAATAATGAAAAATATTAAAATGCACAAGTATTTAACCACAAAATTAAGTCAATACCACAGACAAATTTTCTATTAAAACTAATAACATGTAGAATGTATTTTTGTTTTTCTGAATGTATCACTCCCACAACTGTCTTATTTTTCTTTTTTTATGAAAACAAAGATACATATATCTGGTACTCTAATGTTTCTCTCTACATACTTCATAAATTAATACAGTATACAAAGTAAAATCAAAACCACATTTGGGTATTAGTAAATCATGGTCTCTGACCAAACGAACCCATAAAAACTGTTACAAAAATGTCCATATAATCATTTATATATGGCAAAAGAAAAAACAGTTCAATTAGAAGACTGGTATTGTAGGATAACGAACTAGCTGTTTATTAAAATAATTGACTCAATGTAAATATTTATCTCTTCAAAACACATACACATACAAATGTTATAATAAGTCCATTACACTTAAAGTTCACTATATACAGAAGAATTTTTCTCATACACCTTCAGTCCATTAAAGAAGAATTGAACTAGCTTGTACGGCACTGAACAGCACTATCCCTACTGCCTTCACTTTCATCATTGTCTACTATGGGGATAGGGTAACCCATATTTATCAACATTACAGACAGTGGATCAGCATTCATTCTCTTTTGATTTGCAACTGCTGCATCATCAGAATCAATAACTACCCTGTCTTCCTTGCTGCCATCCTACAACAAAAATATTAATTTGTATTTTTCACCCTTGTGGTAGAAACTCATACTACTATGCTCCTCACTCTCAAGCTACAACAAAATATTAAGTAATACGTAGCTGCATTATCTAACTAACATATTTTCTTCAGAATCAAAGAACTGCTGTCTTCTTTACTGTCAAGATACATTAAAAATATTATTTACCAAGTAGTATATGACTTTATTATCTATTAAATACATTTTTAGAACTTACTATTTTTTTTCCTAACAACTTCCACCAAAATTATTACTTACCGAATTAATATATGTAATACTATTATCCAGTACAATGACTGCAGTTATTTATATTTCTTTAGAATCTATTATTACTGTGAAAATTATTCAGCAAGTAACATCTACAAGGTCATTATTAAAAAAAAAAAACTTAAAAAATTACACTTTACAATTTCATTGTTCTATATGAAAAAAACATTAGCACACATATCTCGAGGATCATGGGCATATTGCTGACAGAAGTCTAAACCAGTGGTAAGTGATGAACCAAATGACAAACAGTATTTCGCACTTCTTTCTTTCCAAAATTCACAATTTCAGTGATGGCAGAAAAAGAATTACACCTTCAGTTGCCTTGATAAATATTAAGATCTTTAAGTCATCTACATTAATATACTTTTACCCTTCTTTAGTTTTTTGTAAAACAAGCATCAGATAATATGTTTAATATTTTTAATGTTTTTTCTAGCTTTGTGTGGCAAAAGTAAAGTTTGTTCTATGTTAAACATACCTTTACACATTTTATTAACCTTCTATGTGACAATGATTAGAATTTCATGCTACCTGTGTAGTTACATAATACCAGCACTTTTATAAACCTATATATAACAAGGAATACAACCTCATATTAATCAATGCTAACATATCTTTATGAAGTTTGCTAATATGAGAGCATTTTATTAGATAAGAAAGGTAATTTAGTTTTATGTTATTTTATCATTTTAATCATTTCATTTAACCCTACAATGCTAATTTTGCTACAGTTAGTGTAAGTATACAAAGAAATAAATGATAAAATATGCTTTACTTAAATAAACCTTTTGACTTTCATTTAGGAGGTTCTAGAGGCTGTGTAAATTGATACAAAAACTATAGAATAAAATGTTTTATTCTCAGCACAAAAAAATCACTTTTCACTTAGACTGACAAAGTGAAAGCTTTGAAAATTCAGAAAGAGCCCTTCAGTGTAAGTACTTTATTTGATGAGTACAACAGACTTGTAACATTTACTAAAAGCTTGCCAGATTTTGTGAAAATAGACTTGGTAAATTGACAGTTATAGTAAATTTAGTTTCATGATGACATAGTGATTACAAGGTTATTCAAATGACCAAGACTGAATCAAGAAAGTTAACAGAATATTATCACGGAAAGTACAAAAGAAAGCAAGTGTGTTGTATAATTCACTAGTATTTTGTACGTGAATCCCCTTCCTTAGCATAGACCATGACCCATTGTTTTCATAGAGTTTGTCAATATACAAGTGTGGAATATTCTTCCAAACGTTCTTTATTACTCTAAACTTCCTCAAACGTTGTGTCATGAACTGGTGCAAGTTAGACTATTGTTTGAGCATTCTGCTGGTCTCTTTACCATCATTTCACTACATTTTCTGCATGTTTGGGATCAGTAATTGATTTGAAGGTGAATTCCTGTAATTTTAACGGTATAGCAGAATGACTAAGAATCTACCTGCAAGACAGGTTCATTGTGCTATCACTTTTATATAGATTATAAAAACTGTACAGTTCCATAACTGGACTATGATTCACTGAAGATACCATGTGCCTCTCTGTTATCAAACAAGCTGCTGTTGGTTGCTCACAAAAAACTCAAATTTAGATTAATCCATAAAGAGCAAGTACTACCAACTGTGACCATTCCTCTTTAATCCTTAAGTTTGTTTATATTTTTCCTAGCAGTGGTTTTTAATTAACTACATATCTACTGAGACAACTTCATGCTAATATGGATCTCACAGTCAAGGTAACTTTCAGACCTATAAGGTCGTTGGCAAGACTTCAACATTGTATATCATAAGAAACATGCTCTGAGATACTTAAAATATCTTTCAATAAGTTTACTTTTCTTTTACCTCTAGTTAAATAAACTCTTTTCACAGCCTTACTACAATTTTTCAGTTCTTGAAGCCTAAACTAGATTAATACTACTAGGAGTTGCCATAGTATGACTCCCCATACTTTTACAGGTTTTATTCTGGTGTAGCATTTCGTGGTTGGTTGGATGGTTATCAGTTGTAATATAAATGGTTCATGGTGGAGTTCATGGAGTGGCATTCTGTTTTCCTTTTATACCCTTTTTACTCTCCATTTTCATAATTATTTCTTATGCTGTTTAAGCTTATGAGCCTTAACCCACTTAAATAATCCTCTGTATGGCACGGATTAGACATTCAGGTTATCTCTGTTAACTCCTTTACCTGGGTATCTTTTACTAGATGACAAAGTTTTAGTATTGAAAACTGTATTAAACTACTTTTTATTTATATTAAAACAAGTAGTATAGCATAAACTCTTACCTAATAATACACATTTTAAGAATATACAAGTTTTAAATTCATATTCTAAAAGACAACTTTTAAAAATCCCAACTTTCTCCTACTATGACACACTTCACATATTTTCTCTTGGTATCTTGTGTTTTTTTGTTGTTGTCTTTCCATCAATCTTTGAAACAGTAAATACTTAAACATAAACTATTCACTATAAAATCATCATTACTCAGATAAACCATAACTTTTACAGCTTTCAGTTTTGTTTGGTTACTGAGAAATAAATAGAAAATCATATCCTCTTTTTCAGGCTTTGTTAACAGTTCTTTCTTACATTTAATTATATATTACTTATATCCGATAGTAAGTCAAGGTTTTCAGCTATCACACGATGCATTGCATAACATTGTGTTCTGAACAGAGAAGCATCAATTTCACTCAGAACACAAGCTATATTTAAACAGGAAAATTAACAATTAACTTAGATAAATTTGTAATGGGTCTTTTCACACAGTTAAAAAGTCAGAACATTTTTTAGAATGAGGGGAACTTGTCTGTTATTTTTGTGTTATTAGTCTATGTTCTTTGAGTACATTATTATTGTATTTAAAAATTATTTAATGCGCTACTATCATTATCATAAAAACCTCTTACTTCAGGACGTGGGCTCCAGAGTCGAACCACAAATTCTATACCACTAGTTGCTAAAAGACAATGACTTGGATGAGGTTGTAAACAGTTGACAATAGAATCATCTCCTCTTAAGACACGGACAATGTTAGTAGTTTCTCTGTCCCATATGAAGAAAGATCCATCATCTGAGCCAGCTAAGATGTACTGTCCATGACTGTGGAATGTTTAAGAGAAACAAACTGTGGATATTTCTTAGAAAAATAAAGGAAATGTGTTACTTATAGAGGAATGTTTAGAATGTGAAATTTTAGTATCTTTGTTATCATTAGTATTTTTTTAACTGACTAACAAAATAAACTCATTTTTGAATGTAAGTAAACTGAAACCACAAAAAGTTTAAGTGGATGTAATAACATCTTAAAGAACAGATTTTCATTTTAAGAATGGTCTTTAATGTTTAAATGTATATTACTTTGTACTTATATGAGGTTTCCATGTCGAACAAACATTTGATCATAATTTTGTGTGTGTGAATTGATCACTCATGTAACACAGAACATACAAATTTCTATAGGTCTAGCAAACAAAATAGAAAAATATACACACATTTTAAAGTCCAGCTAATGAAATTCAGAGTATCTATAAATTAGGAATATAAATATAGTGTACTAAGAATATCTACACATATATTATTTTTAGCTAATGAAATGAAATAAAAGAATGTAACAAGTTACAGTAAACATCTAAATATCTTCAATTTTAGCTAATTAGAGAGAAAGAATTAATAGCTGACAAGTGAACTTTGCAAAATCAAACAACTAGCAATATGCCAAGTTAGAAGTGAACATCAGTAATTAATTGTTAGTATTAACTAACCATGCAAAACTTCTTATGTGCCATACTTAATTAATGAAACTTTACAGAAATGGCTAATAAAACAGAAACAAAATATTAACAAGAAAAATACATAATTAACCAACCACAAATAAAATTCACAAGTACCATATGTGGTTAAAGAAACAGCAGATCTTGCTGCAAGAATAAGAAAGCAACAAGAACTAATTTAAGCCTTACATTCAAAATTTCATTAAAGACCTTTACAATCAACGTGTGTGAATAAAATAAAGACTATAATATACGTTATGATTCAAAGATTTACCTCACCTAAGTTTCAAAGTTATTTATTTGAAAAAAAATATTTAAAAACAATTTCAAACTTCCATTTTTGTCATGTGACCCAATAGCTATGAAAATTGTCAAATTTCACACTTTTCATCTTGTTTATGATAAATCTAGTTGTGTAGATGTGCATCTATATATTAAGTACACTTACTTGCCCTACTGATATGTAATCTTCAAAGTTCTCTGGCTAAATGCAGTAGAAACAAGTAATAAATTTTGTCAACCTCTGACAGGTGCCATTGCTTACTTCTATGTATTTGCTTAAACTTTATAGCATACATGTATGTAGAGGTTACATACACATGTATACACTCAAAAAGAAATAACTCATTTTGTACTATAATCCAACAACAGTTATTTTGAAATTGGTGCACAGTTTTTCATCACAGGGTAGATATTACTGTCTGCACTATTGGCTGCTTCATCAGCAACAGCACTTATGGCTGTCTCTTAGCTAAATTTGTTATAGTCAGAGAAACAGTTAAATTGTACTTAAGTCTTACTTTCATCTCTTAGTTATGTATTATTTATATTTAAAATGCATAATTGAAAGGCTTATAGATTTTTCAAATACAATCATACTTTGCATCAGTTCTTGCTTAAGGTCTTGTGCTAGAAGAAAGTTTATTTTGCTAAATACTGCAAATATGCCCCAAGGGGACTGACTGTTGACCTGTAGCAAAAGGAGTAATAAAAGATAAACATCAGAAATTAACTATATGTGAAAAAAAAAAGATATTAAGATATGCATAAGATGCAATGAAGATATTTTATGATTATTCAATGAAGAGTTAAAATGTATGTACATACTCCTATTTCTTAATTTCATTGTATTGTACGCTGATAAGAGCAAGAGATAGTGTTTTGGTAAAGAAATTGTAAAATAAAATATAAATATTTACCTTAAAAAACCATTTTCATATTCATTTAGGAAGCTCTAGAGGTTATGCAAATGAAATATGAAATCTATAAGATGAAGTATTTTATACTTTAAAAGCATCTTGCACTTGAACTGTTTACAGTATGAGTGTAAATAACTACAACAGGTAAATTGTATTTTTAGTAAAAACACTTAATTAAAATAATTTCATTCTGTGTATGCAAGATACTTATAATCCTCATCAAAATCTTATAATTTTTTGAGAACATACATTAAGAAATCTCATAGTATGTATTGTTGCCCAAGTGAAATTCCCATTATAGAAATTTCTGGAAATTTAAAGGGTTAACAGAACAAGAAAGCACTAAAAAATAACAGATTACAAACAACACCCATATGAAGGAAAAGGAACACCTACAAAAGATCCAGTTAAGAGAAAAAAAAGATCAGTAATTAATACCTTACAGAAAACAATCATAGGAAACCTTTGTTTAGATAATATAATCCAAGCAAAAACAAAGAAATATCTGAAGTATTTGTTAATTATAATCATATTTCTCTGTTTACTCCATATTTTAGATTAATTAATAAAAGATTTTCAAGCTTTCTAAGACAAAGGACTTTTAAAAATTTAAAGTACAGAGTTAATTTAAAAGTTCAATTTTATAATTACTTTGGGAATAAAATTCACTTTTTTATGAACAGAAAATTCTTAAATAAAAATGATATGTTAGACTACTAAGTATAAAAAATATCTGAAATCATTAAACAATAACTTCAATAGAGGATCGACTGGAACAACACAATTTACAGTCATTAGAATGTACAGATATTTCAGTGAATCTTCCAAGGCTTCAAATGTAATTTAGACCTACAAATTGATGTGGTGATTCAAAATAGATGTCATCTTTGTTAATCCTAATCAACATTGTCTATTTTTGTTTACTACATTGTTACCAACAAATGAAAGTCTCAGGAACTTTATGTTCAAGTATTATTATGAGGGTTACAATGTTATAATATTTTATGATTGTCTACCACTAAACAAAATTATCCGAAGGTGTAAAAACTGTTATTGCCTACTAAAGAGATTTACACATTTAGATAATATAGTTACACAAAAGACTTTTACATTCCATATAATTGAGATTTTTTATTTGAACATTCTACCATTACAGTTTCTTCAGAACTTGTGCATAAAGGTGTTTCATGTACTAGCTCTGAAAAACCCACAAAAGTAAAGCAATTAAAATATAAGTTCTCTTACAATTGTCTTGAGTGTAAAAGTCATTCTCTTCTAACTTTATTATCAAAATACAATAATTTTCACCCTTTCTATAGATTTTGTTCACTATGTTTTAAAAAAGTTCAAATTTATATGGTAAAGTGCATATTTAACATACCTTCCAAAGAAATTAGCTTCTTTGATGTCTGTAGTTGTATTACAATGACCACAAAATCGAGATTCATAGTCATAAGCTGAAGCACGCCATATTTTTTCCTGCTCTGATAAAGAAGGTTTGCGATGACGGGGACTCATTCCATTCTCTGTAGAGCTGTGGGATTCCTGCTTGTTATCACCTCCTGTGTCTTCTGTTTCTGTGAAACCAAATTAACAGAAAAGTGTATAAATGGTCTGCCAATAAACTGGTAGCCCTAAAACAAAAGAATTGCTTAGTCAGAAAACATCAACTTCTTCCTCATTTCTTTATGCAATCATTAACTTATAGATTAGGGAAAACAGACTTTTTTTCAAAATGGCAATATTTTAATATGTGAAATTTCAATACTTAGGAAATATTTAATGGGGTCATTATTTCTGAATTCCTCAAATCAATGCAACAATATTATAAAATAACAGTACTTCCATCTCTTGCAAATTTTAAGGTTTTAACATGAATAAAGAAAGTCTTCATTGATTTTATTCGTACAATAAATAAAAAGCTCAATGACATACCCTTCCAGTCACATTTCCACCAAAGAGTAATAAATTATTTTAGACTGGTTTAGTTACAATCAACCAACTGAATACCTGTCATATAACTAAATGTTGATTAACATTACTTCTGAAAATTAAATCTCAATGTTTCATGATCATGATTTCTGAAAATTAATATTATGCTAACAATATATACATGTAGATATACAAACAAAGAATGTTTATCCTTTTTCTACTATTTCACAAAAACATTTCTTGTGTATATTTGGTTATCTATTTTAAGTTTTCCTTGATTAAAATTTTGACTTATATATATTTTATAATTATATATTTATATATTATATTATATAATATAATTATATATATTATATTATATAATTATATATATTATATTATATAATTATATATATTATATTATATAATTATATATATTGAACGTTGCAAAAAAAAAAAAAAGGTTTTCCAAGAAATACCCCTATGTGGTCAAATACCTGACCCTACATTTTATTACATTTTATGGTAAAAAGCAAAACATTTAATGGTGAAAGTTCAAATGTATAAAGATACAACTTTCCATAACAAATTCTTATAAACATTTAGACTAATTTTTTTTTTTTTAATCTCTTATCTAAGTTGAAAAGATATTTGTATTTGACATGGAAAGATGATGTTTATATGTAATATAATATGGTCTCCAGGACTTGTTTTGTTTCCAAATATTCAAAGAGCTTGATGTAAATATAATAAATATTTTTAAAAATAAACAAAAGAAACAAACATATAAAACCCAAACTCAACAGGAATTTAAATACAAGGTTTCCACATGTTGGGTGAGTGCTACAATAATCAACACCCAAGTCTTTATAATAGAACATTAACAAAGAATCCAAATTTCTAATGCATTTTAACACATTATTGGGTGTTTTTTTTCTACTATTGTAATATCTTGGTCTAAACCTGATGAATTGATAATTAATAAATATTATAAAAAATTGTCATTGGACTTGAGACAAATCACTGATCCAATTTGGATGTTACCAACAAAAGGAGTGTTGTGAACAGAAAATGGCTTTTATTAAACATGAGGATGCACTATATATCTTGTGGGAACACAATATGGTACTTATGAAGTAAATTAAATTTAGTAGCAATAACTTCTACTGGCTCACAGAGCTACAGGAAAAACATACATTTTGGGGTAGTTTGAGCCTCAGCTAGCCCTCTTACTATTACCCTTAACTGCAGACACAAATATTTTTATGCACAAATTTGATTACTAATAATATACTGAAAAGTTAAAAAAAATTATTAATGACCATACAACTGCTATTATAAAATATAATAGTTATTATTATTATACTTTATGCAAAAATGTGTTTCAAACATTATAGGCCTTTCACAACTATTATACATTAGACAATGTTTGTTGAGTTCAGTTCTTGCTAAACTTCAAGAAATAAAATGTGATCTATACCTTAATCAGTGGTAAATTAACTACTTTTTTGGTTTTTCAACCTGCAAGGTAGAGTTTTCACTAAAATCTAATATATTGACCTATGATATTCAGCGAGCAGATGACATGAATACATTGTCTGTAGACTCAAGAACTTATATACTTGTACAAAAAAAGATACAAGTTTTTAACTATAAGTCACATTTGAAATTGATTCCCTAATGTTCAGTGCTTACTATTTTATACATCTTGAAGACAGCCAGTTTCATGTTTTAAAATGCTAATGTATTTCTGTATAATATTTTCATGTACTTGTTCTCTTATCCATTTTCAGAATTTTAATTTTTAGACCAATTTTTTGCTAGCTAAGATGATTACACAAAATTCCAAGAAACTAAAGATGATGGTTGGTTGGAATTACTAAGAAAGTTTATTTGTGGCAAATGGAGTTAATTTTCTTGTTAATAATAGAGGGTAAAAATATTTGTGTATTAGGGAAACAAAGGGTATAAATTTGGTGAATGGTGTCAGATACTAGCCTCAGTACATATGGTAGATTAATCACTTTTAAAACAGATGAGAGTGAACCTCCAATAGACACTGGCAAATTATGAGATCACAAAAAGTAGGGAAGAAACAGGCTCCTGGGACAAGGGAGGTGAAGCAAAAAATGGAATTTCAATTCCCTCCAACAAAATCTGAAGAACCCAAATATTGATGGTGAAAGAACAACAGATTTTTTAATTTAATATTTTTAATAAAAATTGTCTGTGAAGATATGGAGT
Organism: Tachypleus tridentatus; assembly: GCF_004210375.1. Lineage (NCBI taxonomy): Eukaryota > Metazoa > Arthropoda > Merostomata > Xiphosura > Limulidae > Tachypleus > Tachypleus tridentatus. The sequence goes on along the minus strand of NC_134837.1, from coordinate 233,401,457 downwards.
CAGAATGTTGCCTGTTCTGAGTGCAAAATGATTTGCATATTAAGATAAAAATACTTTTAATCATCTGAAAATTGTGAAATTTAATTCAAATAATCATTAAAACCTCCTAAATATTTATAAAATGTTTTACAAGTAAAACTTCATATTTTATCTGTTCCTTTCTCTACTCTAACACTACACATGTTCAGTCAATTTGACTAGCCTCATAATCACTAAAAAAATAAAAATATAAATTAACCTTTTTTCTCCCTAGAGTAACTGAAAGGTGCAATAAAAAACTACACTTGTTTATCATAACTTAAAACTCATAATATTACACATTTGTTTATACTTAAATTTTGTTTTATTGCCATTTCACTTGTGTATAACTAATAATCCCACCACACAAATTGTAAACCACTAAGAGAATGCATAAGTCACTGCATTTAATGACATAGTGCAGAAGTTGCTCATGAGCATATCTCATGAATAGTTATTATATTTTTCATTATCTTAGCTAATCTAACCTAATAAGTTTCTAATTTTTAAATTTTTGTTACTTTCATAGTAATAACTGAAGAATATACAAGAAAAACAAAAAAATAGAGAACTCATCTGTGTCGTCTCTTCTTTTTTCTTTTTTTGCTGTCAAGTGTTGATGAAAGTTAAGATTACTTTTTTATACTAATGGTACTAGTCAAATATGGTGTACTGGAATATAGTTTTGGAGTATTCATACTGGCACTTGTATACTTTAGTATGAAAAATTAAAGTATTTGAATTTGAATTTAATGACACAGTATTCATATTCAAATTCAATGGCAAACTGTTTATTAAATCATTTAATGGTTAGTTAATAATTAATAGTAAATGTCAACCCTTGTATTTATCAAACTTAGAGACACATCCACAGTGTGTTAATTTCTCTTTCAGTACAAGATTCATTCCCATGGGAACTAAGTTTGTACTGAAAGAAAAATCAATACTTTTCAGTATAAAAAACAACATAATATAATACATGATTTGCAAGATGAGTACCTTAGATTTCCATTGGTTAAAAATAATATAGTAATAAACATAAAAGAAAACTATTGACAAATCCTGAAAAAAGTATGTGACAGGTGATTGTGACAAGAGGGTTCTGATTTTCTATTTGAATGGCTATGTAACCAAATAAAATTGAAGGCTATGAAAATTGAGTTTTGCCTGAGAAATGACAATATTATAATGGGTAATTTAGGTTAAATTTCACTAATATGAACAATGTAAATTATAAACTAAATTTCTCATGTGTGTTAAATTACATTTTTTTATTACATTCATTTATTCAGTATTATATGTTTATTTTTCCTACAGTTAAACTAAATTTCTCATGTTTTGAGCTATGTATTCATAATTTTTGTTTATTATTATTCTTTTTATATTATTTTTATTATATATTTTATTCTACATAATATAACTGAGATATGCATTTGTATTTCTAGCATGATCATGAGGCAGAACTACAGAAGCCTACATATGGCTCTGGTACATCCACCTTGGTGCAGCAGGCTACAGTACCAGCATACTGCATGAAATTAACTAAGTACAAGTCTACAAACTCTTGTCAGAAGCATATCACTAACAAACTTGTCAATTTTACTGCCAGTACTCTGCAACCTTTCTCAGTCGTTGAATCAAAATATTTTCAAGATTTAACATCAGTTATGGATTCTTGGTATGTTCTTCCCAGCCACAAGCATCTGTCCACAGTGTTGATCAAGAACAAGTTTCATGAAGTCCAACAAAAAGTCATCTCTCTAATGCAACTTGTAGAAAATATCAATATCACTGAAGGTATATGGAGTAGCAGACAAATGCACAACATTCTTAGAACACTGGTCATTTTATAATTGACTGGAAAATGCAAACATTCATGCTGGCATGTTGGCATTTCAAGAGACATCACAAATTTGATAACACTGCAGTTCAATATGAAATAATAAATCTGTTTAACATCAACAAGGTGTCATATATGACATCTGATAACACATACAACATAATCTGCTTGCCTGGATTTGAACCACAAACACTACCTAGTACAAAAGATGGTAATAGCTCATCTACAGATAGTGACTCAGAAAATGAACTTTTGGATGAATCTAAATCAGCAAACAGTGTATTTAAATTTCTGCCTCAACTTAATTTTGCTTATTTCACACACTACAACTTGTAGTCATGGGTAGCATAAAAAAGTTGGACCATGATAAAGGTAATTTCCAAAACATCAGCCACTGTACCCTACATTCGAAAATTAATGTGAGTAACTGATCTACTCGAGGGAGAGGTCACAGTGCAGTTGGTTACACCAATATGATGGAACTTGGATAATAAAGTGACTAAGTCTTTATTGATGATTCCTCAGGAGCAGTTGAATAATCAAAATACTTGTACAAGGAAACTCATTTTTCAAAACTGAACTGTGCTTACAGATTTGGTAAAATACTAACATGTTTGAAGAAGTAACAAGATTTACCCAAGGTCAGAACATTGTTATTTTCAGTTATGGAATACCATGTGTTTATGGGCTGATGACTGAATTTAAAAACATCCAATTTAGATATAATTTTAATCTTGTGTTCCCACTGAAAAAAATCTGTTAATTCCCAGCTGACTCGTTGTGAGCAACAAAGCATCTTCTGCTAAGCTATAGCACTGGATTCCAGGTTTACACATGACAAGTGTTTCACTAGACCTATGGTCTATGAATCCAATTATATGCTCCTGCAGAAAGAATACTAACATGCATAAAGCAAGTAATGTCCAATAACTATAATAATTTATTTGGTTTTCTAATTATACAATAATAACTACTAAATATTTAATTAAGCTTGTGAGAGAAATATCATGAGAGATATTTTCAAACTGGAGGCAAAATATACAATACTACTGAAAACAATGTAATATGTCACTTGATAGATTAATGCTTTGGTTTTCTATTGGCTAGGAATAATATAGAATAAAATTTAAGATACACCACACAGGTAATTTGTGAATGACAGGATGTAACTGGTGGGCATGGCAAGCAAGTCTGATTTTTTAGTTTATGACTCCATAAACAAATAAGATTAAAGGCTATAAATTTATGCTTTGCCTTAGTAATACCCGTATTATAATGAGTAATCTACATAAAACTACAAACAGAGATGGTAAATATAAATTAAAGAAGGAAAATCTAGAGAACAAATCTCACAATTCTCATATTAGAGGTGATTTAGTTTTTTAAATATTTCCTCATAAAATTAAGAGCTTAATACATACATAACATTAAAATTCAATTCATCAACTACATTTTGACAAGTTTATTGAAAACAATGATAATAAAATAGTGCAATTAAATTTTAAATTCAACACTCTAAGTCATGATGTTTACTTTGACCTACCTATAGGAAAAGAGTTAAATAAGTCTGTAGACATTAAAAAACTCTAAATCTAATACTTTTAGCAATTAATAGGTAAAAAAGTCTAATACTGCTAAGGCAAACTATTTCCAATATTGATCCAAAGGACACTTGAGAAAACATAAGCAACATTATTCTAAAAGCTGCACTGAAGAAGTTCGACATACAACACACTATTGTTTAGTTTGGTTGTTTGAATTTCACGCAAAGCTACATGAGGGCTATCTGTAATAGCTTTCCTTAATTTGGCAGTATAAGACTAGAGGAAAGGCAGCTACTCATCACCACCCACTGCCAACTCTTGGGCTACTCTTTTACTAACAAATAGTGGGATTGACCATCACATTATAATGCCCCCATGGCTGAAAGGGCAAGCATGTTTGATGTGATGGGGATTTAAACCTGCAACCCTCAGATTACAAGTCAAGTGTCTTAACCACCTGGCTATGTCAGACCATACACAACTGTATTTTAGATGTTTATACAGAAATAGTATCATAAACAAAGTATTATCACCACTGATACAAATGTAATCAGACACATTACAAGCAACAATCTTCTCAGTACTGACTCAGAGAAGGTCTCTCATATTGTTAACAACATTTTTATAAATTTTGACTCAAGGGGGATCTGACATAATGTTAGTAAGACTATTTTGAGTGTTCGATGTCTTGGCCTCCTATACTGTATGTGCAAATTTATTCTCACTTGCCAATCCTTGATCTGACTTTTGATGAGGTGAAAGGGTCTTTGTATTTCAACTTTCCAAAGAATTAGACATGCCTATTTTCAGATAATATCTCTTTGGAGAATATAAGTAACCCATGTTACAACAATAAACTTGTTACAAATAAATGATCTTTACAGTGACTTGAAAGTAAGTGACAAAGTGTAGGAAACATTTATCAACAGTGAGTATAGAATATAAACGTTATTTATTGTAAATACAGCATTTATAACAACTGTAAAGAAAATCCAAGAATCTGTAAGTAGCACAATTCTTAAAAAGAGTATCTAAAATACATAAGCAATACTTGTATGTAAATATTCATAAAATGAGTAGTAACTTACAAACTCAAACAAACATCTGCCCTCTGACAGATATTGAACAAGATGTAAAACAATTTTAAGAAATAATCCTATGGAGTGTATCTAAAAATATCCCTTACTAAATGTAAAAAAAAACCTTCTTGGCAATACTCTCCAAAGGAACTTTAAAAAATCTAAATATTTCTTATCATTAAATTTGTGAAAAACTGTAACACTTCTTTATTCTAAACCTGTGACCTGGTTGTCTTACAAAACTGTAAAAATGACTTACCAAAAGTAAATTTGTGAAGGAAACAGCCCAAAAATTGTAAAATTTCTCAATACTGATTATACACTATTAATCTAACACACAAAAATAAATATTTCTAAACAATGACACTTTAGAAGAATACGGGTCAATATGTTATCGCCAATTCTTAACATAAAAGTGTGGGAGACACTTGATAAACTTCTGCAAGTTTCAATTTTCAACAAAGACCACAATAATAAAATCTAAAAAGTATCAACACTTTCAACATTAATCCTCTAGGAGTTCCCAAACAATAGTTTAGTACTACAAAGTCCTAAGAACATTATGCATCCTAAATGAGACCCCAACCCAACAAATTTAGAGATACTGAGCCCCAAGTTTAGGAACTCCTGGAGGATATTTCATAAACAATTATCTCTAAGTTTTCACATTCACATTACAAGGAACAAATGAAAAACTATGAGTACTAACTTCCAACACTACACTTTAGGAATCATTTAAAAAACTATATAAGCTAAATTTGAATATAGAAAAAATGGAAATATTGAACAATTTGTAGACAACCTTTATTAACACTATACATGACATGTTTTTCTTGCAAATTGTACACAAAACTTTTCAACAATGACCACAAGTTTTTTTTCTAATTAACTTTACATAAGTTTTCAACATTAATCCTGTGAAACATACACATGGTAAATTCTAAGCTACACTTTTTAAGGCTGACCTTGAAAGAAATATTTAACAAACTGAAAACAATGAATTTTCATACTGCATCTGCAAAGATTTTCAACTTGAGACACTGATAAAATAGGGTGATATAATCTAGGAAATATATGAAAAATTTTAACCTTACACATACAGATGGGTCAAAGTGTAAGTCATGATCTTTTTACAGAGTTATCTTTAAGATTTATTTAAACTACTTTATTATCAATTCATGTTTACATACTTGGCATCACAATATAGTTTATATTTCAAATTTTTTCCATTATCTGAGCTTTGAATTTCATAATTTCTAAAGAGAAGCCATATAAATATAATAATGCTGTCCATGTAACTATTTTGGTATGGAGGTTCATTACATCCATGCAAGGGTACACACCAATTTTCAGTTTTGCATTTGTGCTTTTTTTTATCATTAACTCACCTCTGCTGAATCTTCACTAAATTTGGCATGAAGGTTTGTTGGGTTCATGTGGAGATACATGCAAACTTGCAGTTTCACTTCACATGTTTTGCAGTTTTTAGGAGCATGTTTGCATTCTTTACAATTACATGTAAGGGAAGCAACATTTCATGTCCTAAGATAGCCTTTCATTAATCAATAATTTACATAACTTTCATCCAGAGAATGGGTACTTCAGCTAGTATTTAAATTAATTCTAAATTTGCCCATCTATGCATTACATGACCTGGTGGAGCTGTGACCATTTGAATCATTTATAGATTTTTTTTTCTCTTCCCTGAAAAGAGCTTCATATTGTTCATATTGTTAAAAACACAGACTATAGATATAAAAATAACCATTGAGAGATTGTAGTTTAAAATTAGTTCTTTATATTAGTTATAAACATGTACATCAAATAAATAACTGTAGCTTGTAAATCTCAAGACTAAGTAGAAGGTGGACTAAAAGGTGGACAAAGTATATATGGATGAAGGGAATGAGCATTTATTTATTTCTTGTGTTTTATGAAATGATTCAATTGAACTTGAAAAACTTGGATGGGTATATAGCACTGCATATGTATAATTCAGTCTAGACATATGCTTTATTATTTAAGTACTAGAGACAAAATGTTAAGATCTGTGAATGCTCATACATCACAACAACAAAACTGAAATTTATGTATTTTTTAAATAAAGAAATTAAAATTAAAACATAAAATGATAATGTATCATGTTAACAATAATCTCAGTACTGTGTAAACATGTTATGACAAAGTCAAAAATTAGATTTCTTCAGGCTACTTTCAAAGAATAATGGAAGGTAATTCACAGATGAAACATCAAAAGTTTATGAATCTTCATATTTAGTACAACAGAAACCCAGTAGAAGTGTTTGAGTTCAGTAAACAGTTAATATTTTGTGTGTCACCTTTTGCTTTAATAACTGCACGGTCTTTCAGACATTGCTGCAATATATTTAATCAGTATCCTTTAGAATTTTACCCCAAATGTTTTAATACACTCCTGTAAAGTTTCTTTAGAAGTACCTTTTGATTTGCCAAGTTTTTGATCTATCAAATCTCATATCTGCTCAACTGAGTTGAGAATTGGGATCTGTGGGAGCCATTGCATCATTTGAATGATTTCAGCAGCTTCCTTTTTAGTAAAGTAATTTTTCCAGAGGTTGGATGAATGTTTGTGGTCATTATCTTCTAGCTAGTAGAATCCTTTACCAATAATATGCAAACCATTGGGTATACTATGACAGATCAGCATCTGATGGTAATTGTACTGGTCCATTATTCCATCTATTTTGTAAATATTTCCTTTTGCCTCAGCAGAAAAACATTGCCTTTCCAATGATTCATGGTTGGTGCTATGCATTGAGGTAAGTATCTTTCACCTTTTTTTCCACCAAATGTACACCCTACACTTTAACTGAAATATTTCATACTTGGGCTTATCCACTGATTTCTTCTAGTAATTATTAGTACAATATGCTACCTCCTTGTTAACTTCTTTCTATATAGTTAAGACACTGAACCAGTTACTATAACAGTTATTTTAGACCCTAAATTTGATCAGTATGTTCCTACAAGAAGAACCCTCATGACATGCCCCTGATACAAGTATATGGGAATTCTTAAGAATGATAACTATTCTCACCTTGGCTCATTCAATTATCAACAGATATCAGTGAAGCATTACCACAGCACTGAAATTTACATTCTGTAATGGCACAGAAGAATTAACAACATAAAATGGAAATAATGACAAAATATTCTGTAGTCCTGACACTTTGCACAGTACTGTATTTTGATAGTAAAGTTGTTTCAATAAATTTTGAATTTAACTCAATAAAACATTGTAATATGCACAGAAGGGAGTTTAAATGAATGCATATTAGTCATTTTATAGAATATCACACTGCCCCTGTAGAAGACACCTAACAAACTGTAAGCAACACTTCTAAACACTGTTAAGTTATATAATATAAATTGAAAGGTTTAGGTTAATAGTTGCCAAACTATAAGTAACACTTCTTAAGAATAAGTCTGTGGTGAATTTTTTACAAACCCCAATTGTTGTTTTTAAAATCTGATCTTGAGTATTTATGAAAAACTATGAACTACACATATCAACAACGGCTTCATGGGTGATACTTTACAATCTGTAAGCTACACTTCTCAACAATGGCTTTACAGGAGATACCATACAACCTGTAGGCTACACTTCTCAACAATGGCTTTATGATGGATACCTGACAAACTGAAAGCAACAGTTTTCAACATTGACACTATTAAGAATATCAGATAAACTGTATGTAGCACCTCTAAACACTGACCTGTGGAGAATGTCAGATAAACTGTATGTAACTTCTGAACACTAAAACAACAGATAATATTTTATATCAAATAGAAAGCAACACAGACTTTTTACCATTTGTGCAGGATATCTGACAAACTACATTTGAACATATTATTTAACAGACTTAAAGAAACTTTCTTAATTACTCCTACAATGAATAAAAAACTGAACTTGTCAGGAGGTTTGACATAATAAAATCAACAGTTTCCAAATGTTACCCTTTGAAGGATATCTCACATAATAAAACTTTACTTTTCCAAAACTAATCCTGCAGGAACATTTGAAGAACTGAAAGCAACACTTCTTAATAGCTACCCTACGAAGAATAGCTGAAAAACTATAAGCAAAAGTTCTTGAAAAATCATTCACAACATAAAAGAACTTAAATAACACATGTAATTCAAGAATAAAGAGAATTTGAAATACAAGTTTTTATTTATGTAATTTATGTAATATACCATTTAAATTTACATTTATCAACTGTTAAAACATTCAAATTTATATTATTGTTTTGGTGAAACATATAAAACAGCTTGGTTTTGGAACATATTCTGTACAAATTGAATTATTTTCTAAAAAAAGAAAGATTAAAGAGAAGAAACTTTTAAAATAGACAAAAATAAATATATATATACATATACCTTCTGTGATACAAAATACCTAACATGTTCATTAGAAATTTCTATAATACAAATTCATTTGCAATATTATATTGATTTGTAACGTTTTACTCAGAAATTATCAGAAAATACTTAATGAGATCCTTTAATCAATTATGTACCTCAGGTTATGTGTGTAATAATATTACTGATTGAATATCTTTTGACTATAAAACAAAAATTAAAATTAGTTTTAAAACTAACACAGAACCAAACACAAATTCAAGTACTTACAGAAGAAAAAAAATTCCAACAATTCTCATTACACATCCTTTTAATACTACAAACTCACCAGTTTCTGAAGAGGAGGATATAGCAGCTTTGATATCTCTGTCTAAAGCTACACAAGCATGACTCTGAGCATGACCAGGAAACTTGGTTTTGAAAACCTAAAAGTGATCAAAGCTTGATTAATGCATGAATTATCTGAAAGGTAAAGTGAAGGCAGTGACTAAATATAATACTTAGTAAGTACTCAAACTGAATGTACTGTAGTTGTAATGAAATAAAAAAACAAAATGCTAATCAAAAAGTAAAAATCGCTTTAAAATGGTGTACAAATGATGCATATTGATATACCTCATATATAAACCATTCATTAACATGCCATGGTTCATAAAGTATAATTAATGAAGCGTGAAATAATATGAACATTGGATAGTAATTAAGGAAATCTGTTACAAATTTCAAACTTAATGTAACTACCTATACAGCCTGAAGGATAGAAAGCTTGACTCACAATCTGCAGGTTGGAAGCTTAACTCCATGGGTCTAATCATACTCACTCTTTCAGCAGTGAGAGTATCATAATGTGATGGTCAATCACACCATTTGATAGTAAAAGAGTAGCCCAAGAGTTGATGGTGGAATATGTTAATTAGCTGTCTTCTCCCTAGTCTATCATTTCAAAATTATGGATGGCTAGCATATCTTTTTGATTGAGGAGTATCCAGATGTATTAATGTTTTCATAGCTGTTGCAGTTTTTAACTGTGAGAGAAATCACACACACACATCTATTTTCCAAATACACCATCATTACTGTATTTATTTGCATGCTTCCTTTACAAATGTAATGAGGATCATAAGGAAATGTATATGGGTTCTTATCTTGAAATATTTAAAACCTTTTCTTGTTGAGGTTTCTCTTATGCTCTCAACAATCATGTGGCTTTAGGTTCTGAAAGTTCTTAATGCAATGTAAAGGATGCATTAACTTACCTAGTATTCTCCACTCCCCAACATGACTTAATGCATATAAGTTCTGCTCTCTCTCCAAAACATAGATTTCTTTGTTAGAACTCTGATGGAAAATCACATGTCTCCCAAATGCAGGGAAGTGGGTGGGAATGTATTTCAGAGGTAAGCACTTGTCTTTAATTAATTCTAAATATATAAAATTCAAATTAAGTAGAATTACGTTTGAAATATACCAACACTGAGATGGGAAAGAAGAAGTTAAGAATCATAAGTACCACTAGTTCACCAGAAACATGGCTTTAGGCAGGAAAGTAACAGCTCAGATCATGAAAAATGAAAGATGTGGTCAGCCAGAGTGAAAGACAATGGAATGGAATCAGGGAAGTAGACAAGCCTCATGAGAGTTTTGACCACACACACACACAAATCAGAAAAAGAAGTCTTCTACTCAACATGGTACTTCATTGCCCAAGATACTCTTTTAAATAAAATATAAGTAGGGTTAGACAGAATGTTTGTACCTGTGGAGCTATGTATATTCTAAGGTGTAGTCACAGGTGGTGGTGTAAAAACTATCTGAAGTCAGAATCAAATCCATTGACCTGTGACTGTAGTGGAAGTTTCTCAGAAAAGGGGACTGATAATAACTAAATGCAGGACACTCTTGTCATTAAAGCCCCTTCATCATCATCATCATCTGAAAAGGCCAGCCAAATTCATGAAACCTGTTAAGTAAGTGACAACCCAAGGGGAATCAAAAAGATCCAAGCAGACATCAAGATGGATTCAACAACTTTAGGCAGTGCAATGGGAACATAATATAAAGCTAAATAAAGGTAAAAATAGCACTAGAAGATATTTCAACTCCTGGCTGGACCTAGATACATCATATGTAAAATGGGCATCCTGTCTCCAACCAAATGTTTATGTTCGAATAATCATGCAGAAGGATGAAAGGTAACCATCAAGCCATCATAAGTCACCAAATGGTTCCCCTTGTCTGCTTCAAGAGGAAAGTACCAGTGCAAAAAGGAAATTTCTTTAAGACAAGTTCAGAGATATATGTAACCTATAAGTTCCAACTGGGCAAATCTATTCACACACAAGAGTGTTGTATCACAAAGGAGAGACCACGATTTTTCTAAAAACAGACGAGTCCTTAATTCCTTAAAGTCATCCTTGTGAGATAATACTCTCAAAAAACTCTCTGTGTTTTTTAAATCTTTCAGTACTAGTCAGGGCAACTAACACAATAAGCAAGAAACAGTGGTTACCTTCTCTTGCAGCTAACTCTTTAGGTAAAAAAGCTCAATATGAATAGGTTTAAGGTCTTTCATGAAAAAGTACATGAAGCAACAATAGCATAGACACCAGAATGTCTATGGTCTAATGCAAAAAATAAAAATTTTTTTTGAAAACAATATGATGCAGGAAAAAAGTTGCTAAGAGTTCAAAAAGGGAGAAAAGCTATAAACATAAGAATAAACCAACTCTTACTTTAAGAATTGTCTAGGATTTGGGGGTCATCGAAGAAGAAATGCTCAGAAGAAGTCTTTGAACATGGAAATGAAAGAGATTGATGGCTTCCATGGCAGATAAAGCAACTCTGTAATCAACTATGGAAGAAACTGATAAGGTATGACCATAAAAGAAACATAAGGAAAGAAGCAGTTTGTAAGGAGTTGGAGATAAACAAGATATATTATGTCTAAAGCATCAATGAGATTGACAAACAACCAAGAAAGAATACTGGCAACAGTGCTAATATTTGAGCCATTTAGTAAGAGAAACATGCTTTTCATCCAAAAAACTGAACACCAGCTAGCTACTAAGCCATACCCATTGAACATCGCATTGGAAACAAAAAAATGACATTTAAGGATACGGTACAAGAAATTTCCATGGTTATCATTAAATTGTTTTCTATGAAAAAGTCAATGTAACAGGAGAAACAATGTTTGAGCAGATCAAAGTGGAGTGGTAAGAAGAACCATAAACTTCAAGTAACTGATCTTTGAAAATACTAGTGGATAAAGATAGAAAAGAGGGCAGGCATAAAGAAAGAGGTTCTCCCAGAACTGAGACAGAGTGCTCACTGCTAGAGAATTTAGACTTGAACCAGAGACCAGTACAGTGGAAACAATATTATTGATGAATGCAGCAAAGACATTAATATCAAATGAAACCTCCATTCACATGGACACTGAAAAAGAAAGAGTAATTACCACTCTGAGAAGAGATTGATAAACCAGAGAAAGAAAGTTTGAAAAATGTTTATTGCACAAGAAGTGTGACAAGTTCAAACATGAATAATTTTTAGAATTAAGCTACAGAATTTTTTAGAATTAATGTACAGATATTGAAGTAAAAGAAAAAAGTGTAAAATGAGTAATACTCTAAACTTGCTGAACAGTTCAAAGTTCATACATGTTGATATGAGCTGTTGCTTCTAAGAACCAGAATGATGATGATTCCTCAAACATTGCACTTCAACCCAAGAGGAAGACATCTATAAAAAGACACACTGCTGTTGAATAAAGTCTCTTGTCAATCAAAACTCAAGAGTAAAGAAAGAAAAACGTGTGTCGCATGACAGTGAGTCTAAAGTCAGATGATGTTGAGAGGCAAAGTCTCACTGGAGGTGTTGCACATAAAAAGACCTCAAAAAATTGACAACGTGAAATGAAGTCATTGTCCCCAAAGCAGAAAGGATGTTTTTGGCTGTAGTAGTGGAAGGCATTAGTGTGTGTATAAGACATTTTAAGGCTTGCAATGCCAGAGGAGATAGCTGAAACATACCTTGAACTATGTTGCTCCAAATCCCCAAATGTGCCAAGTACTGTGTTGATAATAAACATGAATTGAAGATGAGGATGGTCATGCCAAAAATGTAACCAGTAAAATAATCAACTGCATATGTGTAAAAGGCTGAGTAAACAAAAGGGTCAGAATAATCCAATCATCAAAGTAAAAGTAAAAATGTACAAGATGAGTAAAAGTTCAAACACTAGCAAATAAATTACACTCAACAAAATACATATGAATGCAAACCAAAGTTGGAAAAAGAGGCAGTGAGCTGATAAACTACGTCTTGATGTCAAAAAAAGATGATGAAGGATGAATAGATATATAAAGATGAGCTTCCTTTATATTACTTTCATTCAGTGTTATTCACATAAATATCTATGAAAACAGAGATAGGCTTTAAATTTTAATATAAATACACAATACACTAATCTGTAAACTATCTCTGGCTTCCTTCATCAAATACAAATCATGAAAAATCATAAAAACATTTGCTATGATGGAGTTACTTCAAAATATACTGGAAATGCATAAACTTACTTGTAAGCAGTCTGATGCTTCCCTTGTCCAGTGTAACTCATATAAACATCTGGCAAGACGAAAATGAGCTTTGAAATATTCTGGATCTAGTTTCAAAGCTGTATGACAGTCTCGAAGAGCTGCATATAAATCTCCATCCCTTAAGAAATATAGAACAAAGATAATAATTTAATAACAAAACCCAATAACACAATAACATTTCAGTAATGCAATTATAATAATATAATGATAATATTTTAGAAATGCATATTTTGCAGATCAAGCATAGTAAAATGAGTAAAACAAACTTTATAAAACAAATATTCAATAATTTAGTAATGCAATTATAATAATCAGTATATACCACTTGACTTCCCATTTCAAACAAAAGAGCACTATTTTCTAAAAATTGAATAATTTTAAACTACTATTAATACAGCACTGTCATTTGAACTTTTTTTTCTAACAGCAGTTTCTCACTTATCAAAAAACAAGGATACGTGACTTTTCAATAAATGTGGTTAAAATTTTACCTTGAAAGGAAAACAGCATATTATAGAATTAAATAAAAAATATCTATTAACATAAAATACAATCATATTTGTCATAAAACAACAATATTACACTTAGAGTATTTCTGAACACCACATTATTCAATTAGATTGGGTAGGGTTTTTCTGAGAAGAAAATTGTAATATTACTTCAACCACACAATGTCTGCCAGATCTACTGCCAAAAACATGTTTCGTTCAATACCAATGGTCACCAGGCTAATTCTGAAACAGCTAATATTATAATGGAACTAAATAAATAATGGTGTGTTCGAAAAGTTACCATTTTTCTTAACTGAAAATGTTTTTTCAATAATACTTTCCTCTGCTGACAATATACTTATTTCTTGATCTCCAGGGTTTCCACACTTTGCTCATCTGAGCACTGAGAATGCTTGCTCCACTCTTTTATACCCGATCAGATGCCTTAGGCAAATTCTGATTTTAAAATTTCTCCACCACCTTCAATATCTAGGTACTATACATATAAGCACCTCATCACTTCTTGAGACATAAACCAGCTTTCAGTAGCAATCTAAGGCAGGAGAATGTCATCAGTGGTAAGTATTATTGGAAATTCATTTTCAGTTTAGGAAAACTTTAACTTCCAAAACATAATTACCATTTACTGACACTATAGCCAGAATCCCACTTTGAGAATGTGGAAGGGTTAGTGTGGGCATGGTTCATACAGAAAGCATCTGCATAGAACAGTGTTGCACCAAAATAAAATAGGTATACAAATGGAGCAACCACATCCAGAACAGGTATGCTCTTCACCCAGAACCTTGTTCCTGTATCAAAAGTGGATTGGTAGATGAGTAATCATCATTATAGGCCAGCCTCAACCAGATAGCTGAGGTTCCACAACTCAGGGATGGAATTGAGGGTCTTGGTCCCTATAACCCACATTGGAGACAGGGGTATTGGACTGCAATGTCATATGTATGTATATATACACTTTTAACTGGATCCCAACCTGCAGCCATAGAATGATGCATTTCATGCCAATGGAATCATGACAAGAAAGTAAGTAACAACAAAATGGACAAATTTTCTCCTCCACCTGAAGAAGCCTAAAGGGCAACACTCCAGGCTCAGGATTGTACATTCTGTACTCATCCAAAAAAAACAGAACTTGTCCAGTTTGGAATTATGAACATTCACCCTCACTCCCAAACTAAGTGGTCAAGGAATATTCCACTTGTCCCTGGAATTATAAAGAAGATGTGGAACATATACTCAACCAAGGGCCTGGGATGGGACCAATAAGGTTTGGAATTATGAAGAAATAATGAACCTCCTTCTGTGAACAATATATGAAATCAACACTGATTAAAGAGAAGGAGGCCATATACACCCCACAAGGATAGCAGAGTGTCAAATCAGAACTATAATTATGAGTAGGTTCCTGTGGAAGTTGGTACCATCCTACTGACATCTGGGAAAAACATCCAGGGACCCAAGTGGGTGAGGCCCCCAAGTTTGCCATGGTCTCCAAAAGTGGATGAACACACACTAACACTCTAGAGGAAAAAACCTCTGTCCACCACCCCAGTAACTGGAAGCTAGGTGTTGTAGGGACTCCCTACCTCCATTAGTAGAATCTGCAGGTTAATGTCTATTAAAGAGCCCTGAGGAACAGTGCTATAGAAACAATGCAACAGGTGAACCAAATTCCCTAAGTTTCCAAAAGCAAACTGACCCTAGTTTACTCAATCCAATGATTAGCTTTGGCAAGCAGAATTCCTTTTAACTTTACTTATGACTGTCCACAAGTGGCAGTCCATAACATGGTAATACCATCCAGCAAGTGCTTCAACGGTCTTATTGAGCACCCTATTTTGACATAGCCTGTTGCAACATGTAGTAATTATAGTAAAATTGTGGAATTCAGAAAAGAACGCATATTTGCCTGGGCAACACTTGCCATAGAATTTAATTCAGTGAAAAATAAAGGGACACTGAAAATAAAAGTATATGATTGTGGAAAATACTTACCTCTGGTTAAAGACTAACCGATGTGTTCAAAACAGCTTCAGATAGTAATCAAAACCCTCAGAAGAGAAAACTGCCAGATCATGCAAGTAATGAGATAGGAAAGTATTAGTAGTAGTCCACATACCAGCCTGTACAGATATGGCAAATCTGGTGAGATGTGACATGGGAAGGTTTACTCTGCTGTAATGATAATCCATTATGGGTCATGTGAATCAACTTGCAAAGGCAGTTCATTAGATCGAGACATGGGAAACTGAATGACCTCAATGAATGAACCGTTGGTTACTAGTATGTCAAAATGAGTTAGTAAAAGCCACATAACCTTTCAATGCCCTGATGGTACACAACAAACAGTCATAAACAGTCAATAGCTGGCAAATGGATTAGTGAGAAGAATCTCCCCCCTTCTCTGGTTTCCAGAGTCTTGGGAAGAAAAGACCTGTTGGGGTTAAGCAAGACAACTATCCTACTCACATGAATTGCAAATAATTCTGACCTATAACATCCACAAGTTAACAATAAAAAATACAGTTTAAGAGAAAAGTGAAACAAAGAACATGACACCAAGGGCTCAAAATAAGGATGAAACAATGCATGTAAAAGAACTGTAAATTATCAATTTGGTAACTGAAAAGGTTGTTTGGATCAAATAATATTAGTAGACCTGATAGAACTGGGGATTGAAAAAACCTTCTGATATTTTAAATACCTGAATATAGTGGATAAGGCTGCCTCTTATAAAGCCACTAAAGATGAAACATGACCATACTCAAATACTTAAGACATAAAACAGGATGTAGTCGATACTTTTGGATGAAGAGGGTTTAAATTCCTCTAAAAATACATCTCAGGATGGCTGGTATGGATATTAACACTTTTACTAATACAACAAAGAACAACGTTTCAACCTGAAGGAGACCTAAGAAGGTCGAAACATTGTTCTCTGCTTTATTAGTAAACGTGTTAATACCCATACCAGCTATCCTGATATATATTTTTACTTCAAGTGGATTTCTCATCATCATGAATAAATTCTTTTAAATACATCATTGACAATAAACATTCCATTTTTACTCATAAATGGTTATGGTTAACCTATGGAGATATTTAGTTTAAATACAGAAAAACTTTACAAGTTAAACCATTAAGTTGGGCACAGAACCACTTAACTTTCAAGTATGAAGAGTGAGTTTCTAAACATCTGGGTGGAAAATGTCCAATCGAGGTTGTTTCAGCAGACTTCCAACATGAAAGAGGAAGATGAAGACATTCTTACAGATACTGAAGAAGCAGAAACCATGCCTGAGCTGACCAATAGGGTGCAACTAAGAGAACACAACAGGAAGAACAACAGATCACAATCAGAACCTGGGGCTATAGCCAAATCAGAGGAAATGCATACAGATGTAAACCTGTGCAGTCCTGACTGAATGTGTAAAGTGCCAACACTTGGGGATGAGGTACTGGAGACCAAAACAAGTGCAGCTGAGAATTCCAAAACCTCATGAGATAGTATCCATTCCATCAAAAGAATCAGGGTGGATCAAGACAAGTGATCTCTGTTAAATTCATCACTCCTGAAAAACTGACGTGCCAAAAGACTGATATGATGGAAATGAGCCCAGTAGAGAAGATGTGAGGCATGAAAAGGAAAGTCTCAAGAATGTGTGTCTGCCTGACAAGATATCACCATGAAATTGTGGGAAAGTATCATTATCATTTTTCTCTTCAAGAGACAGACCTTGAACCATTGCCCTATGTCGAAGTACCCTGACCTTGAAAATGAGTTTTCCATCCCTGAAACATGCACCTGTGAACAAATGGATTTCAGGATGAGGTAGGAGAACAGGATTCCAGTAGTATTATTGTCATCAGTAAGTCCTTGGGGATCTTCAGCTTGGGCATACTGATGACAAGTATGTTACAGGAACCAATAGACCTGGTAACCAAAAGAGGGGATCAAGAAATACTAAAAGCCAATACTCAATTACTAGAACAAGAAAAATGAGAAGCCAACAATGATAAAGAATGTACATGAGAGACATCAATTTGGGATACTAACATCTCTGAAACTTCTACAAATTACATGAGATGGAGAAAAGGAACTTTCCATAACTCTCTGAAGACAGAAAATAATAAACAAACCTTTCTTACAAAGTATCTCTACCCAATAAATCCCAACAACAAACCAGCAAGGAAACCAAAAAAAGAACAGAAGAAAATAATCTAACCATAGTAGACATCAGCAAAATTACCAAAAAAGTGAATACATTATCTGAATAAGGTGGTTGTATATATTAGAGTACCTAGACAGAAAGTACACTGACATTGATAGAGAAATTTGCAAATTATAATTTACCTAAGACATTTGGGTAGGACATAAAAGAATGGAGCAAGCATTGTCAATGCTTATATGGGCAAGAATAAAAACCTTGAAAATTGAGAAATAGCTATAATGTCAGAGAATGGCATGTTCTAGAACACAATAAACCCAACAGTACTGTGTTATGATAAACATAAATGATTATAATTGTGCTTTACTAGCAAAAAGTAGTTACATCATAAAAATTAGTGAAATATATTTTGAGAGTGTGACAAAGAATCTTCAATGTAAATAAATACACTCCTTTATCTTGCAATTGTTTTTCAATTTTCTGATACTCAATGCTTTTATAAAACACCAGACTTCTTTATGTTCTATTCTTCTCATTTTCACCTTTATGCACACTTTCATTTTTTTATCATTCACTCACAATCATATCATTTTTTTTTCTTTTTCTAGTTATAATACTGATGATAACTGCTTTAATTTTATATACTGTGTGTGATTCCATGATTGTGAAATTAACAATTTTTTGTGCTTGTCACTTAAACACAGTTTTCTCAAAGTGGTAGTGAATGTTCAGTCATTCATCAGCTGCTTACTTTTGCTAACAACAACCATTTTCAAGGACTTTTCGAAAACTTTGGGAGTAAGATTACACATTTTTAATTCTTAATCAAAATATCAAGCAATTTCAAGATCTTACACAATGATATCACTTTAACACCAACACTGTGTACATACAAACAGAGATGGTTCTGGGATCTTATTGAGGGAAGGAGAATATTTTTGAACCTAAGAAGTTATTACCAAATAAAAATCAATTTTCCAATCTCCCTCGTCCAGATTAAGTCCCCTACGATTTGTAAGTTATATAATAGATGAAGACTTTTCAAATTGCTGTAAACAGATAAATTTATAATGTGTGTGTGTGTGATTCTGACTGGAATTTTTGGAGTCCCCGGATGATCACTAGGAGGCTAAGGAAGGGGGATTAAAATGTCTCCTCTACCCACTGTCCCTGCATACAGATCAGTAACTGCACTAATAACTATAGTGGAGTTCACAGCTACTTGAATGTACATTCAGGAATATTTACCACATAAAGTAAAACTGAGTACACTTATTGTCTTTGCTTCAATTATAAATTTTTAATTGTAAGCTTACCAGCCCCTTTTCATGAAAGCAGCTGCTCGGTTTCCATACAAGATTGAGGCTTCAGGATGAAGGTGAATAGCTTCATTATATAGATGAATAGCTACAGGATATTGCTGTTTGTCAAACTTTTCATTAGCTTTTGTCTTTATGGCTTCTGCTTTTGTTGAGAGATGTCGATTATATTTTCTGTAAAAACAAAGATGTTTTACTTTTCATTACAATCATGAAACATAACACTTACCTTTGCTTTTTGTCTTTGTTCATAGTAAAGTACAAAGCTGTGCTGTGCTTTCCATGGATATCGAAGTCCAGTTTCTTGTGTTATAATTCACAAACTTACTGCTGTGGCACAAGTAGGCAGTAACTTATTTTTGAAATGAAATTTAAGTAGACAAATGTAAAAATAATAAATATTATTCTCAGCTTTAATTTTCTCTGAATTTTACTGTTTTGAGGTACACATTAAGAATTAATAGCAACTATTTGGGGATGGTAACACAGAAGCCAAAATAAATTTGAATATTAACAGTATAGAGAGCTCACATTTGCAATAGCAATATTTAGTAGTTGTTACTTTACTATTTAGTAGTTGTTACTTTACAGACTACTTTTATAGAGTATCACATTTATGTAACTGATTTTATTTGAAATCAGATCTAACAACAAAAAAGACAGTAGTTTGTGTTTCAAACATTGTAATAATCAAAGCAGTAACTTTTCATTAATATTTTGACATTACTGACAATTTTCACACAATATACCAAACAATTATGTAAACAGACTTCAGCATTAGAAATGAAACTTTGTTAATTTTTATTCAGATATTACAGACATTAATATTTAAGTATTTTCAATGATATTTAACTGTTAATACAGTGGCAAATGCACAAACAATAATAATTGAATAATCAGTGCCTGATGTCAAGCATTATCCTCATATTAAATTCAAAAACATGTATTTTCATTCATCTTTATGATGATACAATACAATATTATCCAACAATTAACTTGGCACATACCTAATATCAAAAGTTCATTAAAATAAACTGTAAGTTCAAACACAAAAACTTAAGACAAAAGTCTTTTTTTTATGTATGTACACACACACACTAACTCAAACTGCAATTAGATTTAGTTCATAGGTCCTCAGGTAACATAACAAAATTACTATTTCTAAAAATGGCATGATTTAATCATGAACATCAATAATATAATAACCTACAAGATAAAAATTTTATGTATTTAAAAAGAGAAGAATATGTCAAAATACATTAAAACACTTTAATAATAGCTTTATTTCTTATAATGTAAACAACTAACTGACACATCTAAAACACTATTAAACAAGCAACTTGTATTAATAAAAGTTCTGTCATAGCTTGTATAATGTAAATAATACTATGGAAATGCAGAAGCATTATTTAATCAGTAACTTGCATCAAAGGACAAACCTACCAACTTTGCATGGAAGACTACATCAAAACAACATTAGTAAAGTAGTGAATCAGAAAACAACTGTTTTTCACCATGCAAAAAACTAAAGGACAAATTAACAGAACTTAAGAAAAGCCAACTTGATCTGAAATGTTTAGCATAAGGCCTTTTAACATACTAAATTATAACAAATTCAGAAAACAAGTAATCTATTAAATACATCACAGTGAGGTTAGTTCTATCTCTTCTCACACAGTTAATTACAAACCATTATTTTGACCTCATGCTGTTACCTAATTAATTTTGATCAAGTCAAAACAGGGATTTGTAATTTGAGTAAATAATGTCTACAGTATCTTCAGCCTTGTTTTCTTGAATATTTTTATGATTCCTATTTGTAGGTTTTAGGTTCTCCATTTTTTAGTTACTTTGATTGTTGGCTTTTTCATGCTCAACTACAAGCAAAGGATTACTTGATATGTTAAATAACTATACACTGTAATGGTAATAAAGATAGCTATCAGCTAGCTAACATGTTTCACTTCATATATAATATAAGGTTGACTTCCTAAAGGCACTGATTGTACAATGTACAAAGCATTGAGTATCTATATGTTACAGTCATCTGATGTTTGCCTGTTATTGGCTGGTAATATTTATTTAACCCTCTACCTCAGTTTATTAAATGAATACCATATATTTTTAAGAAAGGTAACTGCAAGAAGTAATGGTAACATTGTTTACACTAGAATTATGATGTTTTTTAGCTTGTGTAACATACAAAAGAACAAGTCAACTTTTCAATACCCCTACAATCTTCACAATACCTTATTTAATATTCTATAAAAGGTTTTGGTGCAAAATACCAAGTTAATTTTGTTGACTGGCAAGAGAAGAAGAATAATAAGAATGAAGCTTACAATTGAACCACTTTAAGTGGATTTTCTTGTCCTTCCAAGTCCAGAATACATGCTTTTTTTACATTTTTATAAGTGTACAGACTTAACAGTCAATAGTAAAGGTTTTAAAGTGTTGTTTGAACTGAATCTTTGCTGTTTAAGGTGCTTTTTGTTAATACATTCCTATCAAAGTTTTGTGCAATTCCTTGCAATCCCTGTAAAAAATCACCATCATAGTTTGTGATATATGAAAACTCGACATTTTTAGTGCATAAGTAATTTATGCCATCAGAACTTCAGTCTGACTTCTTTTTTATAACAATGATCACATAAACACTTAAGCATGAGTGACCAAATTACATATATTAATCTGAATTCTGCCAAATCTCTTATCACGTAATAAGCTACATGAAAACTCACCAACACTAGTGATATATATCAGTAGGAAACCTGTTCTACCTTTTACAATGTAGAAAACCATGTAAAACCACGGTAGCACTAGAAAACAAGTAATCCAACTCAAAAAAATACCAAACAAAAAAAAAACTTCAGTCCTATCTCTTTTCATGTAACTGTAGTATTCAGAAGAAAAACAATAATCAAAAGGTAAACTATAGGACTGCAACACTGTGAGAATCACAGGAATTGGTTGTTACAAATAAAACAAAGATGAACACTAAGACATCAAAAATAAACCTAATAATAAGTTGACAAAGCAATTTTGATTAATTGCACAATGAACTAATCTTTGTTGGTCACACAACAAAATATATATATATTATGACTCACATTAACTCATGATAGCTGTAGAGGTCTATTTGCCTGCTGGCCAGCTCTAATGTTACTTTGGTACTCTTTAACTGTTGGAGGGTAAAACAAGTTTAAATGGCAATAAAAACTGAAATGTATATGTTTTAATACTACATTTTAGGCCTGACCAATGTCCTAATGTGGTACCACACAATCCTAGATTACCCCTGTTAGTAAGTTTTTCATAACACTCTGTATGAACACCTTTAACACCCCTCAAAATAGGTATAATCCACACCAAATAGAGTTCACATAAACTTAGCCAAAAAAATACAGCCTCTCTTTAATGACCACTATAGCCATCAGTCTAACAAAAAGGTTTTGAACACATTTTACTGACATATACTTGAATAAAGATATATCCCACTCTAGTTATGGAGCAGTAAAAATTGATAATTTTCAGATACCATAAAAGTCTGGTATTCCTCCAAAAATTTAGTGAACCCTTTTTCCTACACAAAGAATTTAAGTGATTTACCTCAACCTAAATGGATCTTCTAAAACCAAAAGTATATAGACCTTAAGAGAAAAAAATAAAGAGAAACTTGGGTTACCTCACAATAATAAACTAATGAGTTGTAAGCCACTTTTTAATTAATATTGGGGTGCTCATTTCACCCCTCCTCAAATCTCCCCTCCTACACTCAGTAACACAAGTAGCCAAATGATTCACATCAGTAAGAGTTTAGCTACGGGCTCAGATCAACATTTTATATTCAGAAAACTGTAAAAAAAACTCATCAGCACTATATGTAAGATAATTTAGGTCAAACAGAATTTAATCTTACCTATTACAACCTAAATAAGGACATAAAACACAGTAACTTGCATTCATAAAAAAAATTCAGTTAATTCCAATCATAAACCTACTTTATGAGGGCTACATACTGATTTGTTTTTCTATAGCATTTAGAGTTAACCTGGTGAAAGTTCCTGTGAATTCTGTTCACAAAAAAACAAATTGTTACCCCTGGTTACACAAAGAAATAAACTGAATAGACAATTCTCTGAAAACATAATGAGTTAAATACCACCTCATTGACTGGAAAATCAGTGAAATGTTGAACAACCTATCCATTCCAAAGACTTTAAGAGTGATGTGTCTATTAACAAACCACTAGCACTACTACCACTATGTGTAGGACAGCAGTCACAATACAGTAGTAAAAAAAGAAACTTAATCTAACTGTCCTCCCATAAAGTCTTATATTATGATATGAATATTAAGAAACTGCTACTGCTTATGTTACTATTTATAGGGACAAAAATCACAATATAGTAAACAGAGGATAATTTCAGTCATAGTCTGAATCTATCTGTAAATATAAAGTAAATATGTACTATCTAAATCAGTTATGATTTACATTGTTACTTTTATTGTTCAAAGGAATATATAAGCACCATTGTTAAGCAGTTATCTACTCATAACAAAATATAATTTTTTTTAAACTACAGCTTCCAATACAGTACTTACTTCCTCTCACATAAATAGCTAGAATCCCCTGCTGAACAGATGAAGGGATGGATGTGAGAAAAAAAAAGAAGCATCCTTTGAAAGCATCCTCAAAAATTCCTCAAAAAAAGAACTTCAAGATCATACATGAGAAGCTATACAACTTATGAATCAGATATACTCTTTGTTCATTGTGGAAAAATATCACATATATGGCAGGAATATGAAGAAGCACACCCAAATAGGAGAGAACTATGGCAAGGTAATGATCCAAACTATACATTATTTATTAAACTCATATCCTGAAAACAATAAAGTGAGTAAAATTAAAGGATGTGCACCTAGGTGCAGAATGGTTTGGGCATAATGAAACATACTTGGCAAGTCAACTACATCCGAAACCCTTGATGTTGGAAACTGACATCCACATGGGATATAGGAAAGAGAATCATACCACTGGCAAGTTGACTACAATCTAAAACCTAAGCAAAGGAGCACTAAGATCCAAGTGTGGGTAGGAAAGAGGATCATACTGTCTCACTTCAAATTCATGAGACTGGAAAGAATCTTGTACCCCCAACCTGTGAATGGGTACATAATAACAATCTAAGAAATTGAATGATCAATCTGATATCCCAATATCTAGCACATAAAGATGTGTGTAGAATGTAAACTATCTCACTCAAAGATGCAATGACTGCAAGTGCAGTAACATTCTTGAAATAATAAGCATTGAGGGGTAGTGGAAAGGAAAGAAGCATCATTATCTGCAATTTCCTCCACTGTGACTCACCACATGAACTGAGTAAAAACAAAAAACAATAGACTAAGCTTCATTTCTATCTCATGCTATAGATCTATACACTGGTAAAGGTTTCTTTAGGCTATATATGGCTGAATAGGGCAAAATCTGCTTTATTATAAGCATGCCATTCAACTTCAAACTGACACTTGGCAACTGGACAAAGCTGACCCAATGCTTAGAAATATTAGAACATCAAACCCCCATCAAGAAATTCTTGGAAGTTTTTCAAATGATACTGAAAGACAGGAAGAACTTTAATTTGACTTTCTATACTAACAATCTATATTATTTTTCTCACAGCACCATGTATAATAGCTTGTAAAGTTTAGACTTGTAACTACAAGCAAATCACGAGACAACAAAAACTGCAGTTTTAGATATTTCCTTTTAAAATAAAGGATAAAACTTAGATAATACAAAACCTTTAAGTTATAATGTACTTAGTAATAGCAAATTCATTAAAATACATTCGTAATAACGTGCTTTTAATTAAATTTTGAATGTAACAGAGTAATTTGCACAGGAGTTTAAAAATGGGGGCACTGCTATAGGGTTAAGCCATAATCAAACAAAATATTTAACCTAATTACTGATTAACCCAGAATTAGAATTACAATAAAACTAAAAATAATAAACACTTGTGAAACCTAACTGAATACTACAGAATAACAGATATCACTAAATCCTAAAGTGAAAGTTTAAATTAACAACAAGTATGTAAAATATTGGGAAAAGTTTATGTGGACCCCATAACAAGGATTTCACTTAAACCAAGTAATTAGGAAGAAGGATAAAAGATAATTAATAATAAAAATGAAATAGATGTGACTGTATAAATTAAGGAACTGTGAAGTAACAATAACGTGCATGAGACAATATATACAAAAGAAAAACAATAATTGATATACCAATTTAGATAAACTGCAGATAATGCTAAAATAGCAAAGACAATATTAAGCCTAAGAAAATGGTATAGGAGAAATGTTACACTAAACGTTACTATGAATATTAACCAATCTAATGAAACTTATGTTATGGAACCCAAATCACTACAGATAATAATATTAACAATAAATTTATTAAAAAATCATAACATTAGAATGTCTTATCTTCACAAAGTCAGCAGACAGTATCTCAAATGTGTGGTCCCCCAAACTCAAGGTGAGGCTCAACAAAAGCCATTTCATTAGACAAACAATCTCCCCAATGAAGCAAAGCCAAAAATCTTCCCCTAGAATACTACAACCTAAAGCCTGTGTAAATGTATTGACAGAACATATAACCACCAAAGTGGTAACAAAAAATTCAAAATGCAAAATGAATAACCAAACATATGTATTGGCAGAAACAAAGTTTTTGTAATGAAGTAATAGATTCCATTACCAGGTAGAAATACAAAATAATTTCACTTAGGAGTAACTCAACAGATTGCAAATATTACCACTGTATAATAAAGAATAAACTTATTGAGAGAAATTAACACAAATATACATAAAAAAATTAAAATAAAACAGAAGTGATAGTTTGGTAGAATTGAATAAAGGTAGTCACGTGTCAAGAGAGTGTGTCCCACTCTTATTGGAGGAAAAGTGTTACATGATAATTTGCATGCAAGTTTCATTTGAACTCATCCTTTCCTGGTGAATGACAGTTTCTAAGCATTTAGAATATACAAAAAAAATTCCATATAAGGGGCAGCACTGAACAAAATTACTTATGTGAGACGAGGTAACATACTGTATTGGAATACCTTATTTACCTGTTCTTATTTATTTCTTTGTTTATACAAATGTCACATGGTAGATGGAAATTTTTATCAGCTCCTCAACTGTTAAACACGTGTACTAATCTAGTTAAATAGTTAAAAGTAAAATATCAAAGACAGTACTATTGATTATTACTTTTCCAAAAGTAGTATACCCTATTTTTTTTTCTTTAAAATGTTTTGCTTGTTTTAAATTTGTTACGGCATAGACAGTTTAATGTAAACTGTTTCATTAAAACTACAGAAACTTACAAAGATCAATAAATCAATAGTAATTAACCTTACCTGTTGTCACGTAGCAAACTGCCTGAAAACTCAGTTGAACTACTGAGCAAGTGACCTGCATCAGGTATAACTCTGCTAGCTGTCAAACCATTGGTGGTGCCATTAAGATAAGTGCTGTATCCATTACTAGAGAAGCAAGTATCTAATAAAAATCAAAAAAAAATTCTAGGATCACTGATTCTAACCTCTTGCAAGATATTCTCAGCAAATATTTACAGCATATTGAACAAATAAAAAAACAAGCTTTTAATTTAAATACTTACAAGTTTTAACACAGCTTTAGTTTCCAATTCATTTTTAAATGTAAATTATTTGACAATTCAAAGAGCTAACAAATATATAGTGTCATCTCTTTTTGCTAATGTCAGTAGGTATTATTTGTTACTGTATTCACAAGAATAGAATGACAAACAGTATACATTGTTTTATATAATGTTTGTCTTCTTCCATCAATATCAACATGGGCTATCAGCAATGAAATCTATTACTGAAAACCTAAACAGAATATTCACAATAGTAGTAGTGAATTACATGCAACTTTAGAATATGATTGGCACTTATATGTCATCTACATTTAACTCTCTTATGATGAGCCATTTTGTGCACAACATGATGTACTTATAAACTGCATTGAAAATTTAATTACAGCATTCTATTAACATAGCATACAAATAATCTTGGCATTAAAACACAGTTAATAAAACAAATTTTAATACAGGTTTTAAGTTCTTAATTTTATAAGGAAAATTCTTTTTAATAATCCTCAATTTCCCTAGTATGAGAATTGTGATGTTTGTTCTCAAGGTCTTCCTTTTTCTCTAATTTATTTAACACCCCACCAAGAAGTATAGAATTCGATTAGATTACACATTACAATATTGTCATACCTCAGGCAAAGTATAATGTTTATAGCTTTCAACTTTATTCAGTTAAACAGCCACAAACTGGAAAATCAGCTCTTGTCACACTCTCTCTCACAAATTGCCAGTAGTTATCTGATATTTAATACTATATTATTTGAAACCTATAGAAAGCCAAAATTTTAATCTAATAAATTATGTATTTCACCTTCAGCTGAAACATTATTCCCAAGAGAAACACATAATTGAAATATGCTGAATTTTTAATGGCACTTATGACATGACTAGGAAACCAAAAAAATATGATAGTTATAGGACATGATTTGTTTTCTCAACATATTATTCTGTGTCCTATGATGCATTATTTAATTAAATAAAAAATTATTTAGTTCAGTAGTACAAATGGTTTGAAAAAGTAAAGTTTCACTGATAACTGACAGTAAAAAAAAAAAAAAAAAGAGAGATCTAGAAAAATACATTTCTTGGTTTTCATGTGCATTCTTTATTTTGCTATTACAAAATTAACCATATGTAAAGATTAGTAAGTTTCATGTTTAGATTATGTAAAATAGGGAATAATAAGAATAAAATTATTTCACAAGGTATATTTTGAACTTGCAAATAGAGTAGCATGAGCTTCATGTTTGTCAACTGATTTCAAATCTTATGATGGATATATTAAATTATACATGATGGAAAGGGCAATAATATAATAAATTTAAGAATAAACATACTTATACTGTTATGAGTTTAAAGATATTTAGAAAAAACAAATGTTTCATGTTACAATTTTAAGTCAAAGGGTAATTCAGATTTCTTTCTTTTTTTATGGTGTTTAGAATATTATTCAAACTGACCAACTTCATTTACAGTTAAGGTACAGAAAACAGCACACATAAAAAAAGTTTTATAATTATGTGGGAGATTTTCAAGATTATACAAATAAATGTTAAGTAAAAACTGAAAATACACAATACCATTTTTAGCACTTAGGCATTAAAATAGCCTTCACAACATCTTTGATATATTAAAAGTATCCAGAATCAAATGTTAAGTAATTTTAAAAACAACTGATACTGGTTTCAACTGTAAGTTTATAAATAAAGAAATAAAAAGTTTCATGCAGTTTTGTGTTGTTATGATTTAAAATTTCCAGACCTACTAACAATTTTTTGAAATTTTTATACAAGTAATCAGCTTCTCCTGGCATTTATTTGAAATTTAGTTCTTCCATGGTTGTGTACTACATTAAATTTTCTAAATCAGTAACTAAAATTCACTTTCCTGAAAAATGTGCTCCAAAAAATTAGTTTTATAAATTTGTTTGAACTAATTTTTTTACTAAATAAATAAAGAGAAAGAAATTTATTCCTAAAAATCAGCAAACAAAGTACTGATTTTCTGATTTCCTGGTATCTGAATTTTTACAACTGACCTAACTTTCCTGTTATCTTAAACATCTAATGTAATGGAAATTAAGTATTAACACTATGTAATGTTCATTACACAGCAAAATTATAAAAAACTTTGAAACAAGGCAATACATGTTTTAATGATATTTAATATATCTCTCAAATTTTGTTAATCTTCCTTTCCAGTATTTTAATTAATATTGTGTATCTATTTTAAACTGCCTTTTTAAACCAAAAGGTAAACAAAAATTTTTAAATGAAGTGTAACCAAATCTTTTGAGACAAAATATACCCCTATGAAATGTTAAAAAATGTATCTTTCAGTACCTTTACAAACTCCATAAGCTGGAATGGAAAAACCTTGTAGGTCAAATGTTTTAGGTTTTTGAGGCTTAACAACATTAAAAAGGTAGATTTGTTCTCCTCCAAGATTAGCTAAAAGTTCACTGCCATCAGGACTGAACGAAAGGAACGTTGATGCTAAGTTTCTGTACCGTTTTCTATAGTCTGTTTGTTTCAGTGGAAGGTGACCTACCAACCAGAATAAACAAATTTCATTTCAAGATAGCTCTGAAATTACTATTATGCACTGACAATAAAAATATCTAAGATTCGTGTATTTTTCAAAAATGTTGATAGCTAGTATTTTTTTTTTATACTCATATTTATTGCTTGTCTCTTGTTACATGAAAAGTTTGGTCAATAATGTTATTATTTAATGTTTTATTTCATCAAATTATATTTCTGTATGGCAAAAAAAGAAAACTTATTCTGAAAACTGTGTCTGAGAAAGTGTGTCAACAAAGATAACTCCTACATACCTTATTAGATCACAAAAAAAGTTTTCATCAGCATTGCTAATTTTTCTGAGTGCTGACACAGAATAAATTTTGTGTAAAATTTTTGATATGATGCTTTAAATTGTACTACTAATGCCCTAAAAGACTAGGTCAATATCTGAGTCAGAATGTCATCATACAATTTAAAGAACTATCTTCATAAAAGTTAATGTTAGGTGTTGAAAAAAAAACAAACTTGTGATCATAATTTTCTGTTAATTATTACAGTAAGTTAATTCTGATATAATGTAAAAACGTAAAATTCTGCACACTAGTTTAGATAAACTTTCCATGTTAAACAGCTTTTCTAGTAATGCCACACTAAATACATTAAGATTACTGAAAAAGTTTCATCTACTTACAATACATAAGTCAGAAAACAAAGAATAAGCATTGAAACAGATAACTTACAGTAATTATAATACTTTATGAATGTTATACCCTTTAATCTATGAATTATTAAGGTGGTTCCAAAAGCACTGCAAGTTCAGTATCTCCTAAAAACAAATACCTGCCACAAAATATGTAGCACAACCAGATGGAAGGTTGTCTTCTTCTGTTTCTGAATGGGCCGATATGTAATTATGCCTTTCCCATGGTGAGCGTGTTGAATGATCAGGTGGATACTAGAAAATAAATCAAGTTAGAATAATTACAATGTCATTCCTATGATAAGATATAAAATATCAAAAAGATAATACAACACAACAAGTTGTAAGGAAACATGTAATAACATAATAAATTTTTACAAAATTTAATATGAAAAACAAACCAGTAATGTTTACAGTTTCATTTGTTTGTTAAAGAAAAACTAAAACCATTAAAACCATTGTTAGACTAAAACCATTTTACTGCAAAGCTTTAAATTATTTCAAACTATTACAAAATTAAACATGTTAGTTAGTTTTGATTTGGATATCTGTATGAAGCCATACAAGGGCCATCCCCAGCTGTAAATTGATAGACAAAATTGTGATTTGAGCAGCATTTGCAATGCAACCATAACCTCAAAGCAACAAGCCACAAACCATGTACCCTCAGATTCACAGCACAGCATTCTAACCATTTAGCTATGCCTCATTTATAAAGCATTTGACATTTACTGCAGAAGTTAATTTATGCTAAAATAATGCATTTATTTTGTTGGACAAGTGTGTGGAGAAAGCCAACTAGCCCTTATTTGTCCACTACTCATATATAGATGCTCAGATGAGTGGAATTTTCAGGGCCTTCATTTACTATTGAAATGTATAACATGGCTACTTAAAGCCACTTATAGAAGGTATTCTTTTCACAGTTTTTGAATATGTGTATGAATAGGTTATTATTACTATTATGTTATTCTTGAGGGCATTTGATTTAGTATATATTATTGTGGTTATTTTACCATATAATTAAGTGATAATACATATTTTTTTAAATTGTATACATGATTCATGTTCACAATTTATGCAGTGTACATGTAATAATGCATTTACTTTTTGTATTTATTCATTTATTTATTTATTACATGTTTTAACTCTGTACATAATGTATACACGTTTGTCTTTTATATTCATGATGTATTTAATATCACATTGAATTATGTTAATATTTTCACTTTTAATACCTAAGATAAAAATAGGGATATCAGTTTACAATGTAAAAATATTAATAATGACAACAGCTCAATTCCTCTTTTAACAGTGAATACAGCTACATTTGTAACAACAGATATTGATTTCTTGGCTTATGTTTTCTGTTCTAATTCATTATAAAGGATAATTAACATATACAAGTAGTTATTCCTTATCATCTCTTGAGTTTATATATATGTACATGAATTACAAAGTCATAACTGGCAAGACCTGAAATTCATGAGCAACCAAATATAATCAATTCATCACATATGCTGTTTTAATTATGCATCTTAAAGTCATGACTGTAGTAGGACCACCAGTTTAACAGTTATCACATATTATATATTTAAATGCTTTTAAGAAAAAGATCTAAAAGTTGAAGTTCTTTGTAGGTTTATTATAATAACTCCACTTTCACTTCTGGATTCTTAGTTTTCTTCCTCTGATGCTTTGGTTCCCACTTGAAAAACAAGAAGACTGAACTGCTAGTTTGTCAGTTATTTTAAATGACAGAAAAGTTAGTTCAAATAAAATATGTAAGTGAAATAAATTTCATTTGTAAGTGACTTAAATAAAATTGATAATGATTACAATTCACTTGCGTAATCTGATTCACAACATAAAATTCATTGTTCATGAAAACTGTTGATATATGTAATGTCTAAACAACTACTATAATTATTATATTCCAGAGAGCCTGATGATTCCAAGAATTAGATGAAAAGGTATGGCAGAGATAGTATAGTTGGCATATTACAGCATATTTTCTTTTGCTCTCATTCATGAGTTCTGAGAATGTTTATCTATTAAAAAGCTTAATGATAGTAAAGTTCACTCAATAAGTCAGTCCAGTAACATGCACATGTATACCTTGCAAAGAACCTGTTATATATCACATTTTGTGTAATACTTTCAAAACCCTACAGATGACCACATTTTCTACAAAAATGCAGCTAAACTTGCATTATCAGTACAAAAAATTAAACAAAGATAATGTTCACAATCAGTCACAATTCAATTGATAACATGAGTTCATTAACTCTTTCAAAACGAGGTTAGTCTACATGCACTCATTTAGTCTTTTTGACTTCACAGTTCTAACTTTCAATATTGTGCAAGTATCTTAACAAAATTTGGCAGTATTTCACTTACTATTATGAGTCTTTAACATACAAAAAGTAATATTTTTTGGCAAAGTATTTCCAATATAAAGATTTGTCCATAAATATATTGAGTATTTGTTTCTAATAGTCTATGGAAAATAATTTTCATGTTAAAATTAAAAATACTTTTCCTTATATCAATCTTCTTTTGTGTGATCTCTAATACCCCCTAAATACATTTAAAACAGTTTTTTTTTTCAGTAAACCTTGATTTATGTTATTTTCTATAATCTAACTCAAAATGGGATCAGTAAATCTAACCAACTTCATAATCCCCAAAATAAAATTGAAATCAATCTAAATTACCCTATTTGTCTTTCTATAATGACTTCACATTGTAATATAAAACCACATTCATTTATCCTAATTAGCTCTAAGTTTGTGACAGTATACATTTACTTATAATTAAATTATATTACTTTATTACTTTTTGAAATGTGACTAACTACTTATAAGTTGTAAATCACTCGGGGAATGTGCAGCTCATGTGATGCTATCAAATTACGTTACGAGTTACTACAACTAGTACAAGTAGCTTGTATACATGCCTCATGAAGCATTTTTATTTTATTATTACTATTATTTATCTTACTTAATCTAATGTTAACTAACCTAAACATATCCTTGTTTTCACTTTAGTTGCTTTTATAATTACACATAAAGAACAAACATGAAAAAGAAAAATGTAATATACTTATCAAATCTTCTTTTTTCTTGCTATAAGCTGTTGAAGAGATTTAACCTGAATATCTTATACTAATCACAGTATTGCAATTAATAATATTTATTTAATTAAATAATGCTCCAAACAATATAGAATAATAACATACCAAAAGTAAACAAATTCTCTTATCTTTCAAAAATATTCTGACTTTCCAGTTCTGCATTAACAGATGTTAACTTTCTCATGGGGATGCTATTTGTACTTTGAGTGAAACTCACATTTAACCATTCAGAACGTAATGTTATACAATACATCATTTGCTAGATGAAAACCTTGAGTTTCTATTGGTTGTAGGTAATATAGAATTAAATGTAAGAGTGAACTCTTAACAAAGTATGACAGAGAGGATGTGACAGGTGGGTGTGG
The DNA here is from genome assembly GCF_004210375.1 of Tachypleus tridentatus. Lineage (NCBI taxonomy): Eukaryota > Metazoa > Arthropoda > Merostomata > Xiphosura > Limulidae > Tachypleus > Tachypleus tridentatus. The sequence continues at coordinate 233,367,549 of NC_134837.1, read as the reverse complement.
CAAGAGGGATCTGACTTTCTATTCTATAGCTCTGTACCCAAACAAAGTTTAAGAGTACAATAAATATGGTCTATCTGAACAATAACAACTTTATAGAAAGTAATTTGCATATAAATTCATATTATTTCAGAAGGTGGTGAATGAAATAGGGATGATGACATGCTAAGAGAAAGTATGCCACACTATAGGAAATTCAGGATATTTTTAAACATTGCCTTGTAGAATAAAGAACTTTAAACTTATATACTATTAAAATATGAATTATTGATGCTTTTCTAATTGTTATAACATAAACAAAAAGTAATTTAATAAAACTTTTATTGTAAAACAATAATACTTTGTGTCATGAGCAGTAAAAAAATACCTATTCTGATTGAAATCTTATCAAAGTACCTGTAATAATATACACCACTTAATTTTTTAAACATTCATAAATACATAAACTGAAAAACTTGAGTATTTGCCACAATGCAGTGTACAGGTGATGAAAGACATTTTCAAAAACGTTTGAGTATTCCTAGGGATTTTTAAGACAAAAACGTTCAAAAACATAATTACTTTATAAAACATTTATGATATTTGTGAAGATATTTAATAACAAAAGCAATCTTTTCACAGTTTATAGCATTATGAATTGTATCTGTTGTATCAGTACAGAGGAATAAGCTATATAGTAGGGGAACAAAATGTGCATATAAAAATACCATAAAACCACTCAATATGTAACCAAGTTTTCTTCTGAGAGCACATCAGTTGTAGCTGGAAGTTACCAGTAAATAGCTACAAAAAAGTTTCATACATTAATTGTCGTCGGTGAAATCATTCGCCTATCATACAGCCGAACAAAGGGATCGTTTGCCCCAACAGCAAGAAGTTCTGGACGAAGAGGGTTGATTGCCAGACATTTTGCCTCTGCATTTCTACCTGCATGATTGAGCAGGTTAATTAACACACTATTACACACACTGGAGCACTGATGTGGTGTTCGAAGATCATACTGCCTGCAAAAGTAAAACTTTTTTATTTTATATAGTTCCTATTCTAATAAAGAAACTGAAACAGTGACTATCAATTTAAATTTATCAAAGGTTAATTTTGTAGTAATATAAGTAATACCCTATGAACAACATGTAAGTATCACATAAAAAACTTACCTTTAAAATATAAGTGACTAAACATCCTTCACCCCTTTTACTTTACTTAATAAAATGAATATTATTTTACAGTGAATCTAGCCTTCATTACATTACTTATTTTTTTTAAATGAATACAACCTTGCAGTAAGAACTTATGTTTTTGTTGCCAAGCCACTTACAAAAGAGGATATAATTTTGCATAAATCTTCTTTCATGTATTTGTAAAATAATTTCCCATTTTTTACAGTACAATTATCCAATGACAAGCATATTTCAAATCTTCTTCCCCCTATTCTTTGAGCTTTTATTCCACTTATATAAAAAAAAGACAAACTAAAATACACATATTTTAAAAGTAAATTATATTTTTGAAATCTCAGCCATCATCTTTCCCTCCACTTATTAACTTTTCCCCTACAAGATTGGTTGGTTTGACTGGTACTTGTAACAATTTTACATTCATTATAGTTTCCATACTATAACTTTTAATAGAGTACATATATCTTCACAAATTTTCAGACTTTTTGTACACATTACAAGAATTTTGTACACAAAAAATATATTTTTTAGAACTACTTCCACTAAAGATTTCTCCATGAACATAAACACACACACTTTTACATAATCTCTACAACATCCTAAATCGATTTAAACATTTTTTTCCAGTAAATATTTTTTATATTTTAGGTTCTTTTCTCTGCCCTATCTCTATACAAGGTTGATTAACTTAACTGATCTATAAAAACAAACAAAAAATTGAAATAAGTCTTAATTTTTTTTATTTCTGAAATGACATCAACTTTAACATGAATCTGCATTTATCATAAATAGTTTTAAATTCATAACAGTATACATTTATTTATTATTAAATTTCACTGTTTCATTGTTCTTTGGACTGTGTCTAACTACTATTTCCATCATCACAAGTTGAAATCACTCTACAAGCATGCAGTCCATATTACACTATTAAATTACATAGCTCACAAACTGCTCGCAAGTGTACGTTGTCAAAAATTTATATTGTTATTTATCTTACCTTCTCTATCCTTAACTAATCTAAAATGTTTCCTGTTTCCTACATTTTAGTTATTTTTAAAATAATAAGTATAGAATACATATGAAAAACAAGAAACAAAGTACTTATCTGAGGCTTTTTTTTCCTCTTTTGCTGCCAACTGTTGATGACACTTATACCAAATTTTTATACTTATAATACTATTGCTCTAAATCATTCTTATTTAATTAAATAATGCACCAACTTATACAAACTAACAATGTACAAAAAAGTGGAAAATGTCCCATAACTTTCACAAATTTTCTGGCTTACTGACTATGCAACAAGAGCTATTAAAATATAATCTAAGTTTACTGATGTTTCCCATTCAAATATAGCTTGAATCAAATGCAACTGATGACATTTATTTGTACAAAAAACAACACACATGTCACTTGATAGATAAAAGCCTTGGCTTTCTACTGGTTTTAAATAATATAGTACTGAGCAATAGAGAGAGGTATTAGCAATTTCTGAAAGAGAGGAAGTGGCAGGGAAGCATCAAAAGAAGGGTCTGATTACTCTGTAAACAAATAAGGTTAAAGAATATGTTTAGGATAAATAATTATATGTTACAACCTGCAGACATTCTATAAAAATAAAGGTTGGTTTGGCAAGTAATTCTGTTCAAAACTGGTAATGAAAAGTTTTATAGCATAATAAATCTCAACTAAAAATACATCCCTACAAACAATACAATAACTAATGCTTTCCCTACTAAGCATTAACTCATCTAATTCTCCATTTTCATTAACTTTTTATGAAATAACTCACATGATGAGTCCATCTTCAGCTGCACTCCAGAACATGAAAGGAACATTAGGAGCCACTGCTAATCTTTTAACACGCCCTGAGTGACAACTACAAACCATTGTGGTCTCCTTAGCATTAACATCATATGTATGAATCTTGTGGTCTCCTGCCCCACTGGCAATTGTACCATCATTAGAGTTAGGCAGGAACTATACATAATAAAGAGAGAAGGAATATCAGATACTGGAGTTTTATGTATAAAAAGAAGTAACCAAGCAACAAGGTTACCAACAACAAAAACAATAAGATTTGTAAGAATATATCTTTGACTGTCTTTACAGAACATATACACCCTTGTGCAAATAATTGAAACAAACAGTCATTTTACAATATTTTCAGCAAGGTGGTCGGTATAGGCTCGCTGGACCTGCTGATTTCTTTTAATAGTCATTTTTTCACACATGCAGCATCATTAGCTGTGTTTTGCAGTACGGTCAATCTATTTTTAGGATATATGACAAAATTTTGAAGAATATTACTTCATTCGAAATTGCGTTAGAAGGGCATGGAGACCAATCAAAAGACAACTTCTTACCAACTCAATGAATAAAAAAACAGCATCAATGGGGTCTGAAATACAAGAACTGGATGCAAGAACAATGGAGGAATGTGTTATTCAGTGACGAGACTCATTTCTTCGTACAGGGTCAAAGAAGTCTGCACCAACTTATAAGGTGAGAAACTTAGAGAATCTCACATCAATCAGTTTGTAAAACATCCCTTGAAGATGTTTTGGGGCTTTTTCAGCTACTATGACGTCGGAGGCTAACATATCATAGAAGGTATGATGCGAGGACCACAATACATCAAAGTTTTGCAGAGAAGAGTCGTTCCAAAATTGAAAAAGAGATTTCCAGATGTATCTGGCATTTTTCAGCAAGATCTGGCTCTGTGCCACACATCAAAACTTGTGAAGAATTTTATGACTTCAATGCAAATAAAGGTGCTGGACTGGCCTGGAAACTCTCCGGACTTAAATCCTATTGAAAACCTTTGGGCAATTTGTAAAGAAATACTTTGGGGAAAAGACTACTATGAAAGATAAGCTTATTGAGGCCATAATTGAGGTGTGGTACTGTGATCCAAAAATTAGTAAAGATTGCAGTCAACTCATGGACTCGATGCCAAAGCGGATTAATGATCTTTTGAAAAATAAAGGTGGTCATGTCACATATTAATTTGTGAGTAATTTTTGGATTCTAAGAAATAAAAGCAAAAAATTGAAAAAATTGTAATTTTCCATCTTGTTTCAATTAATTTGCATAATTTATATATAATCCATGCATTCACCAAGTCTAAGTCGATACAGATTTCATAACACTACCATGTAAAGCAACACAGCTCTTGCTACCAAAGTATTTGACATGGAAAAAAACAAACTACACTAAGTTTGTGTATTGCAATTGTAATGACATCTATCAAAGCTTTATAATAACAAAAATAAAGAAAATGACTATGAAAATTTATTGACCTCTGATTCAATGCTAGTTTAATGAAGAAGTAGACCTCAAGATTTTTATCTTGAAAACATTAGACAAAACAACTTACAAACAATAAAACTAGTATCTGTGTTATCTCAGACACTGACCCAAAGGTAACTGTTGCCTTTATAACACAGAATTCAGCATATAAAACACTCAACAAGCAAATAAGCAAAAACCAGCAAGTGTTCTGTGAGCATGACATTCAAAGAGCTAAACAATGAACTAAATATGATAACAACATAAACACTATAAGACTATGATTACTAACTCAGTTCATGACATAAGCTCTCCTTCTAATTAAAAAACAATATGATGAAGAACTTTATATAAGTAGTCATACTGAGGTCAGAATACAGATTAGCATAACCAAGATTCATAAACAATACGCATCACATGTCAAACTGGGCAATTAATGATATTTGTCATCCTTTGGTTAATCCAGTCTCATTTTCTGATTACATTTGATTGATCAATTAGTACAGCACACCTAGTAACATTATATGCATTCTTATATGAGAAAGAAAACAAGTGTATATAAACTTGAAGCATTGCATTATTCTATTTTCACACAATTGAATTAACCTTCATTTCATAGGACAGATGTCATCATTTGCTGATTTTGTTAAAAGATATTTTTTATTAAGGAAGGGCTAGATAAAAAAAATGCTTTGATTCCTATTACACACTGAAATAGGGTAGATAAGTAGACATTTTTATTACATTATTTTACATCCTCTAACATAGAATAAACAGGCAGATAATTTTTCTTTTCATGCACATCCAAACTTTATGATATAAATGCAATTGTATCTGATTGTACTAGATACTAAGCACTGTAAGAAAAGTTAACATTTTTCTGAACTGAAAATATATTTCAAATAAAAGTTACCACCACTGACAACATAGCTATTCATCACCATTGGCTTTGCATATCTAAGCATTGATTGTGCATGTTCCAATCTTTTACACCCCACTTAAATGCTCTTTTCAATATCTAACTTGCAAATTCCTCCACCCTTATCAATGTGCCCTCTATCCTGGTACTGTATATAAGCACCCCATCCTGATAAAGTAATCACTTTTCTGAGACATAAACCAACTTTCAATGGGAATCTAGGATGGGAGAGTGCTAGCAGATGTAAGTACTATTATTATTATTATATTTTAGGTAAATGTTAAACTTTCAAAACATACTTACCATCCACTGATACTATAGATAGAATCCCACTTTGAAAAGTCAAAGGGTTAGTATGAGTATGATTCATAAAGTGTCTACACAGAACAGTGTGGTACCAAGGTAAAAGTGTTACACAAGTGGGGCAATCACACTTCATCCAGAACAAGTGTGCTATTTACCCAGAATCTAGTTCCTGTATCAAGGGTGAATTAGTGCATGAGTAATCATCATTATAGGCCAGCCCCAACCAAATACCCAAGGTTCTACAACTTGGAGATTGGAATTAACAGGTATTGGTCCCTATATCTCATGTTGGTGGATAGGGCTATTGGATCATAATGTCATAATTATATATACACACTTTTGACTGAATCCCAACCTGTAGCCATAGAATGATGCATTTCACACCAAGTAAGCAACACCTAAGTAATCAAACTTTCTCATCCACCTGAATGATCACCACAAAAGTATGTAAAGTGGGTCCCTTAATACTCCCAGGTGGCCCAAACAAGTTATCAGATTACAATCAACAGATGGCAAAAGAACTGCAGAAATGAATGTTTTCCTTTACTTGATTGCCAAAGGCTTAAAAAGAAAGGACCTATCAGGCTATAGCAGGATTTAAGGGGAGAAAGAAAGTCGTACAAATATGTCAACAACTCTAACTGATGACATCAGCATGTCAGCAGCCATAAAAATATACCTCCACCAAAAGGCAGAAAAACCAAGGTGAGCAAACAGACAGAAGAAAATACAAGGTCAAACTATCCAATCATATAATAAAGCAGTAAATCTTCCAGTCTGAACAAGAAAAATTAGGAAGGAGAAGAAACTAATTTGTCCCACCTACCACTATCACTAGAGGAGTGGACTGAAAGGGAACAAAGAAATGATAAAAATCTTACAATACAAATGATTAATTGAAGAAAAGGAACAGGATCTAAACTGGACTCATGAGAAGTCAACTGAGTAAAAAAAAGTGTAAAAAAACAGGATCCAAATTCTTCCCAGGATCAACAAAAAAGGCATCTTCAGAAGCCCTATGAAAAAATACCCTAGGTTAAATGAATGCCTCCATCTCTCAGCAGATAAAAACACACACAGCCCCAACCAAAAATGACACCACCCCCTGACCATAGAGAGCTGTTAGATAAAAAAGGAGTAACAAAGATTCGATTAGCCACCTTGCTGACAATAGTAATATGAGAATTCACACCTACAATATCACATCTAATTTGTTTTAATTATAATTCTAATGAAATCCATAAGACATTACAAAAATTGCAATTCATGACAGGATGACATGTAACACTTCTTCAACAAAAACAATGACTAATGCTTTGTCGAGAAACAGTTATTACATTACCTAAGTCATTATTTTCAGTACCAGGATAAAGGGCACAATGATGGCAGTAGGGAAACTTACAAAATTAATTTTGCAAAGGGCACTTAAATGAGCTATAAAAGACTATAGCATGTAAGACCAATGCTTAGATAGGTAAAGCCAATGTGAAAAGAATAGTTACATTATCAGCAGATGGTATGTTTTGGAAAGTATTATTTACATATACGGTAAATACAGGGCACTAACAAAAAGTTGTGTAAAGAAGTCAAGGATATGCATCTTGGATCAACTATGACTCATGTGAAAGGTTTCTTTTGTCAAGGACAAAGCCTAGGTGTTTGGCTGCATCTCCTAGTTCCTACAGAATACAGATATGAAGTCATATGCAGAATACATTTTGATATTGTCCTGACATTATGAAACACAGTTACTACTGACCAAAAAAATGTTATTCACACTTTTATCACACAGAATGTTTTTTGAATGTATGAAACTCAGTACAAATCACACAGAATGCTTTTGACATGTTTCATGACACAGTTTGTTAAGTTAGCTTATCGAGTAATGTACAGCTACAGCAGATTTCAACTTCACATTTTTATATTTGAAAATTGTAGTGATAGACACAGCAGTAGTGTGCAATCCAAGTTGTACATAATTTCACTATAATTGTGTGGATTTTTTGAAGTCTCATTATGTGCCTTAGATTTTCCAGTGTCATCCATCATGACAGGTGAGATACATTGTGGTATCTGTCATCAACAGAAGTTTTATCTTCCACTACTTCTGAAGTTTTTTGAAGAAGGGTTCAAACATCCTAGGTCTACCAGTATTTAAACTAAAAAGATCACCAACAATCCCTGTGTGTTCCAACAAAATTATATGCAACTGTTCTTAAAGATCAGGATTGTCTGGCATTGTCACATCTCCTGTGTAGTATTTGAACACAAACTCCTTTACATCTGAAAATATTTAAGGAATACTGTTCATTTTTGTTTTAATTTCTCTTCTGTTTCCTTGTATTAAACTCTTTAAGTTGTGATGTAATTTGTTGCAAGATTCTTGCACTGTGTGTCAATATCATTGATTCATTTTGATTCATCAAAGAATACTGGGGTCAAAACTTTTGAACCAGCCATGGTTTTGTCAATGAAGGAATATTTGCTGTCAGTAGGTAATGGCAAGTTTTACAGCATTCTGTGTTCAAATGTAACATGAACATTTTACACTGGATGATCCAAAGTTTGGTTTTTGCTTTTTGAAAATGTTGTTTCAGGTGATTTTTGTGCAAAAGCATACATTCTGCAAGGTGATGAATTTCTTGTGCTCACCATTTTTCTAGAAGGGCTGCAGTTGATAACAGGCTTTTACAAAAGACTCCTGCATCTCTCTCCATGAGATTCTAGCTGTGATGCTGACATTGACTGCATGTTTTGTTTCTTTCTCTTGTGATCACTGTAGTGTATATTCTTTTCAAAAGCAATGGGAATTGACTGTATTTGTATTTTTTTTAGACCCTCTGATATGTATATAGATCTATAGATTTGTATGGTTTTATACTGTAAATCTATTTCAATATTGTAGAGGTATGTTAATATAAAAACTGAAATGAAAGTGAAGATCCAACTAACCTCCTACTCTTCATGGGCACAAACACTTTCTTGCCTGCTCTTCTTTGCTCTACTTCTTTGGGCATTTTAGCTTAGGCCTACAGTGAAATTCAATTGATGCCAAACACACCTACTAATTGTCTGTCCCAAAGTCCTTTAAAACTTCACCCTGATCAACATGAGTTGATGTCTGCTTATAATCATTCAAATCTAGTTAAGAATGGTATGACTCAAATATATATTTAACTGTTCCAATAAACTATGGAACTATCTTTTTTAGAGAAATGCAGGCATTTGTTAAAGATAACAACTAATATTATAGCTACCATGAAGAAATGTTTTGACACCAACTGAATGGGAACAAGCTGTAACTAGTTGAGAGCACTGACACACCACATCAACCAACAAATTAGAAACATGGCTTCTTATGACCTTCATTCTTGCACAATGCATTAGCGGACTGGTTCACAAATTTCATGAAAATAAAAAAACTGATCAGGTGGAAGAGGAATTTTATTGGGGGAAAGTATTGAAAATCTTTAGGGTTTAGTATTTTTACATAGGTTTGGTTGGGTACCATCCACAAGAAGAATAGTCTTTGTTTAATATATATTGTGACTGCAATTAGAAATAATTAGAGCCAGTAAAGATAATTTCTTTATGTACACTGAATAGGATAAAAATAATATTCAATATTTGACAGTCAAATACCATACTCATTGAAATTAACTATGTTTGTCTGATTCAATTATGACTTAATTTGGTGTGTGTTAAGAAAATACTAATTTACAACTGTTACTGACAAAAACAATGTAGTATATCAACTAAAAAGCACTGTAATTTTAAATAAAGAATCAAACATCAAGAAAAAACCTTCACTAAGCCTTAAGCAATCTTCAATCATGCAACTATTTGTACCTAATGATGACAAAATGTTCTCCAAATGTTGTATATTTGTTGGTGTATTAACTTCTAACAAAATTTTCTTTATTATCAGTTCAACCACCTCTTAGCTATACAAGCTTATTTTATCTTAAGTTATATGATGTCTTCTCAATAAATGAACATTTCTTTAGCTTTCAGACAGATATAATTTAACACACAAATACTTTCAAAATTCACCAATTAAAAGATCATTTACACAAGTTATAAAAACTTTTAAACTTATATAACTACTTCTTTATGATGGGAAATTCTAATTCTTGATCTATCCAATAATATTTAAACCTTTATAGCTGTTTACAAAACTGTGTTTCATTGGTATGTGATCAACTTGCTTGATCTGGTACCACAACAAGGTGGAAACTAAGGCCTGTACAAAAATAAAGGGAAACACTTGAGAATCAATAATACATTCTCAATAAGTGTTGGATTCTTGGCAAATTAAAGTTAATTCTCTGGGAAAGGCTGAAAAATTATAAAAAACAATAAAAACAAAGAAGTGCATTATTCACAGAGGAAAGCTTCACAGCTGTGCACAGTAATGAAAATAAGTACATTTTAAACATTTTTTGTCAATGAATTTCATTAAATAATGCTCAGAAAATGACAAAAGACCAATTCTAAAAAATTCTTGAGATAAAATTATTGAAACATAATGCTAATTAATATACCAAATTAATTTATAATTTCTCTCTTCAAAATATTGAGGGTAAAAACATTTTTCTAAACTTTTTTTGTACTTAACATGTTAAAAATAATAAAAAAAGAGTTCTCCATGACATTTATTTCCAGTTGTAATTTTAATTGTCAGTCTCTCTCTGAACCTTAGCAACAAAAATACAAAAAACATCTTTCTCATGAGAATTCCAACTTTTAAACTATGAAAAACAATTCTGGAACAAGTCTTTGTTAAGCAGCTACAGCAATACTACCTTTGGTTAAAACAATTCTCTAAAGCCAAGACAAACTTTAGTGTCTGAAAAACAAAACAAACAAGGCACAAAAATTTACCATGGCAACATTTAATTAATGTTCATTTTCAGTTCTTGTACCTCATCCAGTGATACCAGGTAAACCAGGTGAAAGGTCATGACATAATAAAAGTTTTACTCTGTACAACTGATAAAATCTTGTATATGTTCATACAGTTTTATTTGCTTAGAAATAAGTTATATTTGCTGCATTATTGCAGACTCAAGCTGTGTTGGCATAAAAAAACCTAATCATTGGTTTATTAATTACTACAAAAGCTATAAACTAAATTGTATAGGAATGTGGTGACCCCATCTCATTAGCACCACACAAGTTCAATCAGCCTTGGGCAATTTCAAGTGATTTAAACCAATTAACCAGTTATATAATTTGTCTTGTGTGCTGTATGCTAATTATTTGCTTACTCAAAGCCAGAGAAATAGTGGGTTATTGTAGAAAAATAAAAAAGAAATGAATCTTTGATTAATCATAGAGATTAATACATGACAAAAATCAAATGAAAATGAACAGTTGCACAGATATTGATAAAGGATCATTTTTTTTTAAAATCTGCATAAAGGAAAGGTAAGAAAAGTTCAAAGAACAGTCAGAAAAGGCAAATTTATATATTACCATCAGAAAGCAGAAGAGGAAGGGGAAAACAGCTAAAACAGGTCAGAAAATGGACTACAAGTTAGTCAACAACTAAGAAATAATAAAATACCTGTAATATAATTAAGAATGAGCATGGCAATAAGATTAAAAATGATAAGGGCAAATTTATGAGGCAGAAATCACATTTTCAAGATGTATTGAATAAAGATTATTCAGTGTATCAAAATGATTTTTATCACAAATAAGTATATGAAAAGCTACCTACAGATATAATATTCAAAGATAAAAAATAAATCATTGTAAGAGTTAACAGACTTAAACACAATAAAAATATGGGAAAAAAATATAATAACAGCATAAATATTGAAAGTTCAGGAGAAAAGATTGGATTAACAAGACCTTATAATGCAATCAAGTCTGACTGGGAGTTTGAAAGCCATTTCAATGTTTAAAAAAAGGAATCACTGTCAAAACATATATGAAATTTGACTTGTCATTTTGTAGTAACTGAAGAAAAATTGCATTACTACTTGTCCGGTTAAACAATTTTAGTGTAATTTAGATAAAAAAGATGAAAGGTGTAATAGAAGCTTTCTCAGAGAGAAACAAGCAGGCAACAGAGTCAGTAAAGAACATGTTGATGAGAAATTTGTCCTGAGCAATGTCAGGACTGGAAAAAAAACAAAACAACCTTAGTGTTCAATTTTACTGATTTTAAAGAGAACTTTGTTTTTTTTACATAGGAACTTAATATAAAGTATACTTTGATGCCATACATTTCCTGAAAATGTAATTAATGCAATAAGTATGCTACATGAGGGATCTGAAAGTTGTGTGAGGGTCAGTCAGTCAATACAATACAGAGTGGTTTGAGGTTAGAACTGGAGCTAGGCAAGATGATACTCTACTACCTCTGTTGTTCAATATTATCGTAGATTGGGTTATAAAGACACTTGCCATACAAATGAATTATTTAATGATTAAATAACACTCTTTTGAAAGAGTTAGAACATTCTCATCATGTATGTTTGTTGTTTCATAACCCATAAACAATAGCTAGAATGACTGACACATGAAGCTCAGAAAACTGGTTTAACTCTTTCAGCACTGGCTCAGTGTCTTGGACTGACCTCATAACTATTTTGTGCCTGTAATAGTTTTTTATGCTATAACTTTTAATTAATAAGCATATGTTCATGAGATAGGTCATAAAACTGCTTGTCACATGCATCAAGAACAACCTGATTACTTGGAAAGGAAACCAACCACTCTGCCAGTAATTTATTGCTGTAAATGACCCGCACAGCAGATCTTTTCCTTAAAAAAATTAAATTTTTGCTACTTACTGATTAACACACAACTTAAAATCTAACTATACATTATGCTAAGCTACAATGAAAGAAAAAGTGTTGCCTTGTCAGAATTACACTGTAATGTGTTTTCTTCTATAGGTTAGGGTGCATCAAAAAACAAAAAGTTGTGACACTCAGTCACTCGCTTATAATTTGATTCCATTCAATGAAAAAAATATGCCAGCATAAAAATCAATCCAATACATTAATATTTAGGGGTTGTGCAATGTGCACAAAATAACAACGTGCTTCCAGAACCAAACAAAAAGTTGGCATTAGTGAAAGGCTAGCTTCGGCTTTAGACAGAACCCAGATAAGTGACTAAAAAGCCGCACAAATTTTGCTTCCTTTTGCAGCTCATATTGGACATAATATCGAGGATCTTGCCATTAGCCCCAGTTCCATAAGGAGGAAACAAATTACTAACCGTACTCTTCTAGCAGCTGAATTGAAGGAAAGTTTTTCTCCAAACGTTCCTTTGACATTACATTGGGATGGTAAGCTGATGCCTGACTTGGTTGGCAGAGAGACGATCGAACGTTTGGCAATTTTAGTTTCAGGTGAAGGTGTAGAGAAGATTCTTTCAGTGCCCAAGATTGATAGTGGGGATGCAAATTCAGTAGCTTCTGAGATCAGATCAGTGATGTCGAGAAACCCACTTGTTGAGAAATTTATATGCAAAAGCGGCTCGTTTGGGTTGAGAAAATATTTTACATAGAAGAGTGAACAACGTTTTGAACGCCTTTATACCTATATTAATATAATAAAATAAATAAAATTATATATTCAAACAATCTAATACCGCCCTCTACATTTCGACACACAGTTACACAACCCCTTTCAAACATGTGGTCAGCTTCCGGTCAGTTACCTCTTTCTTTGTGAACCTGACGATGACCGAAGAAGGTCGAAACGTTGTTCACTCTTCTATGTAAAATATTTTCTCAACCCAAACAAGCCGTTTTTGCATATAAATGAGATCAGATCAGTTTTAGTAGAATGGAATGTAAAAGACAGAATTAAATCGCTTTGCTTTGACACCACGGCAACCAATACAGGATCCAAATCTGGTGTCTGTCTGAGGATTGAAATGTTACTTGAACGTGAGCTCTTGCACCTTGCCTGTAGACATCATAATTTGGAGATTCTTCTGAGCGCTGTATTCTCTACTCTCGTGATAGAGACATCAAAAAGTCCAGATATTACTTTGTTTTTAAACTTTAGAAATTGTTGGCCTAAAATTAATAAAACTAAGTACATAACAGCAGTAGAAGCAATGCCACTCCGAATACAGCCTTGGAAGGATGATATTATTCAATTTTGTCAGAATCTCCTTCAATCTCATCAACCACGGAACAATTATAAAGAGCTCTTGGAATTAGCTGTCATTTTTCTTGGATCTCTTCCACACGGACGTTCTTCAATTTCTTTCTATACTTCTGGTGCTGTACATCGTGCACGATGGATGGCTCGAGCAGTATATTCTCTAAAAATTTGGATGTTCCAAGAGGAGTTTGGTAGACTGCAACCACGGCCTGCTTCATCTCGTGTTTCATTTGACGCACATTTCTGCAGCAAACTTGGTGATTTGTGTGTCTTTATAACTAAACATTACTTGCTCTCATGGTTTACAGCTAAGAATGCTTCCGTGGCAGCTCAAAGGGACCTTACCTACTCAAGGAACTTGCATTGCATGAAAATCATATGATTAAGGAAGTTGGTACAAAGGCAATGAATAGGCATTTATGGTATTTACCTGAGGTTGCAGTTGGGCTTGCGCTCTTTGATGACGGTGTAACGAATAGCGACAAACTCAAGGTGGTCTCAAATATGAATACCGTGAAAGGATCTCCCAGGCCAACTTCCACGTTTAACAGTTGATGCTGCAAGCAATGCTGTTTTCAGAAAACTTCCAGATTTTTTTTACCTCGGCAACGAAGAAAATTTTCTATCATCTGGATATTATTAGCGCATTTTTATCATTACCACCAAAAGAGTGGAGCGCCTCCGAAGAGTACAAACAAGGAAAGAACAGAGTAAAGAAACTTTTTGTGACAAATGATGCAGCTGAAAGAGGAGTAGATTTAATTCAACAGTTTACGGCAAAGGGCTGCACCAAGAACGAAGATCAATTTCAGTATATGATTCAGGTGGCAGAAGAACATCCACGAACATAATGCAAAGGGGGCAGACAAAATAAAACTTCAACAAAATAAATTTTTCTTTCAAGTTTTTATGTTTTTGCTAATTGTATAATCAATAAATATAAAATAATTTCTTTAAATAATTTAATTACCATTAACAATGTAATGTAGAGTAAATGTAAGGAAAATAGTGAACTTTGCGAGGGATGCGTGACCCCTAAATACTTAGCGATTGAAATGAAACTTTGTCTATGTTCTTTTCTCATGCAGTGGCACAACTGAGCAAAAAAATTGGGACATTTTAATTTTTATCCTTTATCTGCTGATGCACCCTAAATACAGTTATGATTATAATTTGTTTTTTTACTGTGATGGTTATGGTTACTTTATTTGTATATCAAAACAGGAATTTTCATTACAAGTGGACTGTTATTGACACTGCCACACTGTGCAAATCTAGGTCACAAAACTGATAGTTGTATAACTTGTAGGAAATAAAGAATTAATACATAGAAATTTAATCCACCAGAACAGCCAAACCATATACCATAACAGGGAGGTACAGATAGTATATTAACTATTTCAGCAAGGACTCTGTCCTGGGGACCAAACTTGTAACCATTTTGTGTTTGTTATATATAGTTTTCATACTATGGCTTTTAAATTACTAAGTGTATGGTCATAAAATTTGACAGATTATCAGTAAACATTACAAGGCTTTAGTACATAAAATATTAGATTCTGTTAATTCTTAACATTTTCAAGTAATGTTTTTCTCATGCCTTTTTTCTTTTCCTATTTTGAATATCCAATATATGAATTTCATTTTAAGATGAAAAACTTTTATGCATCAGAAAATTTTCAAATTTCACACAAAAATATTTATAGCATCCAGATAATTACCAAACATTTTTTAAAGAAAAACTTTTAACTTTTATCTGTTATTTTCACTATTGACTCTTTCTATAAGTTTGGTAGATTTGACAAATCTCATAACCACCATAAAAAATTAGGAAATAAATACAAATTATGCTTTTTTTTGTTCTAGAATGAGTACAAAGTACAACTAAAAAAAAAAAACATTTAGTTTAAATAACTTAAGTGCCATAACCTTATACATTTATATATATTTATTATTTTTTATTACATTGATCTTTCAGCCATGCTTGGATAGCATCACAGAAAATGAAACGGTGCTCGTGCGCATGTTAACGTTTCCAATAATATAAAACTAACCTTTACAAAGTGACCTATCTTGACTGTGTTTTAGCAAACTAGTATTTTGTAAAATATAGTCACATTGTAGATAAGGTGTTAAGCCTTATAAAATGTCCTATGTGGACAATGTGAAACAAAATTGTTTTTTTTTAGGTTTTTTTACAGACATTACGAATAGACAAAAATAATTAATTACTAAATCAATACTATAGAATTCTACTATAATTTAACAAGTTTAGTGAATATGCTTTATTTGAGTCTAAAAATATATGAAATTTCAAGCATACTAAAGACTCAACTTACCAACTTTAGGTCTTGTATCTAAAGGACAAGTTGATGTAATAATACTTTAAAATGGCCAAGAAAGCCACTAAGAGAACATTCTGAGCATTGGGCTGGTTATTCACATTTTATAGATAGAAGCATCTGTACATGAGGAAGTGTTTCCAAAAACGAAAAACGTGGTCAGGAATATTGTGTTTGATTCAGTACATGAGCAATATCTTAGCAAACAGAAAATACAGGAAGTTTTTATTTTATATTCTAGGTTGTCAATATTGGTAATTTGAGTTCCTAATTCAAAAGAAACTATAAACCTTGTATTTTCATATCACAAATATTTAATTTGACCCAGTGCTGCATTCAGCATACCATGTGACACAAACAAATAGATGTGTGTGTTTCTTTTAACACTTACTTTTAAATTAAAAATTAAATATATAATGCTGTAATTTGATACCAAACTTATTAACAAAAATTAGTTGTTCAATAAAAGATATATTGCTGTTGGTGTGGAAATCTTTATAAATCATGGTAGTACAGTTGGTGTTGATGGACGTACACACACACACATGAAAGTAAGAACAAGACTGGGAAAAGCAGGGTTTTTTTCATAAATTAAATGGAATATGAAACTATGCAGATTTATCTGTTAAGATGGAACATAAGTTGGTCCATAGGTCAGTTCGTTTAGTTATGTTTTACGGCTGTGAGACGTGGAAAGGACTGAAGGAAACTGAGCCTAGATTAAGATGTTTTGAGAGTAGCTGCTTAGGAAAAGTGAAGAATATCAGATGGTTTAATCATGTAAATAGACATTATGAAAGAAAGGAGGAGACCAATCAATCATAAAAAGCTACACTTGTATGGATGAAGATACTATAGGCATGTTTTAATAATGAAGAATAGGTGTCAAGATAAGCAGTGGGCTAGAGGCTAATTGAAAAAAAGACACAGAAAAAAACTGGTAACTGCATATTAACCACAAAAAATATTTTTAGCTATTTTAACCACAAAATGAAAGTGAAATGCATTTCAACTAATTATAACAGTGAAAGACACTAAATTTCTTGACACCATGACACACATACAAACACCTAACAGAATTTATGAATTTAATTAATACATTCTTACCTTTACAGAAAAGATGTTACCATGATGACCTGTATGGAGAGTAGTTAACTTTTTTCTTCTAAATGGATCCCATATTATTATTTGCACATCATCTGAACCACTGGCTAATAAACTGAAATATCAGTAAGAAAAATAATGCTATGTTTTTGATAGAAAACATCAATGATTTATAAAAATTTAAACAATAATACACAGCATTTTACACAAATCTGTTAAAACTATGGCATCATCATTGTTACATTAATAAAAAATTACTAAACATCATTGCTCATGGTGCATAATAATGTTATATATTTATGATACAAACTGCAAAAAAAATTATCCAAATTAATTTTGCGTATTTAATGAGTACTTAAAAAAAATCCCCAATACTACGATGAAAATTCTATTCCATTTTTTCTGCACATCTAGTTCTTTAAACTTAGATACGATTCCATTTTATGTACTTCCACTGTTTTCATTAGGTAAAACATAATACATTCATGTTCAAAAACCTTTCAAAGATTAGTGAAAACAAAAAATTACCAGTATTACTGTTTATCATTTGTTCAGACAAAAACAAAAAAGAAAAATAAAGGCTAGAGAAAAGAAGTGTTGCTACTAAAATAACTATAAAAAAACCAAAGTAAATAATTTTATGTTGATGCAAAAAAGATTATTAACTATATTATGCCCAAGTGCACTAATCTGATATACCAGTTGCATGGTTTAACAGCATTGTAAAACAAACATACAAGATGAAATAGTTTGAAACTTCATATTTTTAGAGGTTACATAGCTTTTGCAAATAAAATATTTTTATTTGTGATATTTGTCAGAAGTAGCTTTGTTATAGATTTTAACTACCAATTTTTGTGTTCCTACACTCTTGTAAAATGTTCCTATAAAGTTTTTATTTATACATTGTACTTTTTATCTCTGTTAATCAACTTTCATTTAATATATGTAATAAAATTTTGAAACTTATATTTTCTCTGATTTTCATTTCCCATTCAAGTAGGTGAGAAAAACTAATGTAAACACATTCTAATGCAGCATCCTTTTCAGCAAAATTAAACTAGATATGGTTGAGCATGAAATAACTAAGCCAAACCCATCTCTTCATGTAAAAAAATTTCTTTTTCCACCACACTTCAACATCATGCTTCAAATGAACTATAAAATGATATTTACACCATTAAAAGCTTAAAGTGCAGAACTGTTATTATGACACAAATTGTTTGCAAACAAATTTTTCAAGCAACATATCACCAAGCAAAGTTTGTGAGTTTGTTCTGTTCTCAATACATATCTCCTCTTAACCAAAAACCACACAGGCCTAAACAGTTGAAATGAATAGAAAAATAGCTTTTTTTACATGTTTAGATCATTCACCTGTGTCTTCTCATACAAAAGGAATTACATCACACGCTGACAACCAAGGCAGAGAAACAGTAACTGGTTAAAACTGGTAACACTGCACTTATATTCAATTTACAAGATCAACTATGTGAAATAGTTACAAAACTTTTCAACTTTCCTCTTGTGGTACAAGACCCCTGTATTATGCTCAGAAAAAATTCAGGGTATTCACAAACACACATTTTCATTCAAAGCATGTAGAAATTAACCCAAAATTAAAATTTCTGAAAGTATGACTAAAATTACTTTCCATAACTTTTTTAATTCAACGGTGCAATTTTTTCCACACAGGGCAGGATACAACCATCCAGGCACAATAAAGTACAACTTTTTTTATATAGAACAAATCTAATAACCTTTTCTATAATTCAACAAGCCTGTAAGATGTTTTTTTGAACACAGATCTTTTAAAAGACTTCTTTGTGTTACAAGCCTAATAAAAATTTATTTTTACATAAAACAAGCCAAATTAATATTTTTGTGGTTAAATGAAGCTGTGAGGTTTCTGTTCAGATTGGTTTTAACTCTGTTATAGACTTGGTCACTTTGTTTTGTTTTTTGTTCTTGATTTCACACAAAGCTACACGAGGGTTATCTGCATGATCACTTTAACTAACACGGAAATCACTATATACATACTGTAACTTTTAATGTGGCATGTCTTCATAGAAAATGGCAAGCTTTTAGTAAACCTTCAAAATCTTTTGTAGACAAAATTTAGATCTATTAATTAAGCATTTTTAACAAATATATGTTTGTAAATATATTAAGTCAATGTGCAACTCAGACTTTGATAATTTTGATACTAAGATTAAAAATGTACTTTTTCATCTTGAGCCTTCCATTTTCAGCTGCATAACATCTAAATTCTCCTAGATAAATATTGAAAAGTCTTCTTTTTTAATAAAACTTTCTATTTTGTCCATTTTTTTTAACTACAGGAACTCTGTTGATTCAATTGATCTTGTAACCCCCACAAAAAAGTACAAAAATTTTATTTACCCTATTTTTATTTCTAGAATGACTACAGAATGCAACAGAAAAATAAAATTATTAATTATAATTACTTTATGTCTCATAAAAGTCTACTTGCTTTTATTTAAAATCACATAGTGAACATGTAGCTCATGAATGATGTAAAGTATGAGCTACTCCTGAGTATATCTTATAGAATGTTTTTTTTTCATTACTTAACCTAACAAGTTCCTTTTACATTGCAATTACTTCTATTATAATAAATACAAATTATACATAGAAAACAAGAAATTTATACTTACATCATACCTTGTTCCTTTGCTATTCACAAGCTGATGAAACTTGAGCCTTTTTGTTTTTTATAATGATGTTACTATTACATCAACTCTTTACTTAAGAACATAAAATAGCAACACGTACAAAGCAAACAATGTTTCATAGCTTATAATTTAACTGGATTTCTATAATAGGCATAAGTTCCTTAAAATAATTTCCTTAGCTGTTCAATCTAACTTTGGTCATAATGACTTTTTAATCTGTTGGCAAAATACCTAAATTTTTTTATTGAAACCTAGGTAGCATTATAACTCCCTTAATAAATTAAAACTTTAACTTTCTTTTGGTTATAAATGATATAATGGCAACTATGACAGGGATGGCTGTAGAGTGAAGTTGAAGTGACTAAAACACTCAGGTAAGGGGTACAAGGGAGGTTAGCTGAACAGCTTTTACACCCTTAAAAGTAATCAGAGCCATTATTTGGAGCCTAGTGCTGACAGAACTGTTTTTTAAAAGATTATATACATTAAATAACTTATGAAGATAGTTGGTATTTCAGAGGTAAAAACTAGTTAACCATGGAAACATCATGTAAGTCTGACATTTACGTTTGCAAAAGTTTTCCAATAAATTTCTAATTATTCTATAAAAAACTCAAGGACTATTTCAAATTCAAAGAAAAAATTGTAATAGCTTATATTTGAATTCATGAATAAACATCCATGAATGACATTGTTGACATTCAGACTATTTAGCTTTACAGCTAAGGGGAGGTTGGAAATTTTTAATATTTCCTTTTAAAGCTAAGAAATTAAAACTTTTATAGAATTAAAATTTGGTTTATTAATTGCATTTTGATGTGAAATATACCCATATTCATTTATAATAAAGGAGTTTAAAATTTTGAATGTAACACTGTAAAAAGATGTGTCATGATATTTTGATCTTCTCATGCTGTAAGCTGAATAATGGTTTCAATAGTTAATAAAAATTCCTGTTTATAAATCTTTACAGGTTATTATAGTGATATGTCTAATAATGATTTCAATAGTTAAAACAACCCTGTCAAATTAATTGTCTTTACATACAATCCTTTTGAAGATTTTCATATAAAATAAATTTAGTAAAAATTCATCTATAAAAAAGGAAGAAAAATTAAGAGATATTTGTGATACTTCACTGACCCAGAAAGACTTAAAAGACCCAGAATGCAATGAAAAGTTTTATTTTTTAACAGTAAGTACTTATCTAATATACAGAACTACTTTTTTTTTGTTTTCTAAATGAAACAAAAAAATGCACAAAAGACTGCATTTAAACTGTTCTGCATAAGATACAAAACTAGTTCTACTCTTTGTACTGAAATATTATTCATATTACTTACACAAAACATTCTTTACAAGATTGAAGAGCCTCATACCTTAAAATATAGGAGTGAAATTTGAGAATTGCTAAACTTACTTTCCTTTCCCATTCCATTCTAGACAATTAACACAACCTCCATGACCCTACAAAATATGATAAACAAAATCGGATCAATAGTTAAACCATATAGGAAAATAAAACATTACCATCAACTTAATCAAACCTACAACATGACTACACAAATATGTAATGTACTATAACTGGGAATAAGCAAGATTCAAATTAAGCATTAACAAGTTTAAGTTTGCATGACAAAGAAATGGAAACATACATGCAAATAATCAAGCATAAAACTGAAAAAATTATAAGTACAACAGAAAAAATAAATTTAAGTAAATGAAAACATCAGAGAATCCTTTACATATATAGATTAAACCAAGCAAAAATAATACTATAATAAAACGATTAAGACAATTATATTTTTTAAAGTTAATATTTCACAACCTTCCCAAAATCATTCAATGTCACAAGTCTTGGATTTTACTTCTATAAAATAACAAACCTTCTCACTTTCTGACAATTATTGATTTCTGTTAATCTTCCTTTTTACTAGTTACTAATTAAAGACTATTGAAACTATGCAAAAAATAAATATTTAAGAGATCTAAGTTCTTAAATGAAATGAGTTTCATAAGAAGAAACCCACCTTTAAGAAAATAAAGTGTCTTGAAACAGCTTGACTGCGTAATATAAAGCTGTAATAAATGTAGAATGTCGTACATTTGAAATAGATTTTAATTACCCAGTCAAGCCATTTCGAAACTTTTATTTGTTTAGTAGTTTGCCACTATTTAATAGCTTACTGAGGGCAGATTTCCAAAATAAACATTAAATGTGCAATTTTCTTTAAACAATTAATTGTCATATATTTAAGTTATATAATTATTTTTATTATTTTCTCAGCTTAATTTATTTGCAAGCAGTAATACTTGGATACTTAATTATATTTACATTTCTTTATTTAAACAAATAAAAAAATCTAAAAACTTGCATTAAATTCTAAGATACACTACCATAGTTCACAATGAGTAACAAACCATTAAAATTTACATTATCGTACATCATTTTAACAGTAAAATGATGAGACCAAGTGTAAAGCTTTCTTATGACTCAGTTAACTTGGGAAATAATATACATGTTTTTTTCTCCTTGGGGACATCAGCACAAAAACCCCTTTGTTAGCTTCAACCATGCATAAAATGCACCTCCTTTCTGAAGGTTAAAAGCTTTAAAATAAATAAAACAGAAATATGTGGAATCATATATGTTGATAAACAAACTTACAAACTTTCAAAACTTTTATGTGACATCCAATGGCTTTACTGCATTTCAGAAAGTGTTACTATCATTTGTCAAAAATACTGGCAATGATACTTTCTCGAATTGCATCAACTGTTTCTCTTATAGATTTCTTCACATCAGCATGTGTAGCAAAAATTGCAGACTTCATAGCCTTCTTCAAATAGCTGTTGAATTATCTAAATTATATATAAACAACAGCACAGGCATATTTTAAAAAGTTCAATACCAAAACTTGTGGTGCACCAAACTCAACAGAAATTCACCTCGCATATTTTCTGGGGATACGTTTAAAAGCCTCCATTAACGTGTCAACAATAATGAAACATATCATGGTTCATCTAACATTCCTTACAGGAAACATAGATCTCTTGCCTTTAAACTGCTTATGTCATCTTTCAATTCTAGTAAAAGAAGCATATCCACATCAAATGAGCAGAACCTTCCAAGAAAATTCATTGCTTCATATGAATTTTGTAGTGGTTGTTCGGTGTGTATGTGTATACATATAAATTAGTATGGCATGAGAACCAATGCAAAAAGTAAATTACCTTTAAATAATAAGTGAATAAATAAATTGCAAATATGAGCATCATATGGGTGTCCATTGTGTAAAGATAGATGCTAATATCACAACAAACAGTGCTATATTTAAATTTAATCACAAAAAAATTACATGCTGACCACATACATGTTCAAAGTATTAAAAAATACATAATAAAATGTAGTGGATTTGCATGCTAAAGTGTACTAAAATTCACATTTTTGTGAATTGCCAATTTATGTTTAATCAAGCACAGCAACATACAACAGTCAAAGAGCTTAGGCTACTTTTAATCTCCCATTAATCAGAAAAACCAATAAAGCCAATATGCAAGAATAAATACATGGTGTGTTAACAGAAAGTAAATCTGTAACTGTTCCAGTAAAATGTGCTGTGGCTACTTGCACCACCAAACTTCCATGTTTACCAAAGCATTTAGTGGCTTGTTTATTTCCAGTTACTAACAATTGCCTTAGTGAATTTCACTTTAAAATAATATGCCATTTACAAAATTTTAAATACATATTATTATTATTATTAGTTTCTCCTTTTACTCTACTTACTTCAATATTTCAATATGCTAAAAAACAACCTTGTCAAACCCCCAGTTCATAAAATCCTGAATATGCCACTAGAACTGTATTTTAGTTCATTGGTATTCACGTATGATACAACTTACTGAAATTATAAGTGGACAAAAACAAGACAAGGATTCCTTGAAACAGAGAAGAATGTTTTTGTTGAACTTCAACTAAACTGAAATAGACAACAACGCTGAGTGTGGCATGATTCAACTGCAGAAATATATCAGGAAATCTTTTGATAGTCTTAACTCTTGGTTGAGGCCAGTACTGGCAAGATGGGATAAACTTTGAGGGATCCTAAGCCAAAATGTTTCAAAGTTATCATCTTTGAAAATATGTATGTAGATGTGTAGATGCCTGTGTGGATAATATTATTCACAATAATTTGAACTCATACATATCTTTCAAGAATAGAAAGAATTAGAACTTGCTAAAATTTTTTTGTTATAATAATTTTAATAAATGCATACACATCCAAATTTTTTTTTTAAATTGAAGCACACCGTATAAAATTTTTTAAACAAATATGTAAATATCAAAGAATACCTCTAGTTCTGCTTCAAGACCCAAACGTGCAATAAATTCATCTGTTACATGAAGTCTTCGTTGAAAGTATGTACCAAATTGTTCCTGAAATACCACAGTGTCCATTTAACATACTTTATGGCAAACTCATCTGTTACAAAAATTGATTCAAATAATCTTACCTGAATGTCATTTACAAGCATTACAAGAGGTTTCCATGGTTTTAAATTAAAATATTTTACTTGATTAAAACTGGAACAAGTAAAAGCAAAAGTAAGGTTAAAAATATTTTTCCAGTTAGCAGTAGCATATGGTGAGTATCCATAAAGTTATTCTTAATTTTATGTTTTAAATTATTTTTAAGTAAAAGTTTTTTAATCTATTGATATCTAAATATAAAATATACTATATATGTATATATAGTCTATATAAAATAGAAGTACTATATTCATATAACATGTTATTCAATATGCTAAACAAACTCAGATTTAATCACATATAATATAAAACAACAAAGGAGCAAAAATAAATTAAAACTTTACCCAATGCATGTACAAGTCTTATATCTTATTTTATCTACAAAATTTGTACTTTTTTATCATGCACTATTCACAAAAATATTCACATTTTTTTTTTAAAAGTACTTTGTCTATTTTATTTGTGTAAAGCTTTATATATTATTTGCATACCCTTCTTTCTCTTTGATCACAGAATTTTACAACATTTTTGCACCAATCCATGATATTTATTTCTTGTCAAACTCATCCATTGCAAAGCAAGGTGTTTTACCTATGAAAGAAATGTGTATTTTTAGCATTCAACACAACACTTTATCATAATGAAAATTTATAACACAAATTGCATGTACTCAAAACAAATTATAATAATAATTTGCAGTGTTACTTCTAGAAAGTGGGCCTTCCCTGTAATAAAGTACATATCAACTTCATAAGTCATAAAAGCATAAAATGATAATTAACTATTATGTAAACTGAATTATTGCAATTTGTTTTGTCTATATAGAGAATATCTGTGCATTCACTGACAAAATTCACATTGTAGTTAGCTTCCCTGAACCTTCTTCCTTTATTTCTACTTTTGCATTGTTTTGATGGTAAAAGATAATAATTTTTTGAAATTAACAGTTTTTGAACATCTTCATACCTTTCCTTTTTTAGCATTTTTATTAAACAATATACTGTTAGTATTAAGAGATACTTCCACAAAAAAAAAAAACAAATGACATCATAATGGAGCCAATCACATTCCTTTGCATATTCTAAAGATCCAATTACTGTTCTGAATTTTCCCATTAGTCACAATCTCTCCTTACAATGTCACTCATGATCCATTTCAAAAGTCAGGCGCACACAAACAATTAAAATACATACTTCAGTTTATTTAGTTTTTTATCGCATGGACTAGTACACAGGCAACTATTTTGCACCAGTGGCATTTAAGATAGCATAAATACACAAAGTACACATCCTAGAAAGAACACTGAATTATAATGAACAGTAAGATACTAAATAGAGCAAAAAGTTTGTGGAAAAATTAAGAATTGTTCCTGACAAAATTGAAGCATTATTTTTCTGAATTCAATATTTAAAAACATCAAACTTTTCTATAAATGCAATGTTATATATAAGCAAAAGGCTTATTTAAACAGCCCTAATTACGTCAAAAATTATAAAACTTACTGCAGCTGTTTAAGAGTACTAAGTACAGTTAATTATCACCAAAATTATAAAGTGGAAAAAACTAAAACCATCAATATAAATAAAAAAAAATCTTATTAAAACTAAAAGGAAGTTTAAACAACTTCAATAAAGTACATGCACTCTTACAGGATTTTCCCCCCTTACCTTTCACAAAAATTTGCACATAAACTTATACTCATAGTTAAGCTAAATATTTTTAGTAATTTTTATTAAAACTGTAAAATTGTGTTTGCACACACAACAAATATTCTTTTAGTCTGTTGACTTACATTATAAAAGCTGATCCCCTACTGCTGCCATAAATTAAATTAGTGCTACCAAAGTGAAACAATTTTCAAAATTAATTATTTTGCACATTGGCAAAATTCAGGTGCTGCTAACAATATGAAAATATTTAATGTTTTAAAAATTAATTCATTAATTATCAGTAGTTACACAATTATATTGATGCAATAATCACTGCTTCTATAGACCATTAATCCTGAGAATTATTATAATGTTACTCAGCTTCATAATATTAATATGATAAACAAGGTGCAAATAAGTAACATATAAAATTAGATTTAGAAAAAACAAAATAGAAGTGAACTTATTTCCAAATGTAATCAGTAATGCTAGAAACTAGTTTTATATTTTACAAAGTACTTAGGAAATATTTACATTCAGACTGTTATTAACCAACATTCTCACTGTTCTTCACTTCAAGCAGTAAAAATAAAGTTAAACATTGGAATTAGTAGTACATGAGCTATACCAGAATATTCTATCAACTTGCTATAAAATGAAAAACCAAATTTCAAAGTTGGTCAAAGGAAGTTAATTTTTAATTCCTAACAATAAAAGCCTTTCCTTAAATTTATATACACGTACGTGTGTGTGTGTTTTTTTAAAGCAAATCCACATCGGGCTATCTGTTGAGTCCACCAAGAGGAATCAAACCCCTAATTTTAGTGTTGTAAATCCATAGACTTACTGTTGTACCAGTGGGGGACATGTATATTTACTGTAGAAATAACTAAATAATGTAAATAAATGAAAAACAGTTAAGCAGAACTAAAATTCACTTAATATTTACAGACTTTGCAATTTGTATAACTATAAGATCATGACTTACAAGGCACATTCACTGAAAACTGAGGGAGGTATACCATGCAGCAAATATTTGCTTTACTTAGTGTGTGACATTACTTCTTGTACTGATGAATATGCACAATTTATTATTATATTTTGATCTGATTTTACAGAAATTACCTGTACTAATGAATACCCATAATCTATTTTTACATTTCGATTTCATTTTTCAAAAATTACCCATTATTTAAGCCAGCTTACTTAGATCAGAAAACAGAGCTATTGAAAATCAGTACAAGAACTTTGCTGTCTTCAATTACTTTGGCAGCATATTATTATGAAATTTAGAAATTAGTCCTTTGTGAGCTAAGTTTGTCTTTAGTCTGAAATTTTAGCAAAATTGCACGACAGCTTAAACACTAAGAAATTCTGAAAAAAATTACTGTAAATATTTTTAAAAACAAAATTACATCAATACTAAAAAACAAGCATTTTGGATGTTAAACGGTATCATGTTTTGTGTTCTCAATACATTTCGGAAAATAGCCATAAGGTAGAGTGAATTTGTTCTAATATTAGATTTATTTACTGAAATATAAAAATGCAATGAAATTTTCAAAACAATGTCCCAGAACATTTCAAAACTTATTACAAGATTAATTCCTTCTGCTCCAAGATCATAAACTGTATCCTATTTCTTAAAATGACTTAATCATAGTGTGCAGACTCTTATGTTTATACATACAAATATGTCAGTCACCTGAAGCTAATATAATTTTATTGTTTTTTACAGATACATTAATTACAACTCAGAAGAGGTCATTCTTTCTCCTAACAAATCAATGTTAGACCTTACTGTGAATACTATAAACACGCATCTCAGAACAGCTAACATGGATATTAACACTTTTATTGATAAAGAGAGAACAACGTTTCAACCTTCCTAGGCCATCTTCAGGTTAACAAAGAAAGAGTTTGTAACTGACTGTTGCCGGGCATGTTTATGGACGAGAGTATAAACAGGTACAGGATTGTAGAGGACATTGCAGTGGGATGTAGGGTTATTAATTAGTATAGGTATAAAGGTGTTCCCTTTGCATTTGGTTAGTTTTTCAACCATGTTACCTCAATACATCCCAACATTAAATTCACCTATGAACAAGAAAAAAACTAACCAAACAGCATTTATTAACCTCAAGATAACTAGAACCAATACACAATTCAAAACAGAAATCCACAGAAAAATCACCAATACTGGATTATACATTGGGCCTCAACACATGAAACAACACAAACACTCAATATATTAAGAAACCAAATAAACACAGCCACAAAACTATGCTCACCAGATAAAATTAACAATGAAATCAACAAAATAAAACAATGCTTCATCAACATAAACAAACTACCTCCAAAAACCATGGAAAAATTATATGCACACATCTAGACCAACAACAAACAAACAAACAATAAATCCCAAGATACAACAAACTGCAAAACCTTATGCTGCTGCATACCATATGTTCCTGACATCAGTGAAAACATAACCAACACTTGGAAAAAACTTAAAACAAAACACAACATTGCAGTAAACACCTAATTTATTCAAAAACCAGGTACAAAACTGAAGTCCATACTATTTAAAAACTACACTGACAAACATAACACCAGCATCATTTATAAACTACAATGTGATAACTGCCATGACTTCTATATTAGAGAAACAAGCAAAAAAATGGAAACTAAATTTGAAAACCAAAAAAAACACCTTCACACATTTTTGAACACTGCAAATATAAAAAACAGCATAACTAAAAAAAACAACAGGATACTAAGATGGGAAACAAATATAGAAAAATGCAAAATCAAAGAAGCCCTACTTATATAACAACTAAAACCAAAACTAAACCAATATAAAGGAACACCTTTACACCTATACCAATTTATAACCTAATGTCCAACTACAACTCCCTCTACCATTCCATACCTGTTTACACTCTCATACCTGAGATGTGCCCAGCAGCTATCAGTTGTAAACTCTCTCTTTGTTAACCTGAAGATGACCTAGGAAGTGAAGCATTGTTCTCTCCTTATCAATAAGAGTTAATACCCATACTAGCTATTCTGACACATTTTTATTTCAAGTGGGTTTCTTGTCATCAAGGAATATCATAAACAGTTTGTCTCTCATCTGAGAATATATATGGATTTAGTACAAATGATTCAATGGAGGGTTTAGTGTAAGGATCAAGAAATGAAAGGAAGAATTATCTTATAGAAATAGGTTAAGATCTCTTATGGGTAAGAGGAGATTTTATTAACATTTATAAGATTATATGGAAGATCAATAGGATAGAAAAACCTCTTATTTTTTGTATTGTATACTAGAGACAGTGAGACAGTATTTAAGATTTAAAAATGACAGGGTAAGCTCTGGTTAGCTCTTTCCAAGTTGGTGAGAAGTTTTAGGTTTTGAGTGTTGATCTACAAATTAATCTTAGCATTTAAATAAAAATGTTCATTTAATTCATTTAAATTTTTGTTTGCTCAATTTATATTCCTGCATGGTTTAGAGAAGGATTTCCTAAATGTATGAATAAGACTTCAAAGAAGTTTTATGCCCATCCAAAAGAACAGGTTTATATTTGATACAAAACTATCATCCCTCATTAATGTGGTGTATTTCTTACAATATTTCTGGTCTTTCTCTGATTCTACCCTTTTATTACCTCTTAACATAACCAGAACAACTATCAGTGATGATTAGCTTTGAAAACATACACAAGTCCAGATTTAAAAACAACTGGATAAAACTGATAATAAATTATTTATATAAATACTGAGTCAACAAAATGAAAAGTAATTTATGGTTCTATGGGAAAATGGCATGTCCTAGTTACTGCAGAGAAGAACACAAGAATGGAAAATTTTATGAAGTTACTTTAGATGTTCTTTACATTCCTTAAAATGTTTCCATGTTAAATTTTCCTCGTATGAAAGATTCAGAAATTTTCTATGAAAACATATAGAGTAAGCCTTATTAGGTTTAGAGAAAGTTGTAAGCAGCAACAAATGTTTGCAAACTCAAATCTTTATTATTATTGTTAATTTTTTCACAATTAAACAATATACATGAATAAAAGAACTTTTATTTTATCAAAAATAAAGAAATTTATTAGATACAAATCTATTTAGCCCAAGAATATTGTTAGCAAAAACTTTGTTACTTAATCTGACCAGACACCATATTGAAATGTTAGGTCAAGATAATTTTTTGACAATATTTTAATGGTTTTTAATAATCAAAAGTGATTATGGAAATTGGAAAAATAAAGTATCAAAATAAATATGCTAATGTTACTAGGTATATCTCATGGAACTTTCCTATCAGTGTAAGAACAAAAAGCAATATTCCAAAACAAACAGAAGTATTTTTAATGATCTAATCAAAAACAGTCTCAACATTTTTTAAATTTTACATCATATAAACTTTACAGAAAAACTTGAAATTCAATTAATTAACTTTTACAAATGAAAACTATATACTGCTTAGTAAATAAGTTTTATGTAGTAGTAACTTTCTAAAAATAGAATGATGAGCTTAAGGAATCAGTTGTCATCAAATAATAATTACAGCAACACTTAGTTCAAGTGAGAATAAGTGATTTCCTTAAAAACAAATAGTGAGTTTAACTTCCTAGTTTTATGAGAAATGGGTATTCAAGAATAGACTTAAATGACAAAATGACTCTGAATGGAGGGTATACACACACACTTACATATACATGTGTATGTGTTGAACTAGTCACTTTATTATGTGGCCTTGGAGCATTTATTGTTAAATCAGTGTGCACCATGTGTTTTTCTCTCTGACAAGTTTTGTGTGACAATAACATAAATTTACTGGTTTAAGGTTGCATGAGTTTTCCTTTAAACAACAACACTTGTTGTCCATATGTTGTTTTAAAAGAATTCAACCAAGCAAACAAAGCAAATATATGAAAATGAAGCAAATCATTCCACAATAATATTTAACAAAAGAGCTTAATCTAAGCTTCCTAGTGTTTAACCCATTACCATTGATATATAAATTTAATTTCTAACCTTTCCATGTCATACTCAACAATATCATTTATAAAAATTATTTAAACACCTAACAACATTTAAGTCTCCTCTAATTTCTCTTCACTAGAGGTATGCTGAAGTCTGTATATATAGCTTGAGTTGAACCATATAACACTTCAGTAACTTATTTCATCATTTTTTAAATGTGACATCATTCTTTTATAATAAGAGGATCAATGTGCAAACAATAAATCAAATGAAGCAACATCAGTCTTATACCATGTTAAAAATAAAAAGTTTTGAAATGTCAAAGTACTTAAAAATAAAAACTTGCTTCTATCACTTCAGCTACACCCTCAACATAAATATTTAATATTCTAATGACAATCACATCTTCATCTTGTCTAATCATTAGCTATGATATACCTACTTTATGTCCTGACAAACTAAAATTTTCCAAAATGATAAAAGTCACAAACTCTGCTTATATGTAAATTATGTGTGTAATAATATTAAATACTTAAACTTTTTGTTATTCCTTAACACACTAAGGTATTACACTAAGTTACAAAATATTTTCTCTGCTATTATTACTTTTGTGATGTAATCCACTCCACTGTCTCATATATTACCTAACACGTAGTTGGTTTGTTTTGAATTTCACACAAAGCTACACAAGGGCTATCTGCACTAGCCTTCCCTACTTTAGCAGTGTGAGACAAGAGGGAAAACAGCTAATCATCACCACCCACTGCCAACTCTTGGGCAACTATTTTACCAATGAATAGTGGGATTGACCATAACATTATAATGCCCCCATGGCTGCAAGGATGAGCATGTTTGGTGTGATGAGGATTTGAACCCACGACCCTCAGATTACAAATTGAGTACCTTAACCACCTGGCCATGCTGGCCCTTCACATGTAGTTAATCATAGCCAATACCAATAGACAGCATGGCATACATTCATACAGAGTTTAAAAGTACATTTTTAACAGCACATTTCAAGTTTTAATATAGGGCTTTTGCCTTATTCCAGTATTCTAAAGTTAATATTTTACTTATTAGAAATTTGATTGTGAAGTTAAACTGTTTCAAAGTTCATATTTCATTACAACAACAAGGTCAAATTCATGTAAATTTACATTTATGAGATGTTTTCTTTAATTTAGTATTTCTTTAAATATTTAAGGAAAATGCTGTGCTATGAGCCATTGCATAAAACAAAATATGGCATTTGTGATGCTGAAACACTTATCAATCCTACTACTGGTAAAGTGAATATAAGTATTAATATTGCTACTAGCATTCAACTGTTGCAATGAATACCATCTTCCAGCATTGTACACATTTTTATGTTAACGTTAGGTAATGTTCAAAACATAAAATACAGATTTATAAGCAAAACTGCTATCTATATAATGTGTTTTAACCTCATTTCTTCCCAGTGTGTTCCAGTTTTTTCAAACCCTGTATTTCACAACATTACAGAAACATATAACTTATGCTAACATTACACTTACAACTTATATTTACAGTCTAGGCCTACTAGTACAAAATATTAATTATATTACACATTGTACTTTACAACTCAAAACTAGTACAACTGTTAATCATCCATTTACATTGACAGAGTAAAGCTTTCACTAATTACATAAAACTGTCCGTTTCGATATAATAATAAATGAGGTAGAATTGTATTGTATTTTGTGTTCCAATCTCTTTTCTTGAACTGAGATGGTCAGAATTGTATCAAAATTAAACCGAAATTAGTAAATCTTGCTTTTACAGCTACAAATTATAACGTTAGGCCTAAAAATATATATAAAACTTAGTACTGAAAGCATAACATC
Organism: Tachypleus tridentatus; assembly: GCF_004210375.1. Taxonomy (NCBI): domain Eukaryota; kingdom Metazoa; phylum Arthropoda; class Merostomata; order Xiphosura; family Limulidae; genus Tachypleus; species Tachypleus tridentatus. The sequence goes on along the minus strand of NC_134837.1, from coordinate 233,334,532 downwards.
AAACCAAGAAACTTCTGACTTATTAAATCTTATAAAACTATTTATTGCACATTACCTTGAATAATAAAGTTCTATAATTATTACATTAAAACAATACGAAATACACCCTAATTCTTACATTGTTAAAAATATATTACAACAAGCGTTCGAGATTAAGCCTTGATTCTCGAGTTAAGTTTTCGTCCTCAGCTGATTGGACTGCATACTCCATCTCTCCACAGCTATATGTACTAATATTTAAAAATATTGTTTGTTCTGTTCTGTTCTGTTTTGTTTTTGTTGCTGTTGTTTGTTTATTTATTTTTTCGTTAGCGCAAAGTTACGGAATTACAGAACTGGCTATTTGCATTCTGTAAACAGCGGAGTGTCGAATCCCAGATTTTATAGGTTAAAAGTTCATAAATTTAGTAGGGGACTTACAAGCAAACAGTTATGATACTGTATTGTAATATAATACTGTATCAATTATATTTATATACAATGTACAGTGATGTATGAAGGAGTTACAAAGTCTGGAAACTTGGCTAGACGTATAGATTTTACAAAGAGATACTGAAACTGTAAGGAGATGCTTACAGCTCATTCTAGGGTATCTCGGTGCATACCTCCCAGAAAATAAATAAAATAGCATAACTTACAGCTGTTATATAAGTCAAATACATAAAAGTGAGAGTGCTACAGCATCCCTACTTCCGACACTTTTAAAGTATAATAGCTTTGTGCTAGGAAGGCCAAACTGTAGTTTCTTATCATACTATTGAGAAAAATCATACTTGTAGCATTTGTTACCCTTGTTCGTTTGTTTTTATTATTTTTATGAAACATTAAGTAAAATAATGGTTTTTATTGCAATTTAATAGATATCTGGCCAAACGATCACTGGTGATATTATTTTAGTTTATTATGTTAGAAAAAATATTACAGTGTCTCTTGTTTGCATATATGTTACAAGTAACAATATAATAGTGTCGTATGCTACTTTGAAAGTATTTCTCATATTTTACGACTTCTCTGCACAGTGGACATTCAATTGACATGCAGGCCAAATGCTACTTGATGTGATAAATATACGTATGTCAGTGTGTATAAAATACGTGCATTTACAGCTCACACTTGTTAGTAAACAGCAATGTGCAAAAGTGTTAGGATAAGGGAATATATTGTCATTCTTTCCATTTCATGGAGTTAATTCTTCTATGCCATTACAGAATATAAATTTCAACACTATGGCAATGCTTCACTGTGTTTTGTTAATAAATGAATTAGCCAGAGTAAGAATGCTTATTATTTTTTTAAACTCACATATACTTGTACCAAGGGAATGTCATGAGAGTTCTCCTTCAATGAGTATACTGATCAAATTTAGAGTCTCAAATAACCGTGCAGTGTCTTAAACATATAGATAGAAGTTAGTAAAGAGTTAGCATATGGTATGTATTTACTAAAAGTAATCAATTTAATAGCACTCCACAAATAAACCTTGATAAAAAAAACAATGTATGACACTATACATTAAGTTTTGTTTTCATGCCACGGTCAAAAAATATCATAGAGAATTATTAGTAGAACAGAAATTTTGCATAAAAGCATCACATAACGCTGGTTGTACTCTCCGATAAAGTGCTGCAAGCTTGAAATGCTACCAAAACACTCTCAGGTACACCCTATATCGTGAGACCGAGGTAAATTTGAAAAAGGAAGAAGCAAAACATCTAAACTAAATGAGACCGATGTTAAGTATTTTTATTTATGCAGACTTAAGGACAAAAGGAAGATTACAACTGATCTCAAGCATAAAATAAACGACCACGTACCAAATGACAGAAAACTGTTAAGATCTATAGTATCAAGAAGACTGAACTAGCATGGAATATTTGGTCGCGTAACAGTTTGAAAACTTTTACTTTGATCTCCAAATATTGTCAAAATACTGAAAGTTACTTTTAAAAAGTACAAAAACTGCACTGTTGATGATTGGAAAAGGGTGTTGTGGATGAATGAGTCTAAGTTTAATATAGTTGATACAAAGAGTATGTTGAACATCCGACAGAAGAAAGGTGAAATATGCTTACTTCAATACATAGCACCTACCATGAAGTATAGTGAAGAGAGTGAGATGGTTTTTGGCATTTTTCTGCTGAGACGATAAGAGTCATTTGTAAAATAGATGGAATAATGGACCACCACAAGTACCATTAGATATTTATGTGTCATAGTATATACTCAGTTGTTTGTGTATTATTGGTAAAAGATTCTACTACTAAGAAGATAGTGACCCCAAACGCTCATCCAACCTGTGCAGAAATGACTAGTTAAAAAAGAAGCTGCTAGAGTCATTCAAATGTTCCAATGGCCCACACAGAGCCCAGATCCAAACCCAATTGTGCATATGAGAGATTTGATAAATCAACAACTTGACAAATCAAAAGCTACTTCGAAAGAAACTTTATTGGAGTATATTATAGACATTTGGAGTAAAGTCCCAAACAACACTTTGATTAAATAGGTTATAACAATGCCTAAAAAGACAGTCTGCAGTTATTTAAGCAAAAGGTGAACATACAAAATATTAACTGTTTGTTGAACTCAAAAACACTTCCACTGAGTTTCTGTTGTACTAAATATAGTACTTAATAAAATTTTGACATTTTACCTCTAATTTACCTTCCATTGTTCTTTGAAAGTAGCCTGAAATCTAATTTTTGATTTTGTCCTGCAACATTTACACATTTATGTATGTATTTTTTAAATTTTGTATATTACAGAAAAGCGTGTTAATATTCTTTACGATCTCTTCTGTACTCTAATTTTTTAAAGTGTTGATATATAAATTAAAAACAGTACAGTTCTATATGAAGAATACGTCTAAGAAAAACAACAACGATGAAGTGTGAAATCGAAATTATGTATTTATGCTATTGATTGTTTGTGGTTAATCACAAAGACACACAATGAGCTATTTGTGCTCTTCCTACAACGAGTATCTAAACCTGGTTTCTAGCATTGTAAGTCCACAGATATACTGCTGTGCCACTGGGAGGGAAAGGAGGGACAATACTGATTATAATGGTATTCTTAATAATGGCAATTAAGGTAAACATTGCATTACAGACTCCTAAGTGAAACGTTATCTAGAATTATATCTTGTGGAGTCAAAAAAGGGATTTAAATAATGTTTTTTTTTACTATTTTACATATCTTTTGCAGGTTTTTTAATTCCCAATTTTATTTTTCTTGTTTGTTGACAATTTATTATGGCTAACTATGGGTAAAGAACTAAAATACATCTCCTACTAGGCGCGAAAGAAATATTTACCAGTGACAAACAGTCTTTTCAAGCAAAACATATGTCTAAAACATCGCTTAATATGATCCTTCATGTCTTCTAAGTAAGTATTCTATGAATATGTGTAATAAAATTTTACATGATGTGCACTGTTTTTCATGCCTTCATTTCATACATAATATAGATATTGGTTCCATAGCGATACCGACTGTATGTTGTACAAAGTATTGAGTATTTACATGTTATAGTTACCTAATGTTCATATGTTATTTGCTGATAATTCCTGTACATAAACATTTTAAAGGAACACCACAAGATATTTATGAAAAAACGAACTTCAAGGAGGTAAAGATAACATTGTTATTCCAGACTTATTTTGTGTTTCAGCTTACATAAAATGTAGAATAAACAAATCGACTTCTCAACACCCCTACAACCGTCATAGTACATTATTTAAATTCTATAAACGTTTTGGGTGCAATATACCAACATGTACATATTGTGGTTGTAAGACGAGAAGACTTCAAAGGGGGCGTTTTGAGCTTTATTTTGTGAGCCTGACATGCTTGCTTTTCGTGCATTTTGTATACTTACACGTAATAGCAAAGGATTTAAAGTGTTGTTTTAATTTTATATTTACTGTTTAAAATTACATTAGCGAAAACTGAAATTACAACTTTAAATTGGCATGTAAAAGTTAGTAAAAACACAGGAAGTAGCATAAAAATACAGTCTTGGTCAAAGTGTTTTCATATTTTCTAACATGTAAGATGATTAATATTATTAAGATGGACTATAAACACACTTAGTTCTGCGAAATTGAGAAATGAAGGATTTATTAGAATTGCAACAATTTTATCTCATATATGTAGAAATATGTGTAATTCAGCATTTCACTTATCACGACAAAATATAGCATCAAATTCTCATGATTAACGTCTGTAGCCCCATATTATTTCACATTAAATATCTAGTACTTGCTTTGACCTCTGTATACTTTAATACACTCCACAAGAAGATGTGACATGTATCAGTGGGTTATTGATGTAATTCGCCATGATTTCATTTCAGCTTTTCGTTAGAAGGCGATGCAATTAGCGATAATAGCTGGTTTAGAGTCATGGGTAGTAATTTTCCGATTCAGTTCTTCCTAACTATTCTCAATGGGATTGCAAGCTGGAGAGTTTGCTGGCCATGGCAATCTTGTATAGTCTTCCTGGTCGAGATAATTCTGTACAATATGAGCCCTGAGGGCAGTGGTCTTTTCATTCTGGAACACAAAGTTATTACCAAACCTCGCCCTAGCACATGGCAGAAATATTCTCTCCATGTGATGGTTGTAAGGGGCGTTATTAACGTTTTCCTGGAGAATATCAAAAGCAATTTTCCCACAGTGGTAAGTAATCGCCCAAACATGTACCGCACCACTTCCTTTGAGAAAACAATGTTCCCTCATTAGTTCTCCAGACAAACAACGAACACGAATCTTGTCATCACCATTAAGAAGCCTGAAACAGCAGTACTCTAAAAAGATAACATGTTATCAGTGTTCTAACTATAAGCTCACATGCTGTCTTGCCAAAGTAAAATGATGATAGAAGTAAAAACTGATTAATATCAGGTTTGAAGATAGCCATTCTTGCAAAATAACATTGTTCAGTCAGTCTTCTATTTACTGTTCTCCTGGATATCCGAGAATGGATATGTTCATGCCGTTTCTGTTGTAAGGTGTTGCAAAATTTCTTCGACTTTGACGTGTTAACCTGATCAAAACATAATCATTTTGGACAGTTGTTTTTTGGCATATACCAGTAGACTTCCTTGGAACAATGTTTCTTGTTTTTCGATGATGTTTCAGGATGTTTATACAGTACCTTGGGGGTACCCTACTGTTCTGACAATGTTCATTTGTTTCATACCATTTATGGACAGTCAAACAGTTTGACACCATACAGCTTCTGACGTATAATGACGTATGACTCGTAGTACTCCAAGTACAGAGAAACTGTCTGAACAATGTGTTCATCGATTCACATAAAATTCAATATATTTATAAAAGAAGCTTTGGATCCAGTTGATGGTATGTTATTTTGAAGCATTAGGGTGCATCTCTAAAAGTGATGATCACTTTTAGGACAATTTTTTCAGACATTGAACCTTATTTGTATTCTTAATTGTTCTGGTTTCACTCAGAGTTGCTTGTAGGAGCCGTAAATACCAGAAGGATGTTTCAAATACCATTTTATGGCGCAATGATATATTTTATCTATTATTTATTGAGTCTTTACACAAAATAAACATGTTCACAAACAATCACAATCTGTATTAAAGAATGCTGCAGCACATTTAAAGCTAAATTTAGCTAAAATATTTATAAGACAACATATCACAATGTACCGTTAATCACAGAATCTAGCATTCTAGTCAAAAGTATAACACTCTCAATTTTAATAATATTTGAATCTTTATTCTCAATCTAGCAGATATAATAAAGATATATACAGCAAAGAAAACATGACAATGTATACAAAGTTCCCTCTATCGATGTGCGCACTCATCCCATATGACTAAGAACTACTGTCATGCGAACAAGTGGTGTCACACCCATGGTTCACCACAGAATTTACTGTTTGAGCAGATCTCTGTTTCTATGCATAACATTTTTCATGCTACAGTGATATCCTCTAATTTAAAACATATGTAATGCCTTTGCTGACTCATCTATTCCTACGAATAAGAATGTTGAAAGTATTTTGGTAGTTCCCTTGACTAATGCCTGTATTGAAGTCGAACAGAAAATACACTACAATTTGAAATATTTATCGACTAACTGAGGGGGAGGAAGATGTATGATATATACACATATTGCATTTCTAATTTCTACATTATTTTCAAGTTTATCGAACAATCTATCACTTTGAAACTTAAAACTAATTAAAACTGAACTTGCACACTGGCCGAAAAATAAAAAGAAACTTTTCCTTATCAATGTAAACACGCTTGCACCACAGTAAAAACTAACAATATAAGTAAATTTCACAAAAATGCAAGTAATACCAAAGGCTGCAAAATAAAATAAGTGTTTTAATAATGATATATGTGGAGCAGAAACAAAAACTTCTTAATACTATATTGCCCAAAATGAGCTCTGTAACAAAGAAATATATGAAATTCATTACAATAATTTATAATCAGGAGAGATACTTATATTTTGAAGCCTTGATAGCTGTTTCTCTGATCGATAGTGATAAATTTATGGTGGGTCATGATGGTTTGGAAAATAATATCCCGAGTCTTACCCAGTAACTTTTAAGTCTTTCCAAGATCATTTGACAGTCAGTTTACCTCTTCTTCTAGTTGTGATGGATCCATTCTAGGTTTTAGCAGATTACTTACATATTTTTTTGTAAAGAACCCTGATTCTCTTCACTTGGCTTCCTGCTGTTGAAAGTGGCATGTTACAACCTGGATTTTCTGCATGAGAGATGCTTCATTATTTTGAACAGAAAGTGAAAGGTAATTCTACCTGTATTGAAGAAAGGTTCTTATCTGGCAGTGGCTCTCTTGTCTTTTTCAGCCACCAAAGAGGGATACCTTAAATTATTGTGGTAATACTGCCACAACAGTCATTGCTGCAGGGAGCTGGATCAGAAATGATGACACTAACACGTTTATCAAGTGCTTTAAATTCTTTTTCTTGAGTGACCTGAGCTCCCGTAAACTTTCTTAACTGGGGTATGTCTTGAGTAACGCAAATGAGAAAATATCTGGCATGCTGTTCTTGTTTCTTCATGCAGTAACCTTGCAGTGAGTATTTACAAATTGGCCTGTGGCCCTGAGGTATTGTTTATACCTCGAACTTTACTTCTGATAATGGTCTCATTGGTTGAATTGTGAGAATACTGCTCATCGGCTAGTCTGGCTTATCTGATATCCCCAGTTTGACTATCATTTCCGTTTGTGGTCCCATAGCATTGTAATTTCAGGTAATTGAAATTGTAAATCAGCTTGTAGTGAATCAGAATGGAAGAATTCCTATGCATTATCGCAACTTTAACCACACTTTCATACTAACATCAAGTTTTGCTCAGTAGATGAGATTTAGCACACTTAGACCAATAATGGTAAATATCTGTTGATTACTTTGTTCGGTGTTTGGAAAATGTTCAATGATATCCAGGGCTATTCTCTGTTTAAGAATGCCAGCAATTATTTACCAAATTTATTAAGCTAATTTTTATTCTGAGTAACACACACTTTACAGTGTTAATATCAATTTTTAATAGCTCAACTCAAACACAGTCAATAAAACATATTAGTACAAGTACTTACTACATTTTGGTGGCCTCCAATCGTAGTAATTTGTAAAGCTTAAAACATCAGCTGGCTCAACATCCTAGGAACCATTACATGCAGCTTTCCATTACTCACTTGTAACTTTTCATACAAGTGTCATTGGCTGAATATGTCTTTCTGGCATGGAAAAATGACCCATACTAGTTCAAGATTTCCTTCTTGATGTTCTGAACGTTTCTAGAGTGTTTATCATAGCGTCTAATCATTAATGAAAGCCACTATCTGTGCGTTCAGTCAATGTAAGATAAATGGCTTTCAGCTTTACGTGGTAATCTTGATCAGAACATTAAATAAATAGACATCAAGAGAGTCTGTTTGCATATCTGTGTCACATCCCTGGACAATGTTGTATGAGCATGATTATTATCTTGTAACATTGTGATTAAACATGTTATCATTTTTCTGAATTTATAAAGGTCAAATAAACCATTTTAGCAATGTGCAGTTCATCCAAAGAGTTTAGATAATGTCAAAACATATGACTGTAAGTAGTTCTTTTTTCACCATAGAGTATCTGCATTAAGAATCCATAAGCACGAAACTCATGTATGTCTTGACACATTACACTCCATCCTGAAAATATGAAAGGGGTGTTCCAATTTTGACATCAGTATTCAACAAGAACTCACATTGACTGTCATGGGTTTACCAGCCTGTACTAAGACACACTTCAGCTACAGCAATGCTTGCTCACATTCTACAGCTCACTTAAAATACATATCAGCATTAGCGAAAGAAGGCAGTAGCTTAATGATCTTAGAAGAAAATGAACATAAAGTATTGATAATATGATGTCACGGGTTGAGATCTGTCTCGAACCTCCACAATCTTCACAAGGTTTATCAAAATGTTATCTCTCCCCACAATTTTACTTCTATTATATGAGCATGTATTTTTAGTTTTCAACTTTAAACCAGCTATGTATAGCCACTCCAATACAATGGATAATTTTAGAATGGCAAACAACGAAAAATTATACACAAATCAATTCTACTGCAGAACCTTAAGTGCACGCTTCATTAACCTCTCATAAGTGGTGGGACATTACATAAGCTGAGTAGCATGATACAGACAATATAAAATAGTAAATATAATTTTGGCTCAGTTCCCATCATTCATCTTTATCTGCCAGTATGCAGAAGGCAGGTCTAAGGTGTTTAAACATTGACATCTTCTGGTACATCCAGAAATTCGTCTACCCATAACAATAGAAAGGCATTGACATCATCACACGTACATGATGTCTTTCTTTCTAACAATCTCTAATGGAGACTACCACTCATTCTCCGAAGGCTATATTCTCTCATCCTTTAATATCTACTATACTGATAGCATTCTTAGTGCTTCATGGAAATTGTGCAGCAGTTGTTTAATTAAACAAACATTACTTGATCACCTCAAATGGTTTACTCTCACAAATACACCAGCATAATTAATCGCCATATCAACAAAAAGTCTGCTCTCTTAATTCAGTCCAGATTGCTTATGCTATCCTCAGGCAGAAATTGAATTTCAGCTTTGTCAGTAGTCAATTTCTTTCTTATAGGCACAGTACAATGAATGTAACCTTAACATTACAGCTACCCTCAGTCATCGTGACTTCATTCCAATGATCACTTCAGGGTAAGTTGGATTGTTGACTATCTATGATTACAGACCATCACTGAGAGTGTATTCCCATTGAGACATATCATTATCCAAGATAATGGTGCCTCCTTTCTGGACAAGAATCAATCATTTCATACATCTCCACAACTGCATTATATGGCACCAACTCACTCGACATAACCTGTAATTAGTCACAGAACAATTTAAACTCATACTGTCCATTGTCCTTATGTTCATTTGACTGATACTGAATGATTCTTTCTTGGAAGCTCAGTTTTCTGTTGCAGAAAGGAAATGTAAAGCCAACTTGTGCAGTGTGTCCATTACAAGAATTTCTACGCCGGAACCTAGGTTGGCAATGACTACCTTTGTCCCATGACTCTCATGATGTAAGTGTAGTCAGATACATATTTCTCCAGTCACATCTAGCTTGTCACCACTTATCAAATGTTAACCAGCCAGGAATTTCATTGTTTGCCCTTGAATCTTGACAGGCTTATACCAATCTACATATAGCCGAATACAATTGGGCTAACCATTACGTTCTACAACACAAACTGATGATTAATCAGATAAATCAGTTCTTAACTTCCATTTGATGAATACTCTTACATAATTCAAAAAGCTATTTTGGTGTCTTAAATTTGAAAATCAAAATATGTATTATTTTATAATCAAAATGGGCAAGTAATAGCAATATAGCGTTCCTTAAACATATATATATTTAACACTTGTTTACCATATCATCAAATAATACGTTATTACAACAAAATAAACATTTCAGGAATTTTGGTATTGTATTAAATGTATATAATTTCATTGGAGGATCCCCACAAAATAGGATCTACTTTTTCATGAAATTCAATAGAAAATGACAGTAGAGGGTCCCCTTGTGAAAAACAGGTAATTTTACCAACTTAAAATGCTAACATTTGGGGTTCGATATATGTAGACATAACAAATAACAGAGAATAGCTTTATTTTAAAAACTACAAATAGAAAAATAAGATAAATCTACCATACAAACACTTGTATCGTTTTGTAAAAGACAACCTCGATTGCTAAGTCAATTTTGAAAATCATCATTGAAGATAACGTTTTGACCCCGAAACCGCTGAAAAAGCCAATGCTATCCTAAAAGCAATGGATTTTGAATTTTATTTATATCTGATATCATTAAGTAATCTTCTAAAACTGTTCAATGTGGCCTCAAAATATTTCCAACTTGTACCCATGAATGTGCGGACTGTGTCTGGGCAACTGCACACTCTGATATATGAACATGAAAAACAGCGGAATCACTTGGAATTTAAGGAATATTGAAACTGATCTGGACATACGACGGACAATGATACTGTTACTTTCTAAGATTCTGAGCCATCCAAAATATAAGGAAATATGCTTACGGCATCGACAAATATTGGTCCACTCAAGCTATTGAGTAAAGATATCAGTTTTGGTTTTGATGTGCGAGTGTTTTTTGTTTTGTTTTTCACGAAAATTCACCTAACGCTTGTAACGGATTTAATATTATTTTAATATCTATGTTTCTTTCAGTTCAATAAATACTTGGAAATATATGTAACTTATATTGTTAAATGTGTATTGCGCAAGTCCCTCATGTTCCCTAACTTTCGAGAAGACTCTCGAGAGTTAGAGTCAACAACATACGTCTTACAAAAGCACTAACGAATATTGTTGGGCCAACTGAACTTTCTAGAACTTCGGTCAGAGATTATAAATAGACACGCTATGAGATAGTTTTAGAATATTGTTTGGTCGCTCCAGTCCGTATACTATAAACATTGGAAGCTCTAATTATGGCAAACAATTATTAATTGGAAAAGTACAGATATTTGACCAAGAACATTTGTAGATTTTAAACATTATTAACTTCATAGAATTACTTGGGACCTTACTATTTCTACGAGGACATTAGATATTGTTGCCGGGAAAAGAATTCACGTGTGAAAAATAGAGCTAGCTGACATTTCTGTGAAGTATATCTGTGAATCAAAATAAAAGTAATTTGCGCCTTGTAAACCGTTAGTAAAATACTCAGTTCCGGACTAGATAGAGGACTCAGTATTGTTTGTAAAACTTGTATATATAAACCATTATTTGTTAAGATCGTTGTAATCAATTTTATTATTATTTGTATGTTAAACTTTGTGTTAAGACAGAAAAGTGTATGTATCAATTTTGTTGCCAGATATCATTTATTTGACACACAATGATATTCAATTAATTTTAAAATTAAAACTAAAATTTCCTTCTACTTGAAATCGCAAAACGTAACGTACGTAATATAACAAATCGAAGACTTGTCCGAGATAAATTATAATAGGTAACATGCTTAAAAGACGATTTAATGCAGAAATACTTTCATTGCTTAACTTAGTGGTCTACAAAGTCAAACCGAATGAGACAGAATTGGACTCTCTTATCCATCCATTCAAGTTCTACAGAATGATCTGAACGCTGTTGACCTTATTCCCGGATATAGGTTGACTTCTGTTCAGTGCATGTAGACAATTCGGCTGATGCTCACTCGACAAACAGTGTAGCATGGCCTGGATCATCTTAAACTTATGTTCCTCTTCTCTATCGATTGGTATTGACTTTACTAAAAAGTTCATGATCTTGCAAGAGATCCTTCTCTGCATTTAAATTCACAAGAAAAATCTAAAATCCTATAGTGACTCAAACGCTTAATTAACTTCCTGGTGACTGCTAATGAGGCGAAAAGCGAATTATTTGTTAAATTGAAAAGTACTACTAACTATTTCTGGAATAATGTGTTTGCTGACAAATCGTTTTTTCGTCTATACATTTACTCACTTGATTGCTTCAATAGAAAGGATATGCTTTTATGAATATATGAAATATATTTAATAAATTATACGTTAACTTCAATCTATATGAAGTGAGTGAATTGATGTATTTTTGTAACAGAACTACAGCAACCTACATATAGTAACTGCGTATACTTTTCGCAATTAATTTAGTAATCGTTAAATTACTAGTGTTATGAACATACATATATGTTTCTGAATGACGTCTTTAATTAAAGGAATTACAATTCCTCTGTGTGAATCTTTGTGGTCATTCTAAACGATTTATTTCTTACTGAGCTTATCTATGTCTGTCATTTATTCATCTGTTTTACTTTTTATATTATTCTCTATTTAGTTTTTATTTTAGGATAATTATAATAAATCATTTTCATATATCTTTATCAAAATAAAAAAAATAAAAACAAGACAAGCGTTAATACCCAGTGTTAAATTAGTCACCTTTTTTAACTCTAAAAGCATTCCCAGGAATGAAATGAAATTTATTTTAGCTATTACAGAAAGCCCGGCATGGCCAAGTGATTAAGGCACTCCACTTGCAATCTAAAGGTCACGGATTCGAATCCACGTCGCCCCAAACATGCTTGCCCTTTCAGTTGGAGGGGGCTTTATAATGTGCGATCAATCCCACTATTCGTTGGTAGCAGAGTAGCCCAAGAGTTGGTGATGACTAACTGCCTTCCCTCTATTCCTATATTGTTAAATGAGAATCAGTCTGCGCAGATAACACTCGTGTAGCTTTGCTCGAAATTCAAAACAAACAAACAAACAAACCTATTACAAAACAACTGAAACTGTTAAAACACAGCAATATACATTATAATATCCAACTTCTGATACACGCAGTACTATATCAGTTTGTCTCTTGAAGTTCACATAAGCCACTTGATCAATGACCCCATATTTCTTAAATATTTTGATATGTAATAAAGTAATACATGAAGATCGTAAATTAAGTACGAACAATCAACGTTTTAAAATGCACAATAATTTATTGCATAAGTTGAAAGTAAAATATTTAATTAAAAACGCTACATATTGCTGAAGAAAAAGTTCCACCATTTTCAAGAGACCAGAAGAAACACAGGAAATTTGATTTTTCTTTCTTCATATCAGCAAGTGTACATGTATAATTTGCATATTATATAATACCAGCTCTAAATTGATTTCCAAAAATTTAGTTCTGTGGCACCACGGCCTAAATCTTTATGAGAAATCCTTTTATGTTTAGTAGTTTTAATAAATTATTTTATGTTTAATTCATTGTTTTAGCCTTTAAGTCCTGAAAAATAGTTTTGGAGTGACTCAAAGGCTTATTTACAAAACATTAATAAGTAAAACAATTATAGATTTTTTATGCTCACATGGTTGCTCCTATTCCGATCATCAGGTAGAAAGCTTCAAGTGAACCTTCATGGAAAAAAGTGAAAGAAATATATATATATATATGCATTCACTGGGGAATGACGTAGGTCTTAATGATAGTGAATGGACAAGAATCATGTTTCCATACCATACAGTTAAAGACGTATTTAATATGTCCATTTGAATTTAAAGGCACATCAAATACGTCGTCATGCAGTAACATAAGCCTAGAAAATGTCCCCAGCAAAATGCTGAAATAGTGTAAGAAGACAGAAGTTTCTTCAACATGTCTATGAATCACATAAAATGTTTTCAAGAAGCTAAAACATATAACATATATCCATATTAAGCTAAGGTTCATAAACTGTATCTTTTCGAATTATGTCCCCATGAAAATGATGGGAACTTCAAAAATAATATAATTTATGACGTTACCAAAAATGTTCCAAAGAAGTTATATGCGTTTTAAATGTGTTCATATGAAACACACCCACAGTATAGCTATAAAATTATAACAATGTCCCATGGAAGCTATAGAAAGCAAGAGAAAATTAAGTATGTCTCGAAGAAGCCACGGGAACATGTTATGTGTCTCCATGAGGTAAAGGTAATATTAATTAATTTATCTAATTTAAAACCAGTGACGTTTATAAACTCAGTGTGAATCAATTGTCATGATATTATTAGCCTTTAACAAAATATATATGTGTGTTTGTTTTTAAATTTCGCGCAAAGCTACGCGAGGTCTGTCCGGTTAGCCTTCCCTAATTTAGCAGTGTAAGACGATAGAGAAGGTAGTGAGTCATCACCACCCACCGCCAAGTCATGTGCTACTCTTTTAACAACGAATAGTGGGATTGACCGTTTCATGTAACACTCTCATAGCTGAAATGGTGAGCATGTTTGGTGTGACGACGATTCGAACCCACGACCCTTAGATTACGAGTCGAGTGCCTTAACCACCTGGCCATGCTGGGCCTAAATAGATATGATATTGCGTGAACTAATCGCAGTGATATACAGTCATGTGAAAACGTTAGGACACCCTGTGAAAGCCTGTGTATTTTTGTAACATTTTTGGATATATAGATATTTAATCTCAATTTCAACAATACTGAGATATTATAGAAATACAACTAAACAATTAAAACTGAAGAAAAGACTTTTCAAGATCTTCTGTAAATGTAATCCTACAAAAATACATATTCTAACTGAAGAAAAAGTTAGGACACCCCCACATTTATTCCCACTTAAAATGGCTCAACTCACACACAGGTGTATCACACCAGGTGCACATGATTAGAAGATCGTTACTTAGCATTTTGAATAAGGCTTGCCCTGTTTAAACCTCAGACATTTAGTTTGGTGTGCTTCTGACTGTTGAAGTGAGAGTGAGCACCATGATGAGAGCAAAAGAGCTGTCTGAGGCCTTCAGAAAGAAAATTGTAGCAGCTTATGAGTCTGGTAAGGGATTTAAAAAGATCCCAAAGGATTTTGAAATCAGCTATTCCCCTGTCCGGGAAATAGTCAACAAGTGGAGGGCTTTCAAAACATTTGCCAACATGGCCAGGTCTGGTCGTCCAAGCAAGTTCACCCCGAGAGCAGACCGGAAGATGCTAAAAGAGGTCTCCAAACACCCTAACGTGTCATCACGGGACCTACAGCAGACTCTGACTACTGTTGATGTGAAAGTGCATGCCTCTACAATCATAAAGAGACTGCACAAGTGCAACTTGCATGGGAGGTGTGCAAGGAGGAAACCTTTGCTCTCTAAGAGAAACATCAAGGTCAGACTGAAGTTTGCCAGAGAGAATGTAGACAAAGACCAGGACTTCTGGAATAATGTTTTTTTGAACAGATGAGTCCAAATCTGAATTATTTGGCCACCAGAACGGAGGATATGTTTGGCGTAAACCAAATACAGCATTCCAGGAAAAGAACCTGATACCAACTGTGAAGCATGGAGGTGGAAGTGTCATGGTTTGGGGCTGCTTTGCTGTAGCAGGACCTGGACAACTCACAATCATAGAATCCACCATGCATTCTACTGTGTACAATGCTACAAGAAGCGTCTCACTGCAGTTATTTCAGCCAAAGTGGGTAACACTAGCTATTAGGGGGTAGGGTGTCCTAACTTTTCCTCAGTTAGAATATGCATTTTTGTAGAATTACATTTACAGAAGATCTTGGAAAGTCTTTTCTTCAGTTTTAATTGTTTAGTTATATTCCTATAATCTCTCAGCATTGTTAAAATTGAGATTAAATATCTATATATCCAAAAATGTCACAAAAATACACAGTCCTAACTTTTTCACATGACTGTAACTGATTTAAGCAAACAGTAAACTCAAACATAATGGGAACTAATTACAGTTACATAGTCAGTGAAATAACCACTCAGGAAACAATTCTTTAGATTAAAAATCAGAGTAAATAAAAACCGATATTGTACAATGAACTTGATGCATGAGTGGGAGTAAAATATAATAACACAAGTAACTTTCAATAAATAATTAATACAATA